>NW_026889793.1:4220000-4557500 GCF_033153115.1 Saccostrea echinata | reverse complement strand
CATTTTATTTTGAAAAGTTTTTCTTTTGATCTTAAAAGTTATAATAACTATCATACTATTAATTCTTTATTTATTTCTTCAGGAACAAATATTGCAGTGATGACTAAAACATCACCATTCATTGCTTTTTGGCGAAGGAAATTATAAAGCAGATTAACCCTTTGCTACCAATGTCTGAGAAAAGATCTCTGTGTTTGGAATCATATATTGTCAATGTTATGCCTGCATTGCCAACTTATATTTTGTTTTAAAATAAATTTCTTAGTTATTTCTCTACAGAGAACTTAGAATGATTGTTTACATTTCGTGCGGTGGTTGTCCGTTGTTATGCTGATTTTACAAGTTACTATTGTCTATATGAACTTTAAGAGTGTCCTTAGAATTATCATAATGTTTCTAAAGTCTTACGATATAGTAAAGTAAAAGAAATTCTCTTGTGAATTATTACCGTAATTTTGTTGGATGCTTACTGGAAATGGCTTTTACACACTAATTGTAGAACCAGTATGGTAGAAAATACGGATCTCCGGATATGTTGCTACATACGCCGACAAACATGTACGCTTTCTTTACAAAACTTCATAAATAAGACGTCTAGACTAGATTAAAAATTATAGATTAATTAATGAGTTTTATAGATGTTTATTTAGTAAATAAAGTAATTCAAGTACATTGAGTAAAGAATAGTTTTGAAGTTTTGACGAATTACATATGACGTAGACGATGCATCATTGCGTCATGGTATAAAAGACAAGATTCTGAGAGAGCGTTGTCAGAATCCCACCTGGTAGATCTAGAGAACTGAACTGCACCTTGCACCTTGAGCTGAGGTATTATTTTATATAAGTGAGCATTTTAAAGTAAAGATATTTTAAAATAGTTTAATTATAAGTTATAGCGCAGTAAGAAACAATTATCAAGTTTACAAGTAATATTGAATATTTAGAAACTTAGATTTATTTCATATTTAAATTAAGCGATATTTAGATTGTCGGTGCACTCGGGGTTCTGACCCTGGGAGACACAGAAAATTGTCTCTCCCAGTAAATTTATAGTTGTTATTTAAAGTTTGTAATTTGTTGGTAGTTTGAATTCGTATTTTATTCTATTTTAATTGGCAAGTAAAACTTAGTCAATTCTTATAGTTCGGTGTGAAGTTGCACCGTTTGACTGAAATTACGACAATGCACCGTACTTGAATTAATTGTGTCTTTTGCATGAATGTATATGAGGTGATGGTAAATGTGCATGGCATACTTTTCATTTTAATGACATAGATTAATTTATTCTATAACCAGAAGTTATAGATTTAGGGTGGTGGACTTCAGTTTGAGCATGTACGGAATTATATGTAGATAGTCGGTGCGCTTGCACCCTACACCGAGTCACTTTAAGAATTTATGTTCGGAGATTAGACCAAGTATATTTTAGCAGAAACCTAGCACCTAACACCGAGTAAGGTTAGCACCAGTCCAGTAAAGATGGAACTTAGAACCAATTAGCTTATATCAGTAGCACCTAGCACCTGAACACCGGACACCTAGAACCAGTTTGCTCCAATATCATCGGTAGCACCTAGCACCTTAAGACGGTAGCACCTTTCACCGAGTATAACGCGGAACTGTGACATTTGAATGTGATTATTTTTATTGTACATCACACTGTGAACTGGAACGTTATATAAAAATCTGTATATTAATTGAACTATTTATTAATTTAATAAATGTATTTTAATTGATTACACTTGTTTCATTTAAATTTACTTGATTGTACAGGTACCTTCGAACCCATTATTGTAACGTGCCTCATAGGTACCTACTAGTTAATTCTACACGTTACAACCGGTGGCAGCGAACTTATATATACTTTAAAAACCGAAACGTTACATCAATATCATGAATTTTGATAAAATCATGGGTTGATTGCTTTTATTCAAAACACTATATACTGAATGTGTCTCAAACACTTTTGTATTCTGAGGATGTTCTCTTTTGTACATTTCAATGGAGTCTCTACCGCTACAGCCCCGAAATTAGAAAACAGACAGGAAGAAATATTTATTGTATGACATTAATTTGTAAGTGCGTAATTGTAATAAAGCACTCTATGATGATTTATTTTATGTAACTACGTTTCTGGAATATTTTCACTTCATTATTTAATATATGCTTGACGTAAACAAGAACAGGCTTTCAAAATCTAAAACCCAAGGTCTTGGTTGAATATGTATACATCACAAGTTGCTTACTTAAACGCAGAAGAAATTTATTTTCTGTTGTTTCTTTTACTCACATTAAAGATCTTTTTTATGTTTTCGCTTTTGTAGACATATCTCTTGTAGATATTATTTGCAAAGTTTATTATGATATTTCCTCAAAACTTTATGTCAACTTGCTTCAACAGAGAGCTTCTTTTTTGTTTAACAATTAAGAAACCACTTATCATTAATAAAGGCACAAAGCTAGATACAGTACATGTTTATACATGACAGTATCGGCTATTAATGTGCCCTGAAATGTGAAGCATGTTTTACATTTTCGTTTTACACAAAAGTAGCCGGCTGAACTGCATTGTAACGTGAATTGAAGTAACTTTGTCAAGAAAACATTCTATCTTGTCTTTTCTCAAATACGCAGTAGATCATTTCCATAAATTTCTTTTTATCTTTTATTACATCCTACGTAAGGAAATTTTTTCTCAGTGGAAGTACATTGGTATCGTCTTTCTCGTTTGAAATTGACCTATTCAAGTCAGGGTCACTGATTCCTAATAATCTAAAACCAAGTTTTTTGCATATCATTTTCAAATCTATTTTACTATTCATAGTTCAGATTCCAAGGTTTAATATGAAAAATTGGACATAAACACCCAGTAGTATCTGTATAATATACTGAAGGGCATCCATACTGAATGTACGAGATCTGGTGCAAGCATTGTAGTGTGCTAGAGAAGGACAGTGTTACTTGGACGGATTATTTTTTTTATACACACGCAGCAAAGCCACAGCTACAAAAAGGAGGCAGGGCCTCATTTGTATGGGAAATATTAACTATTACATCATACTAAACTAATAGTTCTTAAAAATACCACAAAATAAAATGATTCGCTATTTTAAGCTGTAGAAAAAAACCATCAAACTGCATCAAAACTTATTATAACATACTGCTTTGTCATTAATTAAAGCCTATATAGTATAGTATAAACAAGTCATTGATCGCAATGCACTTGTCGATGTGACACCATTTCGTAAAACATGACGCAGTTTGTATGCACTGAGAGGAGAATCACGTAATATTTTTACAACGAAAAATGTTTTTTATAGTTAAATAAAATACTCTTTGCAGATATTTAAGAGGTCATTAACTTTGGTTATTCTTTATGATTTCATTCATATATTTTCCTTACATTTCCTATTTAATTGATACCGCTGTACATATGTATGTAAGTACATCGGAGGTTAAGGTAAGGGTTGTAATAAATGGATCTAGTGCAAGGAAATCTATGCAATGGATCATAGTAATTAGTAAGCTTTTACAGACAAACTCTAGAAGTATTAAGGTATTGAAAAGTGCTGCGATCCAAGTAAAATCTTGAAAATAAATTATCTATATTTAATGCCGTTGACCAGCAAGATATTGAGCATGGTGTCATATAAATATGATTTTAATTTGATTCAACTCATTTAAGTTAAATCAGTTTATCAAAGCTAAGTAGCATTTATCACATTTTCAAGGGTTTGTCGGGCTTTTAGCCACCCCTAGTTCATCAGCGGACATTAGTGTGAAATATGACATCACTGCCTCCCTGCAGTCTCCCTGCACACTTCTGGCATTCAACACGTGAATTTTTTTGTCTTTTTTAAAGCTCAAATTTGCACAGACCTGGGTGTTCTACTGGCTCAGGAAAAACAAGAGATCCTACTCCAGTTTTGACTTTTCTTGGATTAGAAATTGATACTATTAACATGACAATCAAAATCCCACATGAAAAATTGTGTCAAATTAAGACTGAGTTGAAGGCTATGTTGGCTAAAAAGAAGGCTACCTTCACGGAATTACAAAGACTAACAGGATTGTTAAACTTTTATGTTAGGGCTATACCATCAGGCAGGGCATTTATTCGTAGACGTTACGATGCTACTCGTGGATCATCAAATTCAAATATATTTAAGCAGGTCACATTTTAGAGCTAGTACCTATTGTTATGGCTTTTACCATTTGCTTTGATAATTTTCAAGGGAAAAAGGTCATTTCACACACTGACAACAAAGCCCTGTTATCAATATTGAATTCCAAGACATAAAAATCTAAGCAAATCAAGCTATTACTTAGACTCTTAGTCTTGCAAGGATTATTACATAACATTTCATTTAGAGGGAGGTGGCACATAGATGGTGTAAAAAATTTTAAAGCAGACTCTCTTTCCCGACAGCAATTGTCAAAGTTCAAAGAGTCACTTCCGGATGCCAACAAGCAGCAAACAGAGGTGCCCCTCGCATTTCAGCAACAGATCTACAGCATAGATATCAAGTCCTGTTAAACCAGTCCTTAGCCAATAATACGAAAATATTGCACAGCTCGTGCATAGGGATGTTTAATGCGTTTGTAACGACTTACAACCATCAAATATTTTGGCCCCCGACCACACAACAGCTCTCGCAAATTACTGCATTTTTGTCACTTCGCTGATATAGCTTTAGTACAGTTAGATAGTATTTAGCAGCAATTTCACATTACTGTAAAATATCAGACATCCCAGACACAACTCAGTCTTTCTTGGTGCAGAAAACACTGCCAGGTCTTTGCCGCTCTATAAAACAGTCAGACAATCGCAAGCCCATTATTAAGGATATACTTCATAAAATGCCTGACAGGGTTCTGATAGTTTGTCCTTTACACTATGAGGCTACTTTTTTTCTCTGCTATCTTCACCACTGCCTTTTTGGGTACTTTAAAATGGGGGAGCTTTTCTAAAACAGCTGTAGGAGAGTAGGACATGCTATTCAAATTCAGGATGTTAAGTATTCAAGATCAAGCGATAGCACTCAAATTTATCTTAGCCATTCAAAGACTGGCCAAGAAGACAAGAGTACAATCATAAATTTAATACCAACATCTAAGATTATAAGCCCCGTGCAGTCACTAACAGCATTTATGAGTGCTATATAACAGCAACTTGGCTCATTCTTTTGCCATGCCGACGGGACCCCGGTTAAAAGATATCAGGTCATGGCAGTATTCTCTATGCTTATCGCCAATTTAGGGTTAGATCCCCAAGCGTACAAGGCACATTCCTTTTGTAAAGGGGCAGCTATAGAAGCTTGGGTTCAAGGCAAAGGGGAGGATAAAATTGCAAAGGGAGGGGGCATGTGGAAATCTGAATGTCTGTATAAATACATAACGTGTTAATTAGGGTAACCTGTTTTGTTGGGGTGTTAGTATTTAGTATAACGGGGCAGACTTAATTTCTAGTCTTTAATAGTGAATCATGTATATCATTGTAGATCACAAGAGAATCTGGATTTTAGGATCCTCACTAATTAAGCATGCCTTTTTGCATGCCCGTTCCTTCTCATTAGGGGCAAATTTCCGGTTAATTAGACACAATGCTTCAGTATTTTGGCACGGTAAGGGGGGGGGGGTATGAAATGGAACCAAGCCTACACCGAAGTGCAGACTCTATTGAAAATTGAAGACCCACCCCACTATCTCGTTATACACTGTGGGGGAATGACATTGGACAAGACGGTTAGTGGGTAATTCTACGCAATTGTATTAAAAGAGGTCTAATACAAATACAGAAGCTGTTACCCGTAACTATATTAGTCTTGTCCACCCAGACTACATTGGCGTGGTTGAGTTGACCATTTAGCATTAGAGAGAACTAGAGAACGTCTAAATAGCTTTGTAGCAACTAACATCCTTAAACTTGGGGGTTAGTATTTGAGATATCCAGAGCTCAGGGATGCAAGTCCTTATCTTTTCAAAGACCTAGTTCACCTAAACTTCTTGGGCAATAGCTTGTTTCTTCATAGAATACAGCAATCGTTGCAATATTTCTTACCTAATCCTTAATTGTCAGTAACCCCAAAGGTTGGCGATCACGGACCATGGCTGCATTATTCTTGAAATCCTAGTATTTATGACTTATATGTAATGGTAGTGGTTAATATCAAACAAATTTGAAATAGGAAATAATGAGTTAGCTTTGCTATATTGTTGATTATGCTTATGTTTTAATTTTTAGCCCAGTCAGGACATGGTTATCGATAATAATCTTTCTTTCTTATTTTGCTTAGGATATTATTGCTGTTAATGTATGCTGCATTTCCCCTTTTTGCATCGCCTTATATCAATTTATATTATCATCAATTTTTGCTGGGATGCTTTGATATTAGCAAATTGTTGCTGGCTCCCAATTCCAGTTGTTGTTGAAAAGTATTCATCGATTGACGATTTGTTCCATAAATTGTGCGGGGGTCCAAACAAAGCCAAATTGTTGATGACTTCCAATTGAATTTGTGGCTTGGTATTGTTGAGGACGTGACACTGTCTATGTGGGATGCCCACGTGAAGTAAAAATTGTTGTGGGTTCCCAATTGCATTTTTAAAAAACTGGCAGGACGCCATTTAAAAAAAAATACAGGCGAAAACTCATGCATATTCACATGCGTGCCTTTTGGTGTTCACTGATTGATGATGTGACACGGTTTTTTGGTTTCGGGGAGAATGTTTGGCTCCCCTTTGCATGTTGTGGTTTGGTGTTCACTGATTGATGTTATGACACTGTCTTTGTTGGGATGCCCTGATAAAGCAAAATTGTTGCTGACTCTTATCTGTGTTACCGCCAAGTTTTCACTGAGTGAAGTATTCACAAAGTTTTTGTGTATTAGACCCTATAGACAGCAAATTAATTAGGCGTTTAAATTATTCAAAGGTTTATCAGACTAGTTTAGATTACAGTTTCACTTTGTCAGAGGTCTTGGTGTTTTAGGTTTAATGGGGGTTAGCTCTACTAGTGGCGCAGACTATGCAGCTGCTGCATAGTCTAGTGGTGGATATTCAGCTTACCAGTTGTGATCACCTGGACTTTTCAATTAATTTAATTCAAAAGTATTAAAGAACATGATCATTATTTTTATTTCCATGTGTCCATCTGTTCCTAGGGTTCACCTTGGAACCGATTCCATTTTTTTCCGTGCTTGCAGCCGTGGTCATGACCGGCAATAAACCATTATAAAAACTCGAAATATGTGTCAGTTTTTCTTCTTAATTCAAATTTGATATTGCACCCTTGTAAGCAGATTTCGTCTTTGATAATTGGATTTTACTCATTTAAGTTAAATCGGTTTACCAAAGCTAAATAATGTTAATGACATTTTCACGGGTTTTTGATTTTCAGACACCCCTAGTTCATCAGCGGGCATTAGTGTGAAATATGAAGGCTCGGCCTCCCTGCAGGCTCCCTGCATACTTTTGGCATTGAACACGTGGAAATTCACCCACCCAAACCTCCCATCAAAATGTTGTTACCTTTAAAATTTTTAGATTTTTCAAAGTAATTGTATTATAGGCTGTAAGGGTTGAAAAAAAAATTCCAAGTGTCTTTGGCTTCGATTTTGTGTATTTTTCAGGTTAAAATCCTGCCATGAGAGCCAACCCCTCTGTCACCGCTGGCGATACCTAGAGTGAGCGGATATTCAGCTTACCTCACCTCAACTGAACTTTCAATTAATTTTATTGAAAAAGTTTTAAAGAACATGATCATTATTTTACTTTCCGGTTGTCCATCTGTTCACAGGGTTCACCTCGGAGCTGTTGCCGTTTTTTGTACTTGCAGTTATGAGTGCAGCCGTGGCCATGACCGCCAAAAAACCATTATAAAAACTTGAAATGTGTGTCAGATTTTCTTTTTTAGTTAAAGATTTGAAAACCTAGTAAGGAAATTCTGTCTTTGATGACAATGAAATAGCAGAATCTTAATAAGATCGAAGTACATTTCGGAGACTACAATGCGTCGCAGGTGAGGTAAGGCTAAGTATAGGTATTTCTATGCAAATTATTAAATCAAAATGCCTAAGGACTATATCTATTATACAGAGAAAGTTAAAACTTATTGTCTAATATATACATGGTACCTACGGCATGAGATAGACAGTACACATTATGACGTCATTTTATGACGTCATTGTTTTTTTTTTACTACACAAGATTATAAAGGACATCAACAAAAATGCTACAGCGCAAGGGCATGCTCTATTTTATTTATTTGAACAAGTTATATTTGGGAGCAAAGTGTGCCAAAGCTGGTGTTGCTGCGCAAATATAAATTATGCTTAGTCCTTGTTTCCCTTCTGTGTGGAGACCACTCGGCCTAGCTACGACGGAGTGAATCAACAACACCTTTAAAATTAACAATTTGCAAATACGTGGCTAGGAAATACATCTAATCGTTTAGTCGAATGCATCCAGACTGACCAAAGTAATGGGCCAATATTTTCACATTGATCATGACAAGGAGCCTCGGCATGTGGGGTATACCGGTCGAAAGGGTCGCTTTCTCCTCCGTGGCTCCAGTTTGTTCTGTTTAATTGGAGTTTGGAAATTGATTACTGTTTGTTCCCCTCATATTTCATCCTACATGTACAAGTTCTCATCTTTTCCTGTAGAACAATTTCATTTTAACTTGAATTTAGAAATAAAGAAAAGTGAATTCTATGTACATGTCATATTAAAAACTTCATGTTAAGAACACATAACACCATTTAATAATAATTACTATAATTGATTCACAAAACTTCTACTATTTCGCTTTACTTTTAGAATTATAACCTACTCGTGTTTGATTATTTTCATTTTTATCTCTGCAAGAAAAAATGAAAGCAATTCTTTTCACAAACTTAATGCTTTTACCAAAACAGTTAATGTCAAACTTGCATGCTAACTATACAATTTCCGGTCTAAAATTAAAGAACATTATGCAAATACAAGGTTTATCTTCCATCCACTGTACATTTTAATTCTTATCATTTTATGTTGAATAAAATATTTCCTTCTAATCTTGAAGAGAAATGTAATTCATATAGAAACCACCCATTTTGTATCAACGAGGGTATTAGAACAGTTCCCTGACAAGTTCTATCATAAGAGCATTACTTGTTTGAAACCAGTAACACCGTGAAGATAAAAAAAAACATAATGTCTTTTTGTAAAAAGAAAATATGTAAAGTTTTAGTGTTTTCCGACAATCTTTTAAAATATGTACATCTATCTTATTTAGATAAAACATTGCCCCACGAAGCATGTTCATCTTGCGCACGTTTACATTACAATTATTTTGAAATTATGAATTGCACTGTTGCAATAGAGAACAATTTATGATGATTCCCTTGTCGCAACAATATTCATGAAACGTAATTTGGCGAAATTTTGAAATGAATCGGAAGGGTAAAGACTGTTTTATTATATTAATATTTATAATTATAAATAATTAATGCTTAAAAACAAATTCAAGGATGACGGCGTCATTGAATGTCTTGGAGCACCGAGCTATTACAAATATGTGTGCAGACAGGAAAATGCCAAAAAGAGACAAAAGTATTCATATGGTACAGTGTAGTAGCTTTGTAATAGTGGAAGGAATGCTATTTCTTATTGATCTACTCCTGCGATACCCCGCTTATCGCAAGAATGATTCGCCTATGGATTGTGCATTGTTCCCATGCCTGATTTACTAACTGTGTGGACATTGATTTAAAGATCTTACGAATAGCCGATACTCCATAAAATTGATTTTATGGACAGAATAAAATGATTTATGACAACAAGATGAGATATAAGTATTTTAGTTGGATTATATCATATTGTTTATTCAACTCAAGCATATAGAGTCTACGCATAGTTAATTAGTGGAATTAAAACATGTCTAAGTGTAAATTTTAGCTGTCAGCAGCAGTCAACTCTGCATCATTCTGCATACCCCGGAATGTACGCTTTTAATTGGCTTTTTGTAGATGTCGCCCTCGGTTATTCCAGACGTCTGCATCGTTCGCGGCATTTCTTGATTTGGCTGCTCGCAGCAGAGACGATTTAAAAGGATAACAACAATTCTTATAGATTTGTTCTCTTATCTTGATAATAATTTTGCATTATCGGTTGGGTTCTTCGAATAGGCAGTTATACCCAATGAACCATCTGCAGTCGAGATTGTAGCAGCCCCTCTTAAGAAAATTCAAAACCCTTCTGTTATTAATCAGGCAGTAATTTCCACCCAGTCTGTTTCTTCCACAACACATAGCATCAACCATCCAACGGCACAAACTGTCACTAGCCAGCCACCCACTGTAACACCTATGGCACCAGATCTGGTATCCTTAGTTGGCAACTTGACTTCAAGCTCTACGAATAGTCACCTGTACCATCAACATCATCATTGACAACCACTGCTAACAATAGTTTAAAAACTGTTAGTTCCGTCGAAGGCAGTACTCAGGTAGGTTAAGGACTCCCATATCTACGTCAGTCTATGTAGAGATTCAGGAAAGCTATTACGACGTCAGGTTAAACAATTCAAATGAATCTCGATGAATAAATATTATACATGTATGTTCTTTTTAAAACGCACTAAAATACTTCCGTTTCTCTTAAACATTATAAAGATAAATAAATGTGCAACTTACCTTGCCAAATAGCACTTTTAGCTTGTAGAATGGAAACTCAGCTTGATCTCGCTGTACTTACTGAGATGACGTAATTTCTTTGTTTAACACGAAGTATCTCTGTACTTGAGGCGTGTATCAAGCTATTATCGTAGCTTGTTAAAATAAAAATAGATACGAAACAAGCTCAATTGACCCAAATAATTACATATTCTAAAATATATTAATCCACATTTGATTGTCAACCTGAATTGATAATGTGTAGTCTTTATATATAGCCGTAAGGAGCACATTTGTACAGTTATGTGCTAGAATGAGGGGTCCAGCCGCTCAAAGATATCAAAAGTTCACCGATATCCGCTTCACTATAAATTCTGAATTTTTAAACACGTGTAGCTATTTTTCTACTATTCTAAAAATTCTGGAAGCTGGTTGTGCATTGTCTATTTATACCGTAATTTAACATTATTTCAGTGCGTACTACATCTATGTCTTGAGTTTATAGAAAGATGGCAAATTTTTACACAATTCTTGAGCATGAGGAAGTTGCTCCCAGGACTTTTTTTTTTAAGAAATTTGTCTTAAACAAAAAGAATACATTTTATAGCGGAAAGATACTCGTATATCGTCGAACTTTTACAGTCTTTGTTGTAGTACATGTACATATATGTTCTAATTTAAACCTGTCACATTACAAACAGCTAATGTAAGCGATGTCGCTTTGGCCGAACCCAGCAGAGACACAATAAATACAATTTTTATTTCAATAGCGGTTGAAAGTTCATTTCAAAACTAAACACAGGTTGCAACCACTATTGAAATAACGTTTACTATTGAAACAATAATTTCAACAGAGGTTTTGAATGCATTTCAAAACCTAATCCAGACTGTAACCACTATTGAAATAAAGATTTCACTAGTGATTAAGATAAAGACTTCAATAGTGATTGAAATAATGATATCAATAGTTGCTGACAATGATTTCAATACCCAAATCACTTTGCAAGCCTTATTGAAATAACATCCTCTTGAAAAAAAAAATTATAAAGATAAATTCATTATGTTTCCCAACATAATGGATTAATTTATTAAGTTTAAAATATGATATGTAATTCTATGTTTTAGTTTTTGTCTAGAAATACTATTGATACACTGATATCTGTGACTTAAGTGATCTAGTAATTTTAAGTATTTGTAAGCTATAAAAGGTTCATCATTGCTATTAATTGCGGAAAGTAAAAGTTTATAAAAGCAGATAGTATTAGAAATTAAAATATCTACATCTTAAAACAGAAAGAAGAAATGTATGTGACATCTATTGTGTACAAACTTCCTGATGAAAATGTGATTATTTTCAATAAATAGGATATAGAATAGAGGTAAATGCTTGCTTATATATACGTTAAAATCAATTATTCGGGAAAACTAAGTTTCAGCATTATAACATAAGAGGTTATTATTTCAATAGTGGTTACATGTATATAACCGCTGTTGAAATAATATCAACTATTGAAAAAAATATTTCAGCAGTGATCACTATTTCATTAGTGGGTTCATTGTTGCAACCACCATTGAAATAGTGATTATTAAAAAAAAAATATTTCAATTGTAGATATTATTTCAATATCAGTAGTATTAAGGCAACCGCTATTGAAATAGCGATCACTAATGAAATAATGATTTCAATAGTGGTCATTATTTTAATAGCGGTTTTATATGTGTGACCACTATTGAAATAACACCCACTATTGTAATACATGTAATGCTTATACAAATTTCCCTTTAAGTTTTGTTTTTTAATGTCTTGAGGAGTTGACGTTGAATTTACTATCCATATTTGTAGTGTAGGCAAGCCCTTGAAAAAATGCGAGAATTTACCTCTATCGTATATTCTTTTTATTAAAAATAACCATATTTTCATCAGAAAGTTTTTGCACAAAGATGTCAGTCTTCTTCTTTTTTATGTAGATATTCTAATTTCTACAATTACGTGTATTTATAATCCTTCCTTTAAAATCAATGGCAAAGATGAACAATATTTACCAAAATTGCTTTAAACTTGCATAAATTGATTGATTGTCTGTTAGTCTTTGCCATGTCGGCCAGGTTCAGAGAAAGCTTGCATATAATATTTGCATGCTTTGAATTTAAGGTACGTCAGTTAAATAAAAAATGTCCGTGAATTAATGGTAATTTATAGAAAAGAAAGGAATGCATAAATTTACACGTCACATTTTAAACTCAATAAATATATATGATGTTGGATAAAGTAATGAACAATTTATCATTATATTTTTTGAAATAGTGGGTTTATTCCAGTAAGGCTTGCAATGTGGTTTTGGTATTGAAATCATTGCACGCAACTATCAAAAGAATTATTAAAATCACTACTGAAATCTTTATTTCAATCACAATTGAAATCTTTATTTCAATCTGTAATGAAATCTTTATTTTAATAGTGAACATTATTTCAATACTAGTTGCAGCATGGTTTAAGCTTTGAAATGCATTCAAAACCTCTACTGATATTGTTGTTTCAATAGCAAATGTTATTTCAATTGTGATCGTTATTTCAATATTGCAACAATTCACATTCATTAATACTAATGCTGTAAAAAAAAAAAAATAAAATTGTATTCATTTTCTCTGAATATATAAGGCGTATATTTCATGGAGGTCCTCAACTTAGCCGAGTACTTAAATGCCTGTACATTTTAGCAACATTTCTATTGTCAAAATTGTATAACCTTTGGCGTATCTTGTCAGTGACAAACTTAGGAATGCTGTTTTTGATGACGTATATGTAGATTTTGTTGCCTACACGGGATAATAAATTCAATACATTTTTCCGATGAAAAAATAATAATGACATTTCATTAATCTTTACCGTCACGGTAGCTCAATCGGTTCAGCGCTCGCTCCGTGATCAGAAGGTTGTGTGTTCGAATCACAGTCACGACTGACCTAAATCGATAAAAAAAATTGGTAGCAAGTGTTCCTTCGCCAAGCTCTCGATACTTTGAAGTGAAAGTTGTGGATCCTTCGGACGAGACCCTAAAAACCAAGGCCCCGTGTAACAGTAGGCGCTGGCACTCGATGGCTCTGAGTGCCAAGTAAAGGTCTAAATTTGAAGCCCTTCACCAGTATCTGGTGACGTCTCTATATGAGTAAGAAATTCTCGAATGGGACGTAAAACAACATACAACCATCAAAACAACAATCAACCATTAATCTTAAACATAGGAACTTTTTTTTTTCAATGGCTGTTGATGATATTCTGTTTAATAAGATGCATTCCAGACTGGAAAATCATTAGATCCGCCATTCAATGCACATAAAATGCGTAAAGTTTTACCATGTTGACGTCATGTCAACAGATGCATTGCGATCAATAACTTGTTCATGTTAATACGTTGTTTTTCTTTGTATGAACGTGCTCTGTTGTATAATTAATGGGGAAAACTGCCCTCTTAGGTGTTAAAATTCTTAATTCCCATTTTAGATCGCTCTACATCTGTGCAATTACCAGATCTGACTTGTTCTCTAAGGTAGCTGTAAATATCCAAAGACTAAAGAAATGATATATATTTTCAATTTACTTAAGAAAGAATAAATAAATTAAAAAAAAAAAAGTTGCCGAAAAAAAAAAATCAAAATGTTATGAAAAATTCTCTTTAAAGTTTGGTGACTGTACAAAGTGTTAAACAATTGAAGAAAAATCACTGTGTTATATGAAAATCATAAACAACGTATATACAAAATAAAACTAAACGACATATAATACAGCAAACAGTCTCAAAGCTCTGCGATTCACGCATCTTTCAAATAGAATGAATTAGAAATATTTAAACATTAAGAGGTAATCCTAACAAAAGTTCTTTTACTTACAAATTTAATTCTAAAAATCGTTTATTTTTCAAGTATATTTCGATACAAACAAATAATATATTCTTTTCTTAAAAAAATAAAACAAACAGACAAACAAACAAACAAACAAACAAAAATTGCTTACATTAAAGAACACGAAATGAATATAGTGGGGCTAAATTCAAATTCAAATGACAATGTTTCTAAAACAAAAATTTACTTGAGACTGTCGCTAAGCGTAATTATGGAGATAAGGTATAAACTACAAGCTATAAAACACTAAGTGAGGTCACTTTGCATAAAAACTATGCAATAGTAAAAAATCTTTTGTGGTAACTTAGCTGAAAGCTAAAATTTAGAAAAGAAAATTTAAAAAAAAATATTAATAAATAAAATATTTAATGGTGTTCAGAATTATTTAAGAAATAAATATAAATTTTTTTCGAGGAAAATGAATTAGCTAAGTGAAAAATATTATTTACATACCTGTAAATATCCAAAGAATAAAGAAACAAGATATTCTAATTAACTGAAGTTTATTAGTTGAAATCGTCGATGAATGTGACTGAGTTAAGGCGCATATCCGACTATTTCCGCATCTTTGTATTACAGGATTTTAGCCAAATAAAATTTAGCATTTCTTTTTGTGAATAGCTGAAAGTAGAGAAAATTTTCGAATAAAAATCAATTACATGGAGTGGCATCATGCGACATAAAAAAATGACCGTCATAATAATTGAGTAAATTTGAACACCTGTGCTTGACCGCAGACCCTTTGGCCTTCTTAACAAAAAGAGAAGATCACAAAAGATACAAAGACTATTACATAATTATTTGATTATTATTCTTAAGGAGCATCTGACTCTAAAAGCTCATAAATTATTTACTGAAACACAATAGAAATCCATTAGTTGGACATGTTTGCAAAAAAGTCCTTTTTTCACCTGTACAAAAACTGTTTCATCTTGATTAAACATGAAAACCTTGGATGGTTGCCCGTGTGGCGCAGTGGTTAGAGCATCTGCTCTAGAGTCGCGGAGTAAGGAGTTGATCCTTACGTCGCGGGTTCGAATCCCACTGTGGGACGTGGAGACCGGTCCTTCGGATGAGACCGTATAAACCGAGGTCCCGTGTCGCAGGAGGTGCTGGCACGAAAAAGATCCCTCACTGCTCAATGACCGTAAATGCCGAGTATAGGACAAAATTTGCAGCTCTCCAACGGCAAGTGGTGGTATCTCCATATGAGTGAAAAATTCTTGAGAGGGACGTGAAACAACATACAAACAAACAAAACAAAAACCTTGGATGACCAATTGAATTCTTTCACTGTTTCTTTTATGTTAAATTTTGACGTTTATTATGTATCCGTTACTATTTCTCTTCAGTACTCAAAACTGCCAAATTTTCTACTTTAATGAAAAAAATGTGGTAAGACAATATCTTGATGTGTGGGATTTAACTAGAAAAATAAATGCAATTGTAAGTTTTGATGTAGTTTAATACTATACTGCAGTATAAACTGGTATTTTTTTTTTTTTTATTTAATAATATTAAAAAATAATTAATATTTTTGCGTGATGTCACAGTAAGCAATTCCTGTATAAAGCAGGACAGACCTCCTTTATGTAGTCTTAACTGTGCTGCGTACTGTATATTTTAAAATTTTAGTAAACGGTCCTACTTTTTTTTTACATAATTATTTTCTGTAACAAAAGAGAGCCACCAATCATAAATAAATGCATCAGACATAGATGCAGTGCATGTGTATACATGATAGTATTGAAATCTAATGTTTCCTTAATTGTGTTTAAAGTCTACTTTGTTGTTCTATACACATGGATTGTCATTAAAAGCAATGTATTCTGCATTAAAGTAATTTTGTCAAGAAAACAACCTGTTTTATTTTTTCTACTTCGCAGTAGATCATTTTTAAAAAGTCCATTGTTAAATATAGGGGTTAAAATTAGATAGCAGTCTTTCAGTACACCCTATGTAAGGACATTCTTCCTTAAGTATTATCGTCTTTCTCAATAAAGGAGTATCTTTTCATGTCAAAGTCACTGATCCATGATAATTTTTAAAACACATCCAAATTCTTTCGCATATAATTTTCAAATTCACGTGACTTTCCATTGTTCAGTTTAAAATCCCCAAGGTTAAGCATGAAAAGTGGGACATAAATGCCAGAATTTTCTGTATAATTTACTGAAGAGCATCCGTGCTGAATGGATGAATTTTGCTCCTGTCATTGTCAGGGTAATGGAGTGTTACATGTATGTAGGGTTATATTTTTACTAAAGTTTTGTTTAAGCAATGCCTGCTATGATACAACTTTTATTTTACTTTTCACATGAAGCTGAAATTACGCTTAATCTTATAGACGAGAAAAAGAAAACATGTGACCTTCAACTGAACATATTATCAATTAATATTAGTTACTTTATACATATGTCAAAGTGAGTTTGAAATAAAATCAAAAATAACAAAGTCTGACACATCTGTTTCCTATTCGGATATCATACTACAATAGAACGTTAATTGTAAGCTAACAACATGACTTAATGATAAACGTGATAACTTGAAGTTTTCTATCCTCAAATTCCATTACTTAGATAGCAATATACCCTTATCACCTGCATATGGGGTGTATGTCTCCAAGTTGAGAGCATGCACTATGCTGATCAAATGTGACCATACAGAAAATGGTATTTTAATCGTTTTCTTAATTGATATTTTTAATTGTTTCTCTAAGTATACTTGTACAATTTTAAAACATATCCCTTTTTATACTTTTATAAATTCTTTTCGTTAAAAGTCGTACTGCCGCCTATTGTAGTTGCATCATTTTCATCTGATGATTGTTACTGTTAACAAATTTGCGTGCGTGAAATATCTGCAGAGCATTTTTTTGCAGTAACTCGCGAATATTAATCGTGGTGAACCATTTATTTTGCGTTGTATTTATAAAAGATGATTCCTTAGTCGCGAAATTTAATCTTTGCATATTGATTTCAAACTGACGAATTGTGAATAAAAGATGACGCGAGTAATAGTTGGTTTACAGTATTTACAAGGGTTGCTTCACCGATTTCTGTTCAGTTGATTTGTATTTTAATTTGAATATAATAAAATTATTATCGACCCAATTCATTAATAGGGCATTTAATTGTATTTTTTTTTCCTTTTTATTTATTTCTGATCATTAATATTATCTTTTTTGCTTAAGATAATTCAAGGATCACAATAATAGGCCCTAACAAAAATTCAAAGAATTCAAGAAAAGTCCAAATAGCTCAGTTAACTCTACCCTATGATGCCTCGAATTCTGAAAGGGCCGGTGTTAAAATATGCCATGTTTGACTAACGGTTAATTGGTCTGAAAAGTATGTTAACAGGACATACTCTTAGCCTATCTAAAAAGCCCAACTAAGAATCTGAAACAAGATCAATTATCTAATTGTAATGAGACACAAACTGGAAAAATCAACATTTCCTTGTTAATGACATAAATTACATAGTTATATAAAAGTAATATAATACTCGAATTGTGCACTGAATAAACACCCAGATGCAGTAACATTGATATGATTATTTCATGTTTTTATCATAAAAATATTCTGAAAGGAAGAAAATCTCCAAACCTGTAATATCATTACAAATTATTTGTAAGATTTTGAAAGAACTGTTTACTCAAAGAAAAAACAAGCTTTCTGAGAGTATTGTATTATCAATATGAATCCCCTACCGGCAAGTGTAATCTGATTCCCATTAAAATAATCCGTCGAAAATCATTGAAGCGAAACATTATGCAAACTTGATCAATAGCTCATCAAGGTAGACTCACATACCAAAAATCAGCGCAATATCTAAATGAAAGCATTTAGAAAATAAGTTGCGGAAAACGCTTAAAAATTAAAAAGGCCGTAATTCAAAAAAAAAAAAAAAAAAAAAAAAAAAAAAAAAAAAAAAAAAAAAAAAACATTGATATGGAACGAAATCCACACAAGATCTGTTACGTATCAAGATACACTCATATACAAAAAATAAGCTCAAAATCTGCAAACATTTAGAAAAAAAATGCGGAAAACAAAGTGGGACAAGGCAAGCAGAGGGACAGACAGACAGACGGACAGACAGACAGACGAGAAGGAAACGTATTGTCCCCTCCGGTTTCACCGGCAGGAGACAAATGAACTGTATTTTTGTTTCAAAATTTGAAAACATGCTTGAAAGCTTTAAAGGAAATGAAATTTGTTCATAATAAATGTGTATCTTGCATTATACATATCAGTATACAGCAAGACTTCGTCCTCTTGCAAGAAAGGAATAATCTTTAAATGGTACGAATTTTTATGTGGTAAAAATAATTCATTTAATAAAACGTATATTCGATTCATTATGGTCGTGGCGCAGTGGTTAGAGCGTTCGCTCTAGAGTTGCGGAGTAAGGAGTTGATCCTTACGTCACGGGTCCGAATCCCACTATGGGACCTTCGGAAGAGACCGTATAAACCGACGTCCCATATCGCAGTAGGTGCTGGCACGAAAAAGATCCCTATCCCTCACTGCTCAATGGCCCTGAGTGCAGAGTATAAGTCAAAATTTGCAGCTCTCCATCGGCAAGTGGTGGAGTCTCCATATGAGTGAAAAATTATCGAGAGGAACGTTAAACAATAACAAACAACCAAACAAACGATTCATTATAAGGACTATATGTGCTTTAAATACTAAAAGAATTATGGAGAAACCTTACTTTGTTTTCATATGTTTTCACTTAAAAAGAGATAGCGAGGACTGTTTTTTTAAACTGTAAATACAAAAAAAAAGTTATGTTTCAAATTTAATCTCGATTCTGAACCAAACAACTTGAAAACACACATATACCACAATGGGAACATTTTAAAAAAAAAAAACGGAACACCATTTAACCTAACGCGGAAACTCATCAATGCATCCGATCTGCGCGCGACACTAAAAATATATTACAGGTGTAATCAACATCAGAGATACGCATTTAGTTATGCAACAAAAGGTAAGAAATACTAATTAACTGTTACTAGGATGATTAAAAGCAAATGTTTTATTTAATATTGCATTCATTATCTCTTAAATTGATAAATCTTCTTTTGATGAATTTACTTTCGTTTTAACAATATTGTCAGTACTACATTATTTATGCAGAGGGAAAAAAAGGAAATATAAAGAGTTACATGCAATTACTATATCATTCATATTGAACAATATCAATTCATGTAGAAAAATATAACCTCATCATATTTAAGTGCAAATCTTAAAAGCAATAAGAAATTCGGGTCAAATAAGGTCATGTTTATTCTCTAGTAGATGCTATCTATAAAACTTATATATATATATATATATATATATATATATATATATATATATATATATATATATATATATATATATATATATATATATATATATATATATATATATATATATATATATATATATATATATAATGTAAACTTTTACATATTGCTTATAAATTAAAATTATCACGGAGAGGGGAATGGGAGATATGGATTTCTATACATAATGAGAAAAATAACAGTTGTTGTCCGTAGCATTTATGTACGAAATAAAGATTTTTTCTCCGGATAACTACTCCCAAAATTTTCAGGATAAGAAGATTTATGTACATATCTGAGAAAGCTGTATAGCATTTGGATTTATATTTTAGTCAAACAATCAAAAGAAACAAGACGTTAACTTAGTCTTTTCGTACAAAATATTGCGCGTTGGGAACATCATATTATGTTGCATATGTGGAACAGCATGCTATAACGGTTTTCAAGATTTTTTTTCCTCAGGAAGTTTTGTTTAATTGATTAATTATACACATCTCTTTTATGTGTGAGGTACTTTGTTTTTTATCTTTTATGGGGAAATTAAATATTGTGACCTTAGTTATGCGAATTATGTACCTTGGCTAAATTTATATTTTTTGAATGTCATCACCTACAGGTTGCAGAGGAACCGAAAATACCAGGACTCATGTTTGCTAGCCTAGTATCCTATCTGTATCACCTCATTTTCCAATAAACTAATTTAGCTTGGACGTTCCAGGGCATCCAATCAAATTATCTTATTCAAACGTACTTTACAACATTCGTTTTTCTCTACGTACTCATTTTTTTTTTTTTTTTTTTTTTTTTTTTTTTTGTAAAACACAAAAAACACAAAAAAGAAATGGCTGAAAGGTTTTGTCACAGAAGGATAACTCCATAAAATTGCTACATGACAATAAAATATACGTACTAAACATGCCGGTGTAAAGACGAAAAATGACCCCCCAATCATTATTCGACGTCGAAAAATAACCTTTCTGCCCTTAGAAAAGTGTCATCATCCTAAAAATCTGCATACCCTACTTAAAGAAAAATGACTCCTACCCCAGAATAATCACCCCTTGTATATTAAAGTTGAAATTTTTAGGGGGCATAAAAAATATAATAATTCAAGAGACCTGTTGGCAAAAATGCTCACCTGATCTAAATTTGGAAAAAAATCGTTGATATGTTGATATGTTGATCTTATTACATTATACAATTATACATTATACAATTATTGCTGTTTTTATGTCAATGCAATGGTTCAGAATCTTGAGAAGTAAAAGATTTATCGAGCCGAAAAGGTGAGGTAAACATTGTTTTTGATGGTGGAAAATCATCGTACTGACAAAAAAAAAAAAAAAAAAAAAAAAAAAAAACAGCAATAATTGTGTTAGTTTATAATTCAACAATTAAATTGATACAAATTGATTAAGCAGACATATCAAACTTCTTGTTTACCTTTGCTTAAGTCTTGGCAAAACACAGAGTGAGTTAACATAAGCATAACCAGTATTAATTTTGCATTTGAAATTTATTTTAATGCAATGTAGAAAATTTGATAATCAGGCAAAGCATCGATAGGGAAAATGAAGCATTTTAAGGGGCAAAAATGAAAGTTACCTTAAAAATTATGAACCCCCACAAAAGTTATTGATGTAAGAGAGATTTCCTTTTACTCTACTGTATCAAAACGTTGGGGAAAGGGAAACCAGGCTTGCAAAGAACATTTTTAAACGAAAAATAAAAAAAATTACGTTCATGAAAATGGAAGTGGGGGAGGGGGAAGAACATCCTCCCCCACCCCTGTTTCTGTGCGCCTGAATGCTATTTTTACCTTGTCCACTAAAGTAGGAGATATTTTATTTTACAATACTGTATAAAAAAGAGGGGGTGGTTACAAGACTTTCAACGAACATTTTCAAACTAGAAATTGTTAAAATTTACATTCAGAAAAAAATGGGGGGGGGGGGGGGGGGACAATCCTTCCCTCTTCTCCGATTCTTTGTGCTTGAATTTATGTTCACTTGAGTGGAATTCGGATGCAGTTGAAATAAGTTTTCAGAATTATTTTTTCAGTCTAGTTTAGTTCATTGTAGGAAAAATAAATTCTTATGTTAAACTGGAAGGTAAAAAAAATGTCCTTAATGATTAATTGAAAATTTTAATCTACTTCAATGTACACTGTATTGCAATGTTTCCATATTGATTTGACAAATGTATCACTGTTTCCAAGTACATTTCTTTTTGTAAAATCATCCCTCTTATATGTATATATCAAGTTCGCAAATGACCATTTAAACAGACTTGAATGCATATTTTACTTGGATTCTTCTTTATTACTTTTATATAATAAATAGAAAAAAATCCCATAGACCTCTGTTTATAAATAAAGTTGAATGCACATTCTACGATTGTATATATTTCAGACATGCAGAAATTTTATGTCTTTCTTAAGTTTGCCACCTCTGCTTCATATTTGAAAGTTCTACTGACTACAGACGATTAAGACCAACTAACAACTTGACAATATTTCTAATTTGTGCGTGTTGTTCGTGGACAAGGAATGAGAAAAATCAACTAATCGATATGTGTCAAATTGAAAAAAAGCATTGTTTTTCCATTATCATTGTCTTACAACATATTCATTTTCATTGTCTTATAAATTACAACACATGAAAAATCTAGAATTTTTTCCATCCTCAACTTTCCTTATTGATGAAGTAACATTCCGCTATCATTTGCATATGATGTTTACGTCTAGTTATTTAATCGACACCCAAAAGCAAATTAATTCTTAAATCGAGGCTGGCTACTGACAAATACATGTAAGTTGATGTAACAGGGGTTTCAACAACCTCGTTTTAAGTCAGCATTTCGTTAATTTGTAATTTCAATGGTCGTATCAATTACCTCAACAAATATAACCTGTAGCTGAGTAAATTGTTTGGCCTTTGTTTTGACACTTAATTCGACAACGGAATGTCCTGTATACCTGATTTTCCATAGGGCTCACGGTGTGAAAGGGTCAACACGGAATGTTTTCTCTTTGTAGCCACCTATTCCCACCTCTGCAATTTTTGGAGGCTGTTTTGTTATGCCCTGTTAACAAAATTTCATTGTTTTTGAATAATTTAAAATCATCACCGTTCGTTCTCCTCACTTTTTCTTCACTAGGAAATTTATCAACAGTATGTCTTTTGCACGACATTTGCGATATACGAGGGTGATCAAAAAGTTCGCGAACTAACTCTATATCTAAATAATCATAGTTCAGAGCAGAATGAATTTTGGCACAATTATAGTCCTAGACATGTGCTTGATGTAGCAAGAGATATGTTGTAATTTGCGTCATAATTATGACGTCATGATGTAAAAATGACGTCAATGTAGAGGCGAATGTGACAAAAATGGATGAGTCAGTCGTACTTGAGCAGAGAACAATAATAAAGTTTTACGTAAAACTCGAAAAATCCTTCACGGAAATATACAATGATTTACATAAAGTATATGGGGATAGTGGGCTTGCAAAAAGGTCAATAAGTAAGTGGATAAAACATTTTATTGAGGGAAGGGAGACTGTGAAAGATGATGTTCGATCCGGGTGCCCACTGAACGTAAGTAGAGACAAATGTATCTAAGGTTGAACAGTTTGTGATGAAAGATCGAAGAGTTACTATTCGAGAAATAGTTGATGATCTTAGCATGTCTTATGGAACTGTTCAGGAGATTTTAACGAGTAAGCTTAAAATGCGGCGATTTTGTGCAAGGTGGGTTCCTCGCCTCCTTCTGCCAGAACAAATGACGATGCGGGTAAATGTTTGCAAGTCTTACATCAGTAGATATGCAAAAAAAAAGGAACTTTTTTTTCATGAATAGAACTATAGCGTGTGATGAAACATGGGTACATTTCTATGAACCAGAAAGCAAACAACAAGGTCCAATTTGAAAGCATTCTTCCTGTCCATCACCATTGAAAGCACGTGTAACGAAGTCTGCAGGGAAGGTTATGCTCATTGTTTTCTGTGACATCAACGGAATTATTCTAAATCACAGGATACCACCTAAAACTTCAGTTACTGGAGACTACTATGCGCGGGTTATCAAATCAGATTTGATGAGAGAAGTAAAGAGAAAGCACCCTGATCTGATACGAGCTGGATTAAGTTTGCACCAGGACACGCGCCTAGCCATAAAAGTCGGGTTGTGATGGACACCATGGAAACACTGGGTATAGAAAACCTAACTCACCCCCATTACAGCCCAGATTTGATAATTTGTGACTTCTAGCTATTTCCAGTTTTGAAAGATAACCTATGGGGAGAGAAATATGCGTTCCGAGAAGATCTTGGTACTGCTGTGAACAAGGCGCCAAGAAGCATGTCATGTGATGGCTTGAGTGACGTGTTTTGGGCATGGGCAGACCGATGGCAAAAGTACATAGAAGCAAGAGGGGCATACTTTGAAAAAGAGTAAACTCAAAATCCCACTTTGAATATATATATATATATATATATATATATATATATATATATATATATATATGTATGTATGTATGTATGTATGTATGTATGTATGTATAAAGCACTAAAAACCAACAACACTGTATATCCTAAGTGTCGGATCTACTAAGTAGATACAAGGTCACGGATGGAAATTTATATCCAAGATGGAAAGACGCTCAGAAAAAAGGCAAGGAAAAGTTCTGGATGTACAGGCTGAAGTTATTCCGTCATAATGGTATAAACAAACTTAATGACTTCACCAGGATGGACGTGAACTAGACCCAATCCCGCATTGTAACAAACAAGTTTATTCTCTCTATATAGTGTAAACTTTACCGTTAATTCGCATTAGCAATTCTAGAACAACCTATCCAAATATTTACAGCTTACATTTTTGTTTATTTCTTTTATCAGATTTCCAAATTTATAATATATCCAAATTTATTTTAAAATTGCCCTTCCATATTATCTTTCTTTAATTTCTTTGTATCATGTATAGTTACGCTATTTTGAGAGAATAAGGCAATGTACGATTTACTGCTTGGACGTTATTAATTAGCGATAATTAATTCGTTCAATTATGTAAATCTCACTTCACCAGAGTACACCCGATAGACCGGACGCAATTCATAGCACTCCAGATTTCTTTGTTCACAACTGTTTATAAACTTCAAATTTAACACTGTAAATATTTGGTGTTTGGTAGTTTAGTTGTAGTGCTATTTGTTTTTGTTTCTCTATTTCCTTTGTTTTTATGACTTCTTAAGTTTTTTTCTTTGACCTGAGGAGGGACAGGTCGTCCCGAAAATTTGTCAATTATTATTGTTCGTGTCGTTGGTCATTTTTAGTGCTTTATATATATATATATATATATTCCATCACTATTTTTCAAAAAAGATGATCGTACTTAAAGCATGCTGAAATCCTTAGGTTTTATGACCGTCGCCCCCGTGTCGCAGTGGTTAGAGCGTCTGCTCTAGAGTCGCGGCGTAAGGAGTTGTTCCTTAGGTCGCGGATTTGAATCCCACTGCGGGACGTGGAGAACGGTCCCTCTTTTTTATGACTTCTTAAGTTTTTTTCTTTTTCCTAAGAAGGGACAGGTCGTCCTGAAAATTTGACAATTATTATTTTTCGTGTCGTTGATCATTTTTAGTGCTTCAGGGTGTGATACACTGAATAATAACATATACTCCTTTTTCCTACATAAGTGAAGAATTTGTAAATGTTCATAAATGCTTTGGTGTTTATAAGACCTTATTAGCAAACATGATGTATATTTGGGTGGTCGTATTTTAGCTGATGTGCATCAAACAAATCATTAGGCCTATGTTTTTATGCAGCATTTGACTACAGGATGCTCCGTTAACATGTAACAACTTTTCGTATAACAAACATTATCTATTATATATTGAAGCCTATTCGTCAAAAGATTTGCATTCCAGAAAGACTTAAGCATTGTCTTTTTGCTTTCAATAATATCACAGAATAAAAAATCAATTGTTACTTTGTCATGAAGATCGCAGCTATGGTTATGCTGTTCAAAGGCTTAACATGCGTCAGAAACTTTTTTAGATATATACATTATATCTTCAACTTATTCTTATTAATCACGGTAACAGAAGGCTTGTACAATTAATGTATTTGATGTATATAAGAAAGAACGAAGACATCTTTTGGTCCGATTGTTTGTTAATTATTTGATGTACAATGTAAATTTTATTAAAATAAACACCCTATAAATATTTGTACAATTTGATTTAAAAAAGAACACGATCACAATTCTTTAAACGTACAATATAAAATCACATTACATTTTTACTAAGCATTATATGAAAGAGTTATTCTTCTTTTCATAACATTTTATAAGAAAAAATACATTTATACATATACATGTATACTTTATTTATGTTCTTTTGAAACTGATTTGTTTTACATTACATATTATAATCATTAAATGAATTCAATGTCAACCTATTTATTTAGGATATAAAATTATGATAAATTCATTTATTAAAATGTGAAAGGTACGAATCTGTGGAACAGAGTGCCTGGTACCGATCAATGACAGTTTATCACTGTATATACTGAAGTAAAATTAAAAAAAATACTCTCAACACTTGCTTTGTCTGAGGTCAATAACTTTGAGCTATAAGTTTTGATCAATAGGATAAACGAAAGTTGAATTCTACTCAGGGAGCTTAATTGTTTCAGGCGTAGAAGTAGTACAAGTGGTGCATCTAAAATTTTAACTGATTGTTTATTTTATATTAATTTGTTTTATTTATAAAGTTTTTTTTATTTGATAAATTATTTTATTGATGATAATATTTGATTTGTAAATAATTTGTCTTCATCAATATTGATTGGCACTTAGATTAATACATGTATTTTAGTTTAAAATCACTTGTGGCATAAACATTGATTTATAATCAATAGATTATGCATTTGAATATCATAAAAATTAAAAGAACATAAAATTGTAACTATAACACTTGTCATTCAGGCCAGTTGAACATTTAAACAATTTAAAAACTATGGCTCTGTTTACGGACATGTAACGTGGAGCATTGCATTACTTTTTAGTCATTGTTTGAATATAGTGTATATTAAACGGGAGAAAGGAATAATGATGTAATATTGTAAATATTTACTGACATAATAACGCATGGAAGCTCAAAACAACAACTGGACATCTTAATTTAACATCAACATATATAAAAAAAAAACCTACTTGTCACATGAAATAAATATAAAAAGTTATGAAATTTTTACGGTTATGTCAGCTCAAAACGTTACGCGTGATGTTACTGACGTTAAACGTTACGTTTTCATAGCGCCATGAAACTATTGACGTAACGCTTCTAAAAGTGCTACTTGCATGACGGATGCCCTATCGCTATCTCTGTACTGGAAATATGAGTTAAAAAAATTTTACAACGTGTAACTAAACAAAAGAACAAAACGGGCACTTTCGATTTGAAAATGATTAAGGTTATCAATTACTCAAACCTTTATAAACGCATTTTCATGCATTACGATAAAGTTCAAGAAATTGCTCGCTATGAACGTTTACTCGATAAATATGTTGTGTTTTTTAAATATTGCTTAAATATTAATTGAGCGAATTTCAATCTGACATTCATTTTGAGCGTTAGGATTAGCAATTAATGAAATATAATTAATTTCATAATCGTTAAAAAAAAAAAAATTACTCTCGGAAAACGCACTGATCTTATTTTTGCATGTCATTGTATTCTGGACATTTTATTTGCGATCCCTACTTATAAAATTGTAACGCGTTACCCGCTGATTATATCTTTAATTTTTGTTGTTAAATTCTATATATTGCGTAGAATCTATTTAAATGTTATTTACTGACTACAGTTAGGTTGTTTTATTTAAAACCTATCGATTCATACCAAAATCAGTCATATTAGAGAAATACCGACATCTTACGAATGAACGTAACTCGCCCTAACTTCCCGTATCTCAGTAGTTTTCCAGGGACCAGTTATTGCACCTAGTTCAAAATTAATAAATCGGAAAAATTAAGTATAAGTGTATAATAGAACAAACAGTATTTTAATCACTTTGTAAATGATAATTTCTCCTGTCTGATTTTCTGCAATCACTTGCAATGTAATTAAAAGCGGACAAATAGAAGAAAATACGCCAAAATACCTATGACGGTTAGGAAACACATTTGTCATGCGTCAGTGGTTATACGTATATATACTAGTGTGCTCTGTGTTCATTTGGAGAAAGTTACGTTTTATAACATGGATGAAATATAAACTCATTCCCTGTATAAATCCATGCAAAGGCAACAAGTTACTAGGTGACGCGCTTATATAGTGCCTTGTATTTAAAAGTGTACATTTATGTGTTTGTAAGAGAGAGAGAGAGAGAGAGAGAGAGAGAGAGAGAGAGCACAATGGACAATAATTGTTGTAATGAATTATACAGTGTAGCATTGTTTCTATCGTTTCAGAAATTAACCATTAAAAATCTGAAAATAGTTTTCACTTCTCCGGAAAACGTAATATTTTTAAAGTGGTCGCGCGTAGATGTTTGTGTATTTGGGGAGGGAGAGGGGGTCGAAGCTCAACTAATCGAATTAAATGTCCATTTTCATTACATTTAAGTAAATACATGGAATACTACGATCCATATACTACAATCCTTGTAAAAGTGGAATGGGGCAATACATGCATATGCAATATTTTTTTTTCCACATCGTATCTAGTAAAAGAAAAAGCAACTTTATAAAGAAAGAAGGGTAGAGGTTTTTCTTTATGTGAAATATCACTTCAAAGAAATAAACGAGCATTCATATGATAGACAGTATGTTCTTGGATGATGTATTATATTGCAATCTTCACTTAATTTATCGGGGGGGGGGGGGGGCAGCCAGAGAAAAAAATCAACTTACCTGAAAAAACCTGACAAGCCAAAAAAAAAAAAAAAAAAAAAAACAAAACAAACTCTTACCATTTTTTTTTTATACAACAGTATACATTACTATACATTAGCCTTATTTGACTGTACTGCAACAAGGGGGGGGGGGGGGGGGGCAAAATTTTCTTCATACATTATCATATAAAAAAAAATTGGGTCGGTATATAGGTAATAAATTTTTTTTCCAGAAAATGTCAACATTATTATTGATGGAGAAAGAAAATTCAAGAGAAAAAGTTATCGTTTCCTCAGGCTAAACAAGTTTTGAGTCGGGTCATTTTTAGCCAGTCGGTGAGGGCAAAGATACAATTTTCTAAAGTTGGTCTAACCTAACTTGGCTGATCATGATACCACGTTTCTGGAAATTACTCACCGAAGCAGCATTCATGTGGACAGGGGTTACTAAGGCCAATTTCTGTTCAGCTGATTTGCATTGCATTTTGATTTGTAAAAAACTGAATATTTTGAATGAAATGTGCATGAGTTTAAGTTGCAAAAACATTCTCATATATATCACGTCCGGAATGGCTATTGATTAATTTTCTACAGAGATATTGTCAGAGATGATAATTCCTTGTAATTGGGTTTAATTTAATTTTGACAGTTTTCTTAGAAAACTGTCAAAATTAAATTAAACCCAACTTCAATATATATACATACGGTCCTTCGACGTAATTTTGCTCCAGTCTTTCTCCCCCCCCCCCCCCCCCCCCCTTTTTCAGTTCTTTGATTTTTTTTTTAAATTAAATATTTCGGATTTCCAACGTTTCGGCATGAGCATTACTTAAGAGACATAATTTGTTTAATAAATGAGCATCCGGTGCATCAAAATTGGCACCGTATATGATTTACATGTACAAAGTTTAGCCAGTAGCACGAACAAAAAGGCCATTGTTTTATGTTTATTTTTTTTAACTCTCTCTCGCCCTCTTTTTCGTAAGACAGAATATTTGATTTAATGCTTCAAAATGAGACATTTTCATTTTCCTTTTACATGTGTGTTTCCCTTTTCGAAACCCCTTTGCTCGTTCAAATGTCTATTGAAATGTATTGTAGCATCACGGTAGCGACTACGACAAGAATTTTAAATTTTGAGGTATCCTGCGGGGATTTTATCTTTTGAAATCGCAATAACATTGAAGAATTCATTAATGCAAATGTGAATACAATGAACGACCCCCTTTTTTGGTTACGTTTGTTCGTAAGATGTCGGTATTTCTCTAATGTGAGTATTGATTTGAAAACACCGATGCGGTTAAGAGGACTGGTACTAAAATTTTAAATGGCAGTAACATCACGCGTAACGTCTCAATTTTGCAGCGAAGCGATGTCTTATGCTACTATGACATCATATCTAGGCAGTTCAGAAAAGCTACGACACCTGGAACACATATTGAATCCAGACATCCTTATCCTTGCCGCGACACTTATGCGTATCGATCTCTTTGTCCGCAGCGATAGCTCCTCAAAGTAGTTTTTTTAAAGGACGGAGAACTATATACATGTATCTAAAAATTATGTCATTATCGGTTCATAATCGCCAGTTTTTATTGCCGGCAGTTAATATACAAGTTACACTGAAAAAAAGAATCTTACTGTTTGTCTTTATTTCCCTGACTGCTTGAGCCAGCCGCGACAAAACTATGTTGTTTAAATACACCTAGAGTAGTCTTAATGATTACAATTAAGAAAACAGACATATTTTAGTCATTCACCGACACAATCAAATATTTATTAGCATACAAAAGCTTATAATAGTTGATTGTCCTTTTTTGTGTACTTAATTTTTATTGTAAATGCTCCTCAGTGCATCTAGTGAGCACAAGCTGACAAGGTTACGAAATCATTTAATCAGGTATAGGATAAATATACAAAAAGCTGTAGCAAAAGTCGTAGATGCGTTAAACAATGTAGTTTCTTTTTTAAAACAAAACTTTGTTTTCTTGTCAAAGTAAAAGGAAACATTTTATGTTCATGAATTTCAAGTCTCCTAAGAAAAACACATCGAATGGGACCGTAATATAAAGAATAGAAATCAAGGGTCATTCTCTATAACTTTTTTTATATAGGAGCTGTGGCACGCATAGACTGATGAAAGTCGTTGTTAACAAAGGCTCAAACCAGACAAAAATTAGTTGCTTCGTGTCAGATTACCATGGCAACATGTCCTAAAATTAATAAAAATCATTTCTAACACGTTTAGAACCCCATAGTTAACGTTTGCAGCAGTGCAAACAAGTGGCAATGACTGTTTCCATAAGTTGAAGGCAAAATGTCTTAAATGCATAATTTTGAGAAAGCAACTATTACATACGTAACTACGGAAACAAAGTATTTGAAAGTACTAATTTTATTCAGTCAATTTTATAATCATAACTTAGAAATAAAAAAAATCACAGGTAGAAATGCAACCAAATAATAGAGAAAAGAGCCTTGTAACATATACTAAGGACAAAATATAGTTTCATTGGTTGGCAATGGTTGCAATGATTTTAATACCACAAAGGGCTTCAAAGAGCTAGGATCACTTTATGCATAAAATGGCCCTATAGAAATACCAAATTATTGACTAATACCCCGTGTACCATTTTCAACATTAATATAAAGTAGCGAGGTAGTTCTTTCAGTTTATACAGAATTTCCTTTGAATAGTCCAGGCATTGAAAAACAGGTTGTGTGAAACTGCAAAGTTATTGAATTTTGCAGAAAACAGGTATTTTTGAGAACCTTCGGCAAAGAATTAAAATATGAGCACAACCCTCGATCCAAAATTTTAAATATGTTTTATAATCTTCATTAACGCTTCTTTTATAATATATTTAAACATTTTGGATCGGAAGTTGTGCTGTATACGAAATATTGAAAAATGGCATAATATTTTGGCCATTTTTGAAAAAAATATTCAGAATATGTGAATAGTGACGCAATTCATGACGTACATGTAATAATGCATTGACTAGAAGGAAAATTACGTCATTTTCAGTAGATATTCATTCACCAAGTTCTCAAGTATTATTTATTGCCTTGTTGACTAAAACTATACAGTTTTGAATTTAGAAATTCACGGGGCCAAAAATGGCCCTAAGTAGCTCTTGCTTTTTACTCTCTGTATGTTTTAATCTGATCCTATCCTTTTAAAAAGCGCATTCCTGTATATCAGGTGAACAATTTTAGAGGCGTCAAAAAAATTGAAATTAAAGTCTATAAATAAAGCATTGCTATGGAAATTAATAGAAAAAATATGCCCAAAATATGAAAAATATTTTGTTTTCTTGGATATATACGTACCCTTGTATGTAGATTCCCCAAATTTTTTTTGATAGATGTTTATAAACAACAAACCTGTCTTTCATTTTTGACTACCAAACAATCTCTAACAGGATGAAAGAAACTGGCACAAAGGGTTTCCTATTGATGTGAATTTAACCAAATTAAACAATTTCCGTTCTTGGTAACCATATCAACAACGTTGTTTTCTGCATCAAACTTTATCTATATATGATATTCAAATAAGTTCTGCAAAATAGGTACTATTCAAGGTGAGTCAAATTATATGTTCCTAGAGTAAAATGAAAGTAAATTCCCAATGCCGCAAAAAGAAAAAAAAAATACTTTAAACTGCTGGAACATTGTTTTCATATAACCACAGCAGGGTAACAGTTAATCATATTTTTTTCTTATGTCGTCGGTGTTGCAAGGTACTAAGGATATAGGTTTGCCAGTCTTGAATTTTTTATGATTCTCCACAAAATAGTAGCATTAACCAAATCTTATCAACAGATTTTGCTTGGTTTCACTGTGTTACCATGACAACCATAAAAGTTAGTTTGAATATAATATTGCCAATACCTTATTTACTTATGGTCAAATATTTTATGTGTTTTCTTGAGTTGTTGAAGAAGTTTGATCATGTTTCACTATCATTAGTGAATATTGGGCGTTTTTCAGCATTTTTTAGCATTCAAGATGTGTTCCATATGGACCCATGCTTACCACTTACTTAGAGATGTATTCATAACAATCGTCATGTCTTTGTGAGAATGGTTTGTTTGTTATTCTAGTCTTTCAAAACGATAAAAAAAAATTAGAATAGCTGAAAAAATCAATTTTTCAAACTTTTCCGGCTGTTGCCATGGCACATAGCAACAAAATTTTTTTTTGATATACGATTCTGGTGTCAAGTAGTAATAATGGGCAAAGTTTCATCATAATCGGTGACCATGCGTGGCATAGAAGTTAAGGTTGTTTGTTACAACGCGAAATGTAATAACAACTCAAAATGTAATAAACCTGGAAAATCGCATTTTGGGTTATTACATTTCGCGTCGATATCAACGCAAAATATAATAATGCAAAATGTAATAACACGATTGTTGGATTATTATATTTTGTGTTGTTACATTCTGCGTCGAGATTAAGCAAAATGCAGCAGCGCAGAATGTAATAACACACTTAAGTCAGTCAGGTTGAGAATAATTTTCAACTGAGTAGTGGATAAGAAAATAAATGAAAAAATAAACGAAATGAAAAATAAACATATGGTAATTCTTTCATTACATCTGATTTCATCACATATTTATTTCATTAGCCATATAAAATCAGTTGATATCAGAATCATAGGTATTTGCGAATTAGAAACGACACATGCTCACGCATGTGTGTGTGTGTGGGGGGGGGTGTATTTCATTGATCAGTGTATTAGTTTGCTTTTGCTTTTTAATAGGCACACGCCTGAAATTTAGAAAAGAAATCTATTTCTTTTTACTGACAGGTGTAAATATATAGCGGGAAGGGTGTTTTTTGACAATTAAAATTTCATACTGTTTTTCAAATCACGTGGATTGCAGACCAGCAAAAATAAATTATCTCTCTCTTTCTCTCTTCAACAATAAAATGGATAGTTTCTGCATGTGCATAAAAATACAATAATCAACATCCGAGTAACCACTACCCCAGCTTTTCCTCGCGACACAAACACACATGCACTTCTAATTGCCAACCAATGTACACATGCACGTCGTACATACATATCGAGAGTCAATCTTTGGTAATTAAGAATGTCAGTGATGAATATATAATACAGACTGTTTTATAAATAGACATTTCAATCAAAGTTTAGTTAATGTTTTATAAGTACTATAGTAATCAATAAAAATGTCAGAAACAGCGTTAAAAAAATAAATTTAGCGATGTCCGTAAAAGCCGTAACGTTACACTTTGTCTCAGGGTCACAGATATGTCTGTCTATTTAGTGAAGCAAGTTTCCCCATTGTTATATGTTTCAATCAATTTTGTGATGTTTCGCGTTGAACACAATACGAAAAATAATAATATTTTGTTTTATTACATTTTGTTTTATTACATTTTATGTTGTCCTCATTGCAAAAATTAAGTAAAGAAACATGTTACAATCAAAAAGTGCATTATTAAATTCAGCGTTAATCCCAACGAAAATTGTAATTGTGCAAAATGGAACAATCCATAAATCGTGTTATTACATTCTGCGTTGATCTCGACGCAAAATGGAATAACCCCAGTGTATTACATTTTGCGTTGTAACAGAGATTACAGAAAATAGCTATTATAGTGTAGTACTATATATCTGGTCACGAAAACAAATTTAATTTATGTCCCTCATACAACTTAATGTGTATTCTCTTTTAAAATACTGGTCTTTGTTCACAAGATGTGTTTCTTGACTTGTTGATTCTCAAATAGGCTGGCAAATCAAAGGAAAATTCACAACTGTGTTATCTTTTTATGCTTGGTCATATTTAACTTTAAGTTTTTGCAAATTCTCATCAAAATAAAGAAAGTTTTACGTCGACCGTTGTCTACAACGTTGTGAAGTATGTTATGAAGGGAATTTGCCCTGAATCTTCTATTTTATATATAAGCCAAAAGAAAAAAAAATGAATAAAGATATGGAGTTTTTTAAGTCAATCAAAAATGGACTCCACATATTTTTCACTATTTACAAATTTACTATTATATATGGACAACTTTTAAAAAAATGGAGTACTTATGACCTCATGTTTATGAAGTAAACTTGGCGTCGATTGGCAAAAGACGTCAGAGTCCAATAATTATTGCAATAAATTGATCAAATAACATGCACGAAAATAAAATTCCTTGTAAATCTCCATTATCAAAGTATCCATCAAAAGTTGAAGTATCGTACTGGGCACGCCTGCGGAGCATTAAAAAAACGCGGTAGAATAAAGAACTTATCTGTGGTTTCAGGTTACACATTCATCAGTGATCATTTATAATATCAACAAAGTCGAAAATAGATATACTTAGGACTGTTATTTCATCGTACAGATCAGAAAAAATACTTTCTTTTCTACTTCTCAGAAAGGAAATAAACATCACCTGACATCAATTTATCACTTGGTTGTAAAGACATAGGCTTACATGTACACGACTGCATGTAACTGGTCCTTCAAAAAAAAAAAATAAAAATAATGTAAACCGAAAAACGAATGAAGCCAATGGAATCCAAACAAAAAAAACATATAGTCTTTGTTGCTACTTTATCACTAAAAATGAAATGCTCGATTTCATGAGATATATATTGGGGCGGAAGTGGGTATCCTTATAAAAGTGAATTTCCTTGTGCTTTCTATATTAATATTTCTTCACTTAGGGCAGTTATGTTAGTTTCAGAGTGTTGTAAAATGTGCTGTATAAATAAAATTAATTCATTACAATGTGTATCGGTAACGATCCTCTAATAAAACTAATGTCCAAATAACTGTATCTCACTTCCATTCTCAATGACCGTGTAGTGTAGGACAGCGCCGCGAGAATTCCATCGGTATCGAAAGCAAGTTTTTGGCCGAGCGGTATAGCGCGCTGTTCCTGTACTGCTAGGAGACAGATTCCGTAGGTCGAGAGTTCAACCCCAGGTTGGGGCGGAAGTGGGTATCCTTATAAAAGTGAATTTCCTTGTGCTTTCTATATATATATATATATATATATATATATATATATATATATATATATATATATATATATATATATATATATATATATATATATATATATATATATATATATATATATATATATATATATATATATATATATATATATATATATATATATATATATATATATATATATATAGTTATATAGTTATATAGTTAGAGAGAGAGAGAGAGAGAGAGAGAGAGAGTCGTTACAATCATATTAGTTATAGATCTAGACATGCATAAAGATTTGAAAAGAGTCAACAAATTTCTACTACGTGTTTTGTTCACTGTCGTAGCTAAAAAGTTACATGTAGCATGAAGTTTTTCCATTCAACTATACTTTAGTTGCATCGGGAGGTCTTGAGTTCGAATGTCGGCCGCAACTGACCTACTCCGATAAAAAAAAAAAGTGGGTAGCAACTGTTCCTTCGCCATGCGCTCGGCACTTTGAAGTGAAAGTTGCGGGTCCTTCGGATGAGACCTTAAAAACCGAGACCCCGTGTCACGGCAGACGTTGGCTCGATAAAGATACCTCACTGCTCAATGGCCCTGAAGGCCGAGCAAAGGTCAAAATTTAAAGCCCTTCACCGGTATATGGTGACGTCTCTATATGAGTGAAAAATTCTCGAATGGGACGTAAAACAACATACAATCAATATACTTTAGTTGCATGTAATCAGAAAAAAAAATATTTAAACTGACTGATTTTAAAATATAACCGAAAGTTTGATTTTCTATAGTTTCCTTAATGATGTAAATGTATTAAATATAATTAGTTAAAGTGTATTCTGACCTCGTATAATAAACGCTAGGTTGGTCCTTTATGGACGTTTACGGAATATACAATCTTTATGTCATTTATAAATTAATGATTTAGAGAGAACCTCCTCCACATAAACGGACTAAGTCAAATTACATGTAAAGGTGTACTTCTCATACAGCAATAATCTTTACGGCGGAGAGCACTATACAATTTATAGACGAGGACAAATGTTTTCAGCGATTGCATCATCAAAATTAACCTTTTCAATAGTCTTTTTCATCATAAATGAAAGAAAAAAATAATAATAATAATAAAAATAATCATAGCCGGAAGTAAGAAGATGTCGCAAAGAAAATAAAATGTTTCGGGTGTTCAATTGTCCGATTGCAAACAAACACATTTAAAAAACACGTAAGCTGAAATTAAAAAAAAATAAACAATGAAAGACAGCCAACACAAACACGTGTCATCATTCCACGCAGGTACTTGTGATAAGAAATCAGTCTGTTGTAACAAATGCGACAGGTATACCCCAGTCCTGATGTCGGAGATAGGAAAACTAAATTTTTGAGAATGAAGTATATACTTCTCCCAAAAATCTATTCAAGTAACAGAAGCCTCCCCTTATAATGAAGAATGTGCTTATAATGTAACAGGTTCAAATAATAAAATATCATCTTTAAGATGTTGAATTGATGTTGAACCTTTGAGCTACAAAATATAGTAATTCTAGTTCTATAATGAAATGTATGGAAATAACGAACAGTATTCAAGCTCGAAAGTCCATTAAACAATTCTGGAACAGAGCAAACACATACCTCTAAAACATCAGTGGGATCAGGTGCGATGGAGGAGTGAGCATCCCCTGTCAACTGGTCACACCCGCCGTGTGCTCCTTGTTATGATTGGGAAATAACGGAAATAACCGTCGACAATTCAGCATGTAAACAATGGCCTAACAATAAGTATGAAAAACGTCAATCAGCATTTGACTTAAGAATAAATTGTATTTGCTGACAAGGTCATTGTATCGACCATAGAACTTACGAAATGACGACTTTAAACGAGACTGCCGATATTCTTGTTTCATCAACTTGTTTGACAACAACTTACTCGTTTTAGAAATTGTTCATACGCAGAGCATGCTCTTGCTTATCGAATCAACTGAGAGATATAAACCCCGTGTGCAGGTGATGAAGGTATATTGCTGCATAAGTAATGGAAGTTGATGATTGTAAAGTTAAACTCATCACGTTTATCATAAAGCTTGGTTGTTAGATTACAATTAACTTCCTTTTCTAAAAAAAATATCAAACATGAAACAGATGTGTCAGATTCTGACACATTGAATTTATATTCTCGACGCGATGTTTTATATCATTGTGTAATATCGAACATTCTGTCCTTTTTTTATTTATATTTGATTTTTATGCCATCGGTATACTAGAATTATTAGGAAGTGTGATTTTCAATGCATTCATTATATAATTTCTTCAAATATTTACGGAAAAAAATAATGAATAATAAAATTTAAACGATTTGGCAAAACAGAGTGATAACGGTAAAATTTGTTATACTTGCGAATATACTAAGGAAATAAATGGAAAATGTTTGTCTTTTTTAATTGAAACATAACCTACTGTGGAAGAATAACTCCTTTATTGTGTATTTGATACCTATTTAACTTCATGCTAAAGCTCCTGTTGTGTCAAACGGGAGGGGGGGGGGGGTACAGTGAAAATGTATACCTTTGATCAGTTCAAATTAGATTACTCTGTTATTCATGTTTATTTTACATTATAAAAATAATTTTCAATCTATATAATGTATTTTGCAATTTGTTGTGATGGGAGCATATACAACTAAATGATGTTTAATATTTTGTTATAAGAAGTTCGCAATTTATAATTTATACATGCAGTGATTACTGTTACATCACACAAAAACAACTGTTCAAAAAATCAGAAACTGAAATAATTTGCAGTTTTAGAATGTATGAAGGTACTATACTACTTCAAAACTCACCACTGCATTCATTTTTGTCGCTAGTTAAATACCACACAGCAATTTCTAAACAAGGAGCTGGTTTGTATGCATTTGCAATCGAGATGAAGTGATCATGGAAAAAAATTCCATGCATTTTATTTGCGATGATATGCAGATCAAGTAATCTTTTCAGTAAAAGTTATGTAGAAAATATTTATTAATTGAACTTCGAAAAATAATAGGAATATACCCTTGTACTATATTGAAATTTGTATGATAATATCTCCATTAAGTACAATTTGTATGCATGTATCACTTGACTGTCAGGTCCGCTGACCATAGTAAATTTATTTCAAAGTGGGCTATACTGTGTAAATTTAATTAATGTTTATCTATTGTTGTAAAAAAAAAAAACAAAACAAAAAAAAACAAAAAAAAAAAAAAAAACTAGATTTTAAAATAAGGTATCCTCTTGTGCAAAACTATATTCCGTTGATTTCTTCACAGTACGCCTAAACACTTTAAGTGAAGTAGGAAGAGAGTTGCTTATTTATATGGGATATATTTACTCTGATATCATTACAAAGGTAAGTTTTCTTTAATATTTTCCTGAAAATTAAATGATCTGCTGTTCAAAATGTCCGAGAGTTTATATTACAACATGACCTACCAATGCATTCAGTTTCGTCGTTCAATTCACTGATCGCAATGTATTTGTCAATGTGTCGCCATACCGTAAAATTAAATCTAGTTCTCTTTTGGGTAATTGATTGAATGATAATACTTGCAAATTATAAAAAAAAAAAGAAAGAAATACAAAGTTATATATACTCTACGTTGATATGTCCTTACTATTGCAACATATTTTCAGGTCATGCATATATATCTATAGTCTTTCAATCTTGTTTTAATTACAGTTTATTTCATAATCCCCTCTGTCAAATTGCACCTGTCGCATTGCATATTCCTACCAATTCCCATTCTGTAAAACTGGAAGGTTTGACGAGAAGAAAACATTAAAAATTTGACGAATAGCTGTAACTCCTAAATGATTCATCACGCCATTTTTTATCGTTTATCTATGAATACAAGTGTAGAGCATCTCGATCCGGAACAGTTTTAAAAAGATACGTGTATAAGAAAACACTTTAAGAAATAGATATTGATTATTCACAGAGACATAAATAATATGATATTATAATATATATGCAGTGGAATGTTTAAATGATACCAACAAACATTTTAATCGTTATCAGCTGACTTGTAATTACCGGTACTAGCAATCCCCATTTGGTTGCGGGCTTCCTGCCTCGGGCAGTATTGACTTGTCATTTATAAAAGACATTGAATAAATGCTATACAATTAAAACTTCAGTTTTTTTTTTTTTCACTTTAATTATTGATGACAACTCATTCTTGTATATACGGTGGGAAGGGGGGGGGGGGGGGGCATTGGCCGTTACACGCTTCTGTAGCATTTCCATTTAGCACCGGGGCGGCGTTGAATGCTTTTTTGGATAAACTCATTTTTTTCGCCTTTTTTCAACATTGTAACATGCTTACTAACGGTTAGGCATGAGCTTGAATTATAGCCTTGTAAGAATTTTTAGATGAAAGTTTATCTGAAGCCAAGGGAGAGACATTTTTTTTTTGCTTGTAAGGAAGCAAGGAAAGATAACTCCTTTTTCTTACGGTGGTGAAAAAAAATCGTCAAAGTTTCCACGTGCCAAAGGACAAATTCACTTAAGCAACAGAGAATGGACCCTTTTCCAGTGCCGTTTTAATAAAGGGTATATTACCAAATCCTTCTATTTTGGCAATAGTTAAACACTTGTGGATACTTCTAATTCAATATAAAGTTAAACATCACCCAAATAAGCATGAATTTTGAAAAATTGGAGATTTTTAAATGTCATAGATACCCCAAATCCGGGAATGTCGTACCCAACCTATTTGAGTTTCGTCTATTTAAATCAGGGCGAGGAGACATTTAAATCGGCACTTGAAATCTGGTGGTGGATCCTCGATGGGGGCGTTTGCAGAATGATACGCCTTGCGTTATTTTATCTATAAAAAATCGAATGATTTATTTGTTATCAAATGAATGTTATTTAAAACCAGTAAAGCTGAATAAATATGCAACTATGAGTCAAAACGTTTGTGCAAATCATTTTCATTTAGCGGTGTAATAATTAACTTGAAATAATTATTGATTAATCATTTTTTCCATCTGAATGTTTTAGAAACCCATTAGAATCAAGCTTTGAAGCTTTAATGTGTTATGCTGATATGAAATATATGTACAGTCATGCGTGTTTATTTATAATTGCATAATATTACGGTTTCCAAAATCCGTACCATCGTCTTTCATTAATGCTAAACATGTTTGACATTTTTATGTATGATCCCATTTTAACTCTATTTACCCTACCGTTTTTCATTAAACCAAATACAGGCAAACGTCTTTAAAGCATCACGACTTTGGCGAACGATACATGTATAAAACGTAGTTGTGTATACGGTTAGCACTTTTGAGAAATGTTTACCGGACTATTGAAAATAATTTATTCCACAGATTGGCTTAACAAAGGCTACACAGGTAAATAGTTTTATAAAACATTGTTATATATAATACCCAATTTCATAGTGTGTTACACTGTTCCTTTCTGCTTCTATTTCCTTCTACAATTTAGATAATACGAGGGTTGTCCGGTAAAATCGTGGACAAAGCGTTTTTCTCGAAAAATAATGGGCGTACTAAGCTGAAATTTTCAGCAAATGTTTATTTATCATATTTAAGTGCATCTTAATTTTTTTGATAAAATATAGACAAAAATAAAGATTTTATAATGCTTGAATGTGCACAGGGTACGGTACTACGGCGCACGATCAAAAAACCAGGGTTTCATTAGCGAATACAGGAGTATTATTTCAAAATAAAAGTATTAAATAGATAAGGTTGGGGTAAAAATTATCCTATTTTTAGTCCACTATCTATTATTTCGTCTTTTATAAAATATCAAGGCATCTGCTTAAATTTTGGCAGTTTCCCAAGCATTTGAAATGGGAAAGTAGTAAACGCAACACACGAAAAATGGCGACGTTCGGTGACGTTACGGCGCACAGGAGAGCAGTTCAGTTTGATTTAGATGTAGTAATGACACCCTAAGAACCTTTAAATGACTACAGAAGAAAAAAATATATAAAAATATCACTAGATCTTTAGTATACAAGTGAAATGGAAGCGGAAGCTTTTTGATCGGGTCCCCGGTAGAACAAAACATACGGACAAACAGCTACTGGCAATAGCAAAAGACGCTGTCACTGTAGGCCGTCGATATAAGATAGCCTATTTAGTTGAATGATAGTTAGAGTACTGTCCATAACTTACTAATAAATCTTCAGAAGGTCCCATGTGTGTGCGAGATTGGTTCCTCGACTGTTTATGGAGGAAAAAAGGGAAAATTAAGTATGTGCATCAATGAAATCCCCGAATTTAAGTGGGGCTTACCCAACTTTTATTTAGAAAAGAGGAAACGTGACGCTGCTTTAGACACTTTGACGTTATCATCCGTGCGCCTTAAGGCAATACCACACATAACATAAAGTCTCATATTTTGTTTATTTGAGCAGATATCTATTTGAAATTTGCTATGTATATTGATGAAAAATGTGCTAAAAAGTAGTGAAAGTTTTAGAACGCAGTGATGATTATTTTTTCAATCTAGACAACTTGTCCACGATTTTACCGGACAACCCTCGTACATTTCTTAAATATTGTAAAACATCATGTACAATTCGACAGTTATTCCATCAGAGCCTGGGCTCTTATTATTTGCCATTTCTTTTAAAGCTTTACAATTTATTTCTTCACTGTTAATAATTCTATCACACGTTTCAAAATCTTTTTCATCTATTCTATTCTTCTTCAGTACTAGCAGATGGATAAAACTTGTTTTGAATTTCTAGTAACTCTTCTGTATTATTTCAAAGAATTCATTTTTTATTAACTAATTCCTTGATTAAGTTTGATCTATGTATCTTTTTTTCTAAATTCAAGAAATATTTTGTGAATTTGTCAGACTCATTTGCCTAATGGGCCTTTGAATTCAAAATTACTTCTTTACAATTTTTCTATTTCAAACTCCAACAAAACACCTTTCATTGCTTCATATCTTTCAGTAGCTATTTTCTCAGATAAATATTCTGCAGCAGTAAGTATGTTTAAATTTAGGCGTTTGTACACAACCCATGTACAACACTTCGAAATAAATCAAAATAAATCATTTTTTGACATAAAATTTACAGGAATAGTGTCCTTACTAAGGAGAAAATTCTTCAAAATCATAGGGCAGTTTTAAATATTTTCAATATTTCCTACAATCAAAATGAATTTGAACTTCTAAACCTAATCTGGATTCCTAAACTTCATGAAAATCCTGACAGACAAGTATGTATATAACAAGCCGTTTCTTTATACGTAACTAAATATTTTTAGCCATGAAGGAGAAACTGAAGGAGTACTTCACATCAATATATTTTAGAAGAAACCCCGAACAGTTGTGCATACATAAAAATTCCAAGGAACTCTAAGAAAATTTAAAAGCACATATTTTACCAAAATCAATGACATCAAAACATACGGCGAGAAGTTAAAATCCAGACTTTTTGACATCATAAACAGCTGTTTATTTAATAAAAAAATAAACTTCATAAAAAATATTTACCCTTGCCATCGGTAATTTGCAATATATTTGTGATAAAACATTCTGATTGTACTCACAAGTACTTTGAAGTTGATATTAAAAAGATGCTTGAGTTTCAGATTACCAATATCTATGTAGCTTTCTGGAGACCGGGTCTTCCAACAATTCGTCGGAATTCTCACGGAAAGCAATTCAGCCCCATTTTTAGTTGACCTATTTTTGTATTTATATGAAGCAGACTTTATTTACAAAAAAAAAAGATTTTACAACTACTATAGATAATACCTCAAGTCTGTGGACGTTGTTTAACTTCTTAGGTGGTTTACGTCCTAGATATCTAGGCATTCTAAATATATGACATGTTTAACATGTAAAACATCTCACTCCCACCCGGCCCATCAATTACTAAAATTACAAATATATACATATCATACGCATTCGCAATTTAAATTCTTTACAAAAGTTTTGATGAATTAAAGACTGTGTCCATCATTTTTTAAAGATTAGTATTACCTTTACATGATGCAAGAGAAATTGACGTTGATGTTGTCAAGCAAATTGGATTTTGGAACTGACGTCACAGTCGTTATATACCACTTTTAAGCATTATTTTCGATGTGTTACATTTGATCGGAGATATGAAACTTATTTTTCATTGAAAATGAAAAATTATAAATTTTGTGTCTGATAAACCTCAATTTATTTCTTTATGGATTTTTTTTAGCAATTGTGCAAAATCACTGCTGGTTATGTGCGAATCGAAAAAATCTTGATTTCGGACACCCGCTACTGTTGGTTTATATCAATGAGGCAGTATTTGTCAACTAAACGTTCAGAAATTATAGTGCACTTAATTAAATCATAATTATTAATGTTCAGTATGATTATATGCAGTAGAATTGCTTGTTGGTTGGACACATATAAGGAGCAATCCAATAACTGCTTTAGATTACATCCGTTTAATGTATTTTACTGGACCTATTCATATTTCCAGTTTTCATGAAAAACACGAATTACACTACGTTATTTGTGTTAAAAGTGATATGAGTATATCACATAAGAATCGTTTTTGATTTCCTATGTTCATAGTTTTTCACAAGATTAAAACTTTTGATGCAATATAACGTTTTCTGATGACAATGCGAGAATAGTTGCTGTTTGTGCGATTCTTGGCACCTGTAATTGCTACGTTTGGCTTCTGTTCTGTTTCAAAAAGTGCGACATTTTACTGCTGTATCATGAATTTATCGTTTTCCGAGAAATGCATTCAAATTTAATATCGACACACTAAATTAGATAGCGCAACACTAGCATTATGTAGTACAAATCAAAGGTCCTTGAATACACCCCAATACATATACCTCCTGGTCCCGGATTGGTTGTTTCAGAAATTAAGCTAATTTTTTCAAACATTTAAAATATATAGTACATGTATACCCCCCCCCCCCCAAAAAAAAAAAAAAAATCGCGCAAAAGAAATTGTTCTATTTTGTGAAGAAGAATTTTAAAGGATTGAAAAATGCACAGAATTCACTCTGGATATTTCACATAGGATATCAGCCTTAAAACTCATGAACTTGTTTCGCTAACAAATATATGTTCATAAAGGCTCTATTCCATAGTTCAATTTTAATCCCTACCCATCCCACTTTCATCTTGTAAGTCATCGACAATTTCCTAGGACTACAGAGTTACTAAATATCTATGCAGAAGAAACAACCAAAAAATAAAAATGACCGTGGAACCGCCAATCCCCATCAAGGATAAAAGGATTGGCCTCTCTTAAATACTAGGGGTGATCAAAAAGTTCGCGAACTATCTCTATATTCACAAAACCACAATTCAGATCAGAATGAAATTTGGCACACATATAGTCATACACATATTCTATAAATAGCAGGTGTTATATAATGTTTTGCTCCGTGTTTGTGACGTCACAATGTGAAAATGACGTCAGTATGTAGGTGACTTGTGACAAAAAATGATTGACTCAGTCGTACTCGAGCAACGAACGGCTGTAAAGTTTAACGTATATCTTGGGAATTCCTTTGCAGTAGAATATGATAATTTGTACAAGGCTTATGAAGACAAAAGTCTTACCAGAAGTTCAATCATTAATTGCATTGATTGTTTTAGTGAAGGCAGGGAGATGGTTAAAAATGATGTTTGTTCAGTTGCCCAGCAAAAGCAAGCCGGAGAAAAGATGTGTCCTTACATGTAGTTGAGTAATTTGTTATGAAAGAACGCCAAGTTACAATTAGAAAAATAGTTGAATATCTTAACAATAATATAATTATTAAATCCCTAAAATATCGTTTACTTTAGACTTTACATATGAGATATGATAAAAAGAGGTCGTCCATACTTTATCCACATTGGATAAACGACGCTTCCGAGACAGAGGATTCAGATTTTGATGATCACCATGCTAATTCTGGGAAGGAATGTCCTTATTCACCCATCCTATTTCCGAGATTTGGGCATTTCTGACAGATGGACTATTCTTGTTATAAAAAATAACTTGCATGGTAAGAAATATAAGACTCGGAAAAATCTTTTAGCTTCTGTGAACAGAACGCCACTTAGCATGTCACGAGACCTCCTTGATCACGTGATTCGCGCATGGGCAGAACAATGGCAGATGTGCATTATAATCAGATAGGACTACTTTAAAAAAATTATGAGCACTGAAACCTCATTTTATTTTTTTTAAGGAAGTAATTTAATTAGTTCGCGAACTTTTTGATCACCCCTCGTAAGAACGAGAGTCATGTATTTGAAAGGGAATAGACGATGTTAAGTGTTTTAACTTTTTCAATCCCCTCCCTGAATATTTTTTTAACCTTTGACTTGGAAAGATGGTATGGACAGGCATTAAGTATTTCCAATAATTAACTTATATGGAATATTTTAATATTTCAACAAAATATTCTTATATTTGAATGAAATACAGAGGCTTAAGCATGCAGACCCGTGGAAATTTGTTTTCTTATTATGTAAAGGGAGGGTAAGGGTGGGGAAGGGGTGATCAACAAGCCAATTTAACCAACACACACACACACACACCCACACACACACCCTAACCGCCCAATCTCGGAAGAGTAATCCTACTTCTTTGTATGTGTGTGTGTGGGCGGGTCTTTCTCTAACTTTTCCATTTTACCCAACGGCTGGTATTTGCCACAGCCCAACCTTACGGTTAGCTGCAGAACTGTTGTTAGAAAAAAAAATATATTGACACACGGGGAAGCTGCAGTGCCACATGGGAAAAAAGTATATAATTATTGCAGACAAAAAAGGGCACTCTTTCTCAATTTATTTTTCCATGTTTCAAACTGCCATATAAAATCATTTCTAACTTTGTGTTTCTAATATATTCCTTTACTATTTCCACTCAGTATTTCCACAACAAAACTGTCCTTTAAAAAGTAAATAGCCCTCCTTGACATGGGATTGAGACCATTAAATTTCGCATTTTTACTGCCATTTTTCAGAGGCACATGAAGTGTTGATCCCCCCCCCCCCCTCAACTAACAAATAAAATATAAGGTGTCTACATTTTCTCGAAAATATGTGATTTCTCCGTCAATTCTATCTGTTTGTCATTCTTTGCAATATGATTGTACTTTTGTTTAGTTTTAAAAATTGGCCAAACACGATATATTTTTTTATTATACCGTGTATGGCCAATTTATAAGATGATTCGGTTCAACGCGTTTCGTGCAGAAGTCAGGCACGAGAGGTAGTTGTTAGAGGTCTAAGGGCCTTTTTTACTTAAAATGAGCTTTTTGTATGGGTGGCACTGCAGGTCTTTGGTGGTCTATCTCATTTTTGTCAGACCTGGGAGCTACAGAACTGCAGCTACCTTATAGTTACAAAAAAGTTTAGGGGGTGGGGCAGGTCTACATAAAAAAAATTCAAACAGGAAACAAATCTTCAGTTATAGACTTTTTTCGGAAAAAAAAGGTACACCCCTGACTTGCATACTACGGGTCTGAAATGTTACTGGATATATGTAGATTTCAAATGCAATTCAATACTAAAGATGCCAACAAATCGTGTTTTGAATAAACAATATATTACAGGAAAAATATTTCCATTATGTATTCCTTTATTGCTTTAAAAAGCTTCATCGCTATTTGAACAAAAAATAACAACCATCACAACATTCGTATATACCTGGTGCAGATTTGGATTATTTGATGTCATCGTCTTGCTCATTTTTATCATATCACTATTTGAAAGTAACAAAATAATTTAGTCAAAACACTTCAAGAAATGGTCAAAAATGACTATATGCTATAAAAGTTATTATTTTTATCATGCAAGTTATTATTGTTATTATTCACGTTTAGTTACATAAACCAACAATCTCATAGACGTAAACCAGTTGTCACATTTACACAAATAAAAAGTCGCCTTTGTCAACGTTTTACAAAAACCAGTTGTAGCCAGCAGTCAGTGATTCATTTTGGTGTGCGTCCTGCGTAAATTACTCATAAATTTTGCCCAGGACGCATTATTTCAATAAATGTGCATCCCAATGGACGCATTTAATTAATAAAATGAGAGGTATAATTTTAAATTATTTCGGTATAATCTGCTTCAAAACTTGGCCGATTGCATCATATCCACGTGCTAAGCGATATGCATGAGTGATTTTAACAGGTATAAGGTTGTCAACAACAGGTCAGATTTCACACTTCACTGTTAAATTGCCTTTAACAATGAAACAATTATCAGAAAAAGAAAGTTCAATTTTGTCTGCTGAAACGTGTTTAAAGCGTATATTATACGTTTGTGTATTAGCTGTAACCTGAATTTTTTCAATTTCTTCCGTAGAAGCTAATAAGTATTTGATCATTCTTCTTTCAGGCTATTTTTCTTTTTCTTTTAAGAAAACTTTCTTTACTTTATTCAATAGAACTAGTCTGCTTCTGTGCATTTTATGACAGAATTGTATGTATCAAAATACAAATTATGTGTGAAATCGTAAGTACGACCTAAAAATTGAGTAAAATTTAATCAAAGTTAAAGGACAAGATAGGCTAAGACCCCTTTCTGGTCCCTGATGTGGTGTTTCCAGGAGCGATGCAATAATTCATCATTACAAACCTGTTGTCATCCCTCCTACAAAATGAATATTATTTACAAGTTATGGGGTACACAAAGGTCATGGGAATGTCACAAAATATGTCAATTTCCGAATGTTCTCATAATTATACAGATTTTCATCAATTTTAGAGCACATTTTGTTTCAGAAAACACAGAGCACAAGCTTGTCTATCCAATAAATTTATTTATTTCATGCTCTAGTATCAGATGCTTCTTGTGTATAAAAATCTTAGAAAAGCAAGCTTGTGTTCTATGTTTCCCGAAGTGAAAAGTATCTCATATTTGATTAAATTCCATCCGATTTGAGGAAATTCAGTAAAATATTCAACTTTGGCACCCTATTGTGGCCCCTCTGTACTCATTGAATCAAAATTATTGCTGGTTCTAAAACAAGCAATATTTAAAGTTCTTAGCTGCAAACGATTACAATATAAACTGTGTTTTGATTTTTCATCAAATGAGGGGCCAAATTCGGCCATTACCATTACTTGTCCTTTATCAACTTAGCTGTCCCATTATTCTAGTAGTTCTTTATGTTTCATTCGAATGCGGGTACATGAAAACACGATGTAAACAACCATTTATATGTATTGTTTCGATATTGAGCACTTTTCGGGTATGAAAGTAATACAATCGCTTAACTACATGTATGTTATGAATTTGCTTTCTGAAAAATGATTTTTGTGTTGTTTAATTTAAAAAAATATATAAATTGAAGTAGACAATTCACAAGTGCCAATAGTAGCGAGTGTCAGAAACCAAGATTTTCTCGATTTGCACATTACCAGCAGTGAAAATAAAATAATGATCCTAGAATCTACGGAAGCCAAATCATCTGTTATTTCTTTTATCGCGTGGTTTGACCAAAGAAATTCTAAGCCTATTGTTCAAATATTACATGCCATAGGGGTTGTTTCAATTCAAAGATGTGCATGTAAGTTGAATGAATTTTCTATATAGGTCAGTTTTTTTTTTCTAGATACATCCCATTAGGGTACCTTGGTTAACATTAAAGTTACTATTTATAATTATAATGAACACCTATCCTTGTAATTAGTTGAAATATTAAAGCTTTCATCTTTATGTAATTTAAACCTTCATCAGAATCTTTTGTATGTGTATTAGCGTTTTGAATATACTTATGCATAATTATATTAATTAAAAGAAAGGTTCATTATTAATTTGATTTTTCAAGCATGTTGTAAGTTTTAAATTTTCAACATATTAAAAAAATAAACAATTAGTTCTTTATATCGGTATTTGCTGATTTTCGGGGAAAAAAGACTTGCATTGAAATAAATAATTGCAAATAAGGAAATATAGGAACAAGTTATTACTTATGGGTCTGATCAGTCTACGCGTACATGTAATCAGATACATGTATATGTACAGTACCAACCAGACCCAACCTGACACAAAGCAGTCCCAGAGCAGTCCCGGGGACTGCTTTCTGGGACTGCTCTGGGACTGCTAAAGCAGTCCCAGAGCAGTCCCACGGCGGTCCCAGAGTAGTCCCACAGCGGTCCCAGAGCAGTCCCAGCAGTCCCAGAAAGCAGTCCCAGCAGTTCCAGTGGGCGGGGTTAATTAATTTAATGGGCGGAGCTTACTCAGAAATGAGATTACTAATAAACAATGTAACTATAAAAGGCGTTGAAATTGATGATCCATTTCTTTCTGAGCAGTATCAATTCTCATGCGACAGTCATTTTTTAACTGTTAAGAAAATCACACTACGCGTATAGAAACAAATAAATATTGAACAAAGAAGACGTTCATACCTATAAATAACATGAATATTTAAACACAGTTTTGTGGTATATTAATTTTTCACCAAAATGAATCAATTTCTAAATTACTGTGATTGATATTGGTTTCCATATTTATTTATTTTTTTTTTATAGATAATTAAGCTTGAGTTATTTATTTTCTATCAAAACTAGCTTTAAATAGGCCTTATAATTATAGAGCAAGGCCGATTTAAATACTATACTCTGAGTGCAGTTTTCTTAAGTATACTGGAGCTTTTGAAATATTATATTTCAGTCATGATTATTTTCACTGACTTGCCAATTTAATTATCGTTAAATTATCTATGTAACAGAAAACAATAATACTTTTATTATATAAACGTTTGAGTGTACATCTGTAAATCACGCGAATGGAACCCTCAGATTATGTTCAAAATTAATTAATCCCGAAATAAATTTATACACATTTATTGAAACGAAAATTTTTTGCAGTACATAGATTGAAATTAGTGTCATTGTTGACCAGCATGTTCAGTGATGTGTAACACTGATACCCAAATAACATGCATTGACTTTCTGCTAATCATGCCCGAAGGCGATTGAAACTTCAGGTGTTGACACCATTTTATACATTTGTATTGCTTTTTATTAATTGGCCAGGAAAACACAAACAAAACAAATAAGAAATAAGTCACAATTCCCAGTATTTTAAAATGTTTATAAATTTACTCTTTTAATTACTTGTTTATAAATCAAAGACAAATTCATAAATAAATCCCCCAATAATTGTTCACAAATATAATGTTTTAAATGACTGAAGAATGGTAGAATAATTTTATTTCATGGTCATTTAATAAATTATTAGGTTTTATTTGAGGGCGGTAAAAAATAGCATGGAATGCTCTTTTTTAGCATGCATATGGTTTTAGCATTTTCAATTTAAAAAAAAAATCCAGTACAGTACGTCCCTCTGAATGTCTTATTGTAATGACAAGTTTGTTTGTTTTGTTTGTTTGTTTGTTTGTTTTTAAATAGTGCTAATGCAAACTTTGAGTACATTCCGTAACTTGACAGCATTAATTAATTAAATAGGCCTCGATATTTTTTTTCAAACACCTGTATTAAGGTTTTAATTAGCATTAATTAATTAAATAGGCCTAGATATATTTTTTTCAAACACCTGTATTAAAGTTTAATTTAAAGGATAAAAGTCATCTCCTAACTTCCCTTTTAACTACTTTCATTTTTTAAAATTAATTCTAGACTACAATTGTGTAAATTTACAGCCCCTGAAGACATTTAGTAATTACATGTATATCTCTCTACTTATTAAAATGTTGTAAAAAAAAAAATCCTTGTTTTTTTTTTTTATTCTTTATCTTAAACACCTCTCTGCTGAAAGTAAACAAAACAACAACAGGGAGCCTGCAAATTCAGAATACACAAGGGGCGGAGCTATCATGTCACTCAGAACCTTTTTCATGCATGAGTGAACAAAGCAGTCCCAGAGAGCAGTCTCAGGGACTGCTGGGACTGCTGGGTCTGCTTTCTAGAGCAGTCCCAGAGCAGTCCCACAGCGGTCCCAGAGCAGTCCCACAGCAGTCCCAGAGCGGTCCCAAAGCAGTCCCGGGGACTGCTTTCTGGGACTGCTTAGGTGTCAGGTTGGGTCTGGTTGGTACTGTATACGCAGGATATCGCCATTCGCAAAACTAATGATGTAATGAACATATCGCCAGGAAATTTTCCAGCTATATGTACAAACATGCATACAATGTGCACGCATATGTTTTTTTGCTAATTTCTCAAATAAAACAAATATTTTGAAAAAATTACTGAAAAAAATACAATAGATTAGAAAAAGCACATTTACTTTAGAATTATTTCAGATGCAGATGAGCAGTAAATGACATGGATTGTATGAACCATTATACAATTGTTTCACTTTTCCTGTTCATTATTGTAGTAAGTATGACTTTATTTTACCATGATATTGTTGTTAATATGAGATTAACAGATGTTTACTTAATGACTCTATTTATCGACTTTTTTTTATCTGACTCGATTTATTTCTTTGCCTAAAAGCATATATTGTTGAAATTTTGTAGATTACTACCTCAGCTGCTAAGCGCTGTCCTCTGTCTGCCAGAACAGAAAGAATTGTAAAACAATGTCCAGAAAACCAAGAAAGTACAAATACAAGTTCAAAGCTAAAAAATTGTGAAAGGCTCGCAAAAGTGCAGACTTGTACGAGTCCATCGAAATTTAAGTACCACTGCCTTCCTACTGATCTGTCAGGAACACTAGTTGAAGTATGTGCCGTTGAAATATACATCTATGGTGAGTAGAAATATGACTATATGATTTAAAAAGAAAGCAAAATACATAATTTAGTCGTCATGACATTGGTCAAGAGCAAAATATTATACTTGTTTTCAATATAAAATAGTTTACATAACTTTTACTAGGAATATCTAGATATTACATTTTGGTTTGGAAAAATTGTAGAAAATAACTCAGCTTCCTGTAATTTTAAGGCATTAAAATCTTCAAAGAACAAAATAATACAAAACAATTGTAGAAAATAACTCACCTTCCTGTAATTTTAAGGCATTAAAATCTTCAAAGAACAAAATAATACAAAACATCTTCGACGTGTTTTTACACGTTTTATGTGCTTTATCTTAACACATTTTTTTCCTTTTTTTAAAAAAGGCTATATCACAATTATGAAATTATATTCACCAGAGAAAATCATGCATTAAACGGCTGTCATAGACTTGTACATGTACCTAATAGATGCATTTTTGTGCCTTTAATTCCTCACATATACGAGGGTTGTCCCAGAAAACGCGAACTTTTTAAACATTTTTGGCACAATGATTGGAAATAATATATTCGTCGTTTTTGCTAAATAATATAAGGTTGTAATTTTATAGACATTTAGAAACAACATTTAAAGTGTGTTAAATATCGGTGGTCGGCGCACGGCAATTTCTTGCCTTTCAAAAATTGCATTGACAGAGATGTTTTCTTTATTATCAGGCTTTACGGAAACACAATGTGACCAAATTTTCATCCATAGAAACTGTATGATTGAGAGTACTCGTGTATTAAAAATCAATACTCTGAATTTATTGATAAGAAAAATATGACGTTATATGCACAAAGACTATTATTTAGATATTGTCAAAAACGGCGACGTCGGGCGATAATGCGGCGCAGTTCATACGGAAAAAGAGCTGGGAACCAGGGAACGACACAAATATATGTATTGAACACTGGTTTATACATAGTTTGTTTGTCTGTTTGTATGTTGTTTCACGTCCCTCTCGAGAATTTTTCACTCATATGGAGACGCCACCACTTGCCGGTGGAGAGCTGCAAATTTTGTCCTATACTCGGCACTTACGGCCATTGAGCAGTGAGGGATCTTTTTCGTGCCAGCACTTCTGCGACACGGGACCTCGGTTTATACGGTCTCATCCGAAGGACCGGTCTCCACGTCCCACAGTGGGATTCGAACCCGCGACGTAAGGATCAACTCCTTACTCCGCGACTCTAGAGCAGACGCTCTAACCACTGCGCCACGCGGGCGACTGTTTATACATAGTAAAAGAGGTTCAAAGATAGATGGACTAGTTTTCCGATAGAAGAAACGTTTAATAGACCTACAAAAATGACAACTGAAAAGTCTAGAGCTCGACGTCATACGTGGAAAACGCTGTTAACTATGCGAGCAGGTAGATTTATGACTGGGATATTGTCTATTAAAACAATTTATTTCTTGATTAATTAATTCTTAACTGTAGCATGTGTGAAATGGATAACTCGATAACTAAAAGAAAATCAAATACAGTATCGAATTTAGGCTACGAGCATTTTTTTTTAAAGATGCATGTTTCCTGAATAAATTCAAAAAAATCCATCAGCTACGTTTTGACGTCGTCGGTGTTCCGCCAACAGCTATTTTGAATGATTCGTTGATCAAAGATAAAAAATGTTATTTACAGAGATATTTTATTGAAATTTTTGTGAAATATGTAAAAGATGTTGATTATGTTGCATACCAATTTTTAACTTTATAATATTAGTGAAACAAACAATATTGAAATATTTTTCTGGGACAAACCTCCTACATGTGATACATGTGATATACATTTTACTTGTATTATTATAATTATCAGACATATATGTTAAATGCAAACTTATATAGTATCATCAGCTCATTTATATTTTTTTCTAATTATTTTGTCCTTTTTTTTATAAATCTCTTTAGAATATACACATGTATATATTTTTTCAACGTTATGTAATTAATATTTACGTGTAACATGCATGACTTGACCTGTATTGTGGAGAGGATTATATATAGGCAGTGCCTGCTGTCCAATCCAGTTATGTTTAATCATAATAAAATATTGTTAAATCACATATACATGTACCCTGATACATAAATAACACATTTCAAACAACAAAATGTTATTTAATTGCCACTTCTTCAAAGACCATTCTTCAGTCATTAAGAGTAAAATGGCTGTTATTAGCAGGTACATTTACATGCAAAAGGCCTAGCGACGTTCGATCATTACGGATTTTAATTTTAAAAAAGTTTCTCATATTTTTGAAGTAAATGAATACATTTATTTTTTTTTTCATTCCTTTTATGATAAGAATCAGGGATATAAAATGATTATTTCTGATTATTTTTTTTTTCTTGCACAATATAATAATGATAATTATTAGTTAACCAAATGTTTTTTATACCATAAATAATTAAGTGACATTCCATGCTTCGATCTTATGAAATACAATTTTTTTGTTGTTGTCTTTTTTGTTCTAATTAGGAAAAAAATGTGAATAAAAAAATGATTTTTGAAAATAATTTTTCCTCTAGTTATATTATAAATTGCTCTATTTTCATCTATGTCACAAAACCACTCTTTCGTTAAGAAATTACGTTCTCACTTTAGATAGTTTTGTACACCTTCTGTCGGAACACAGTTTTTTTAAAATAGAAAAATAGGGAAGCTTGCCAAGATCTATATTGTTTGAAAGCATTGTTTCTGACTTCAGCCAAAAAAAAAAAAAAAAAAAAAAAAAAAAAAAAAAAAAGAAAGAAAAAAGGAAAAAAAAAACAACAACGAAAAAAAAAAACACAAGTTTGTTTATATCTTAACCATTCATTTTCATGATATTCTTCAGCATAAAGACATTAGATCTACATTTCTTTTGACAGTGAACACAGTCATTGCCAATTTAGATTTCTGCTTCTTTTTTGATAAACATCTTCTGAATAACTTTTCTTAATCTTAATGATAAGTGAACGGAAACGTGTCTACGATTCTTTTGCTTCATATATCCTCATTCTGTCATTCCCTTAACCAAACCTTCGTCATCAAAAAAATTATTGAAAAAAATTAACTCTGAGGTCAAAGATCATTACCCTATATTGGCTCTTAAAATCCAAAAAAAAAAAATCACTAACTAGAATTATAGACGCTGGGTTTCGGGGAGGGGGGGGGGTGTATTTTGTGTATTTTGTGTTTTTCTATCTGTGTCTGAATACACTTAATAAAAAAAAATCGCTGAAATTAGCAAGTTTTAAAAATGTATTACTGTATATAAAAATAGTGAAGGTATGACACTTGCCATCTTGGACTTTAGGGGAGATCCTCGTTTTACACTTGATTTTAATCAACGAGCACATTGGCTAGGGAAAAAAGGGAATCAGTTCAGTATTGAAAAGTTTATGCAGGGGGGGGGAGGAGGGGGAGAAAATTAAATTTTTCATTAAATCAATACTGCTAATCATGGTTTTTCTGTTTTTGAGCCGAAGAATTTTAAAGTTTTTTTTTTCCTCTATGTATTCCAATATAAAACTCTGATCGTTCATTCTGGCCCCATCCTACCTACCCTCAATTTGAAGAAAGAGCGTATATCGATAAGACCGCTCTGAGGCCCACTTCTGTACATAAAAATAAATTTCAGTTTATTTTTTTTTTCAAAATTAGTTTAGAATTCAAGATAAATATGTTAATTTTTTATATAAACATTTCGAAAGTTAATATGAAATAAATTCACACCGTAGCTGACTCATACTAAGATGTAGCCTCAAATGCGTTAACATTATGGGAAAATATAAAAGATGGCGTTTATAAATCGATGTTTAGAATATGAAGTGCATGGGGGACACTCACCTAGTTTTGCCCAGTAATTAGATATACCTTGCATACTAATATCTTGAAATAAGATGAGTGTCACGAGTAAACTTCATATTCAAAAATTGAAAAATTGCATAAAATTTGCATATAAAAAAAATGGAAGCTCCTGGTTACGTGATCTGACGCCGTGCTAAAATACTAAGCCAACGTAGCATTTTTTTTTTAAATCAAAGAGGATTCTCGAAAATATTAACAATAGAAAACTTAATCGTATCCTGTCTTCATTTCGATACTTATTTCGCTGCCAGCGTTTAACGTAAACTTCATATTTATATTTTTAGCTCGTCTGCACTTTTTTTTTTGGGGGGGGGGGGTGTAATACTGTCGGCATCGGCGTTCAAGTTTAAAGTTTTTCAACCCATTTTTTCAATATACATTGTATCCATGCCCTATAATCAGAGTCGCCTGATCTAATGTGTTTCCTTGTCACCAGTAGGTTTCAGATGCTGTAATCTTCGCTAAAGAATGTCCAGGTTTATGTTTTATAGCATGTTAAAAATTTGGAGCAGTGCAGTTATAAGCAATTGTTGATCAGACATGCATCATGATGCATCTTCGGATGCACACTACAAGACTAGCTTCAGATGCAGAATCTGACCTATATTTTCTTGATAAGTGATCAGCTAAAAGATTTTGGAGCGAAACTCATTCTTATGTTACTACGTATAAGCCCTATTTTGACCAAACTTGCACCACCGATGATGCATCTAGGGTTTGTACATTACCAGATATGGTATAGATGCCAGACCTTACTTACTTTTTTCGACTAACTGAACAAAAAATGAGTTATAGGATAAGTCCATTCCTTAACTTATTTTTATCAAGCATATGGTTATAGCCTGAGAAAGTTATTTAAGCCATTCTTTTGAATAGAAATCCTCGATCCAATCTGCTAGAGAAGGCTCACATATATTTCCGTGTGGTTGATACATGATTCATTTAGAGTATGGTTGTTGAGGTGTATATTTCTACAGGATGTACCTGTAGGATTGAACACATATCTTTGGCATTAACAAATGTATTTTGAACTGCAGCTTTGGTCTAGCAAATTAATTAATGAGGTTGTTCAAGTGACTAGAGGTGACTAATAACAGTAATTTAGGAGAATTGGGCATCGCGAGGAAATAGTTATTGGCTTGGATTGCCTCAGTTCTGCTGCAAATATAATGCAGATCTATATGTAGGTAAATACCTCTAACATATATTATAAAAATAAACAGTCGTTATCAATAATTGATATTAGTATTATAATTATTTATTATATCATTAAGGACAGATTATACAAATAAACTATTTTTTTTTTTTAAATAACACTTTAATTCATGTTAATATGATTAAAATAAATAAGTTTAATCACATAGATTTTCATTTTTCTTTCAAAGTTTCATAATAATTTAAAGTGACAAAACTTTGTATACATTAAAAAGGATGGTTGCAATTAGATGGAATTTTTGACATCATAGAGAGTTTTCAATAATTTCTTAATATTTTTGAAATTTATTATTCAAATCATTTACAACCAAAATACATAAAAAAAATATATACCTATCCAGGCATCCATTCTATTGTTTGTATCATCTGTCCTTAATGTCATTAAATTGAATTTTAAAAAATTAAACAAAAATAAAGAATTCGGTACGATTAAAAACAAATGCAGTTATAAATACATATATTTTTTTATTTTATGTAAGAGAATATTATTGCAATATGTACATTGTATTTGATAATATCAATAATATCTAACACAATCAAAATATTTTATCAAGATTCAGTATGTAATTACATAAATAGCCAAATGTGAAAAAAATCTAAAATACATTGAGTGTCTGCCGTTCATTCTGAAAGTTTAAAGTATTTACCTACATATAGATGGTGCGTAAATCACACAGACTTGGACGTAGGCATATTTTTCATGAAGCACTACATTGTACCGCACTTCATGAAATATGCCTATGTGACGAGTGACACACCAATAACTCACACCAAACTTATAAACATTCCTTAAATAATTTTCAGTAAAAAAATGTTAAAATTGGTTATTTGATATCTTTTTTCACATTTATCCTATTTCATTTATGATTTTGATTTTGGCTAGTATATACTAAGGGTTGTCAGGTCAATCCAGCATTTGAAGTATTCAATGCCTTTTGCTTAAATGCCCCTTAACGATTATACCTATATATTCCTCTGTAAACGTTGACCCACGTTGTGGCCCCGCCCTTACCCTGGAGATCTTGATTTGTACAAATTTGAATCCACACTAAATGATGATATTTTTATATTAGTATGACTCATAATGGATTGACTGGTTTTGAGAAGATTTTTAAAGATATTTCCAATATACAATGGCGCCTCGTTAATCCAGACGCCTTCGTCCCGAACGAAACCGTCCGGATAAATAAATCGTCCGCATGTACATGTAAATATGCACATACCGGTATCAAATGTGAAGCAAAAGAAAATAAAAAACCCTTTAATATCTTGGTTTTATGTTTTTATAAGTTTAAAAAAAAAGATGTTAAAAGGTAATTTACACATACGCACACACACACACAAAATAGTATTATATATCTATATAGAGGCAATTTAATGTCGAGACATTTATAACACAGGAAATTTTACTCGCCTTCTCTTTGACATGTGATTTCATGGGCTGGCCAAATTTCGATCTGCTACCGTTTAAGCTGTCCATATTTTTTTAAAATTAATCAACCTCATATGATTTGACAGAACTGTTCAACATCATTGTTGAAAATGCTCCAATATAAACGAACAGTCAAACTTGTCATAGTGGTCCACTTTATCCAGCGGCCACCTGTCCTATGCGGTCATTATATTTCCTCCCAATGAATTTTCCTACATAATGTATCTCTATTAAGCGGTCACCTTTGTAGCGCGGTCAGCGATCATCAAATTGCATGTAAAATCGCCGTTTTACCTCGTATATAACGGCCATTTTGTCCGATCACGTGACCAGATCTTAAGTCAGGTGACTCCCAATTTTTGTCACTAATGTAAATAATTGGTCTTGTGTTTATTCCCCGAATGGCTACTCGCCAAAAACAACAAGTAATTATCACACTCAATTAAGGGGCCCTCTAAGGGGTACAGGTACATGTAGACTTACCTGTATGAATAATCTGCCAGAATTTAAGTTACTTTAAACAAAAACAAAAAAAAAATAAAAATAAAATGGATTTGTAATTCAGTTTTTTTTTTATTTTAGCAGTAGTTTAAATATATATACTGTGTACATATTTTCAAATAAATAATTTTACAAGCACAAAACATAGAAAATTAAGAATTAAACAGATTTTTTACTTTAAATTGTCTTGAAGTTCCATTGTTCAACAGCACTGTTTAACACACTTCATATTTCATTATAAATAAAATAGCACTGTTTCACTTTCACACCACACATATTTACAATATTTACAATTTATTCAGTCACAATTAAGGGGTCACTATCCTAGGTGAAGTAGTTCAGATGCAGAGTCTGTGTATGCCATAAGGTCAATGATGCCATCCTGGTACCTTTCTTTCAGTAACTGAAATCTTCTCTTTATAGTTGCTGGAGGTCTAATGGTCCCGCCGGCTTCCCTCTGAATCTTTTAATTTCTTTAGTATTCTGGATATCTTTGAACATCTTTTCGACGATGAAGATGTTGGGATGTGCGTGCTGTGCCATTCTTTTGAGTTTTCCATGCCATCCTTCAAGGCTGTTGTTGGTCCGTGGTCCCTCTGTTCCAAAATGATTCCATAAAAGTCTGTCACCGTTAACCCACTGTTCTGTCACATAGTCTGTGAAGGTTTCTGTAGCTTGTGTGAGGTCAGCTTCATCTCTGTCTTCTAGGGCTCTGAACCAAACGTCTTCAATACAGTCTAGGAGAACAAGGGGGAAGAACTGCTGCTCTTCCAACCAAGTTTTTTACATTGTCGTCATCTTTGTAGGGGATCTGTAGTCCTGTCTGTTGCGCTTTTCGTCAGATAGCCTGGGTGTAGTGAAAAAACACATCCCTTGCTTGTGATGTCCGGAAATACTTCTCGGATGGAGTTGTGGACTGCTGTCTCGAAGTCAGCTAGGGTACAGGTAGGTAAAAACTGAAGGTCAAGGTCGTTGATTTTGTCCAAAAGAAGAGTGAAGAATCTTGTATAGATGGCTTGACTCTTTCCTGGTAATAGGGCATACACAACAGGTGTCATCACGTCATCACTCAGAATATGAATGGTGTATATTTGGTGGAATAGGCTGGGGCAGGTGTAGAATGTCCCGTCACAGAGAAAGGTCTCTGAAGCTGCCAGGTCTCGAAGGTTGTCTCATGTTGTTGCGAATTCCAGGATCCTATTGTTCTGAACAGTGTCGTCTAGAAGGAGGAAACGTTCACCTGTCTCTGTTTCTGTCCATTTCCCCTCTAGTCGGATGTCAGCAGGTGTCTTTGGAAGTGGTGGAGTCTGTTTCCGGTGAGCTCTGTATAGTGATGACTTGGCCGTGTTGAACGTTGGCAATCTCTCGATGACTTCTCTGCTGGTGTCGTCCCATTCATCGTCTCGCAGTCTATTGAGTTCTTCTGAAGATGGAAGGTATAGGTTTTACTTCTTCTGTGCATCGTCTTGAAATCTGGTTCATGCTCTGTTTGGCAACAACTTCGGTGTGATCTGCAGGATGGGTGTGGAGCTGTCTTTCAAATCCTATGGGAACGTTGTTTTCTGTGTAGAGGCCAATTGAACATCCTGCAACAACACATCTCCAAAAGAGCTTGGTGTCTGTTCTGCGATAAATTCTGTAGATAAAGCCTTAGAAGGATAAATTTTCAAAGTGAACTGATCACAATTATCATTGCTTCATCGATTAGCTTATTAACTTGGGTTTTCACTAAAAATCAAAGTGATCTGTTTTATCACATCAAATCTATTGATTATTAAAAAGTGTAGCATAAACCTCTGTATTTTATGATGAGTTTTTAAAAAGGTTTTATTCAAAATGATAAATAAATGAGTTGAATAAGTCAGAAACTATAGATAATTTTTTTTTTTTGTGTTTTAATTTTATGAAAAAAATAATTAATTTATGATACTTTTTAAAATAATTATATGGAAATTTTCCATGCATCAATACTATTGAATAATTTGGAAAAAAAATAATATTAAAGGTACAATATTTTTTTTTATTTTAAGTACAATCATACAAAGGATCTTAATTTTTTTTTTTTTTTTTTTTTTTATACATTAGAGTTCTGACAATAAAAAAAAAATCTCGAAATTAAATGAAATTGAATGAATTTATCTGAATTATCTTATTTTTATGTATTTATTTTATGTAGTAGAATTCTGAAAATTAAAAAAAAATCTTTGAATTGAATGAATTTATCTGATTTATCAAATATTGCTTATCCAGGTAAACACAGGTAAGTCTACCTGTACCCCTTAGAGGGCCCCTTGATTGAGTGTGATAATTACTTGTTGTTTTTGGCGAGTAGCCATTTTAAGTATTGGGTATTTCATTTGTTTGTTTTTTTAACAACTCTAAACAAGGGTGCTATAGTGACCGAAAAGGTTATCAGGAAAACGGACTTAAAGAATCTTAATCTTTTTTGAATTGGAATCTGGTTTAAAAAATTCTGAGTGATATTAAAAAACAAGGCCTCCTTATTTATCTATTAATGGATACAATAATTAGGTGTTTCCTAATTATTGGTTCACGTTTGGCATGCCCAACTCCGACAGGTGTAATATGTGTAAACGCATGGCAGGCCGTTTTTAACACATAGGAAACGTATTATTTGTAGAAACCCTAATAAACTGTTTTGTTTACTCAATGTGTCCTGATCATCTCGTGATTTTCAACTAGGTAAGACGACCGTAAGGATTAGTCACGCTTTATTGCTCACAACACCTGAGAATTTGATACGCATATCAGAATATTAGGACATGTCTGTTTATTACGCTACTATTTATGTATTATTAAACATACAATTATCAGGACTAACTAAACTTGTTTTTATAAAGGCATTTTAGATATAAAAAAAATACATTATATTTTATTCACGACACAACATGATATTGTAATCTTATAATAAAACAAAATGTTGTTGTTTGGAGGGAGGATAATGCAATGCCCTATTAGACTATTAGACTATATTAGACTAATATATTTTTTGTTGGAGTCATCAAATTTAAATTGAACTTAATCTTGACACTATTTGAATTTAAAAAAAAATCCAACTGAGACCACTGATTTCCAAATCACATCTTTCTTTAACAATCTATGATGTAGTATTTTAAAACACAGAACTTACATAAATTGGAAAAGATTTTTTCTGGAAAAAAGATATACCTCTTTCTAAAGGTCACCTCTCTATAAAGGTCACTTTTAATGGTTCCCGCAGGTGACTGCTTAATACAGGTTTGACTGTATATTCATAACATTACAAAGGAGTATAGTAGTAGTAACTGAACACTTAAAGCTTACTCAAACACGCGTACAGGTATTGTAAACCTTCAACTTAAACACAAACCATCTTATTGGTTATCAAGATTTTTTTTTACAGACTCTGTTACAATTTATATTAAAAAAAACCGCTTCTATAACTAATTCCAGCTTTTTTATTTCTTTTCTAGAGTAGTGCTCTGAATCATGTTGACTGCTTAAGTTTTACAAAATATGATTTTCCATTTCTCAAAACTTAAATATATTTGAAACGTTTCTTTCTTTTCTTTTACATAGGAAAGTTTAAAAAGGTAAATAATTGACGAAATATTTTTTTTTTCTAATTACTTCCGTGTATAAACGTACATTACGAAATCGCTCGTTCTTTTTATTTACAACTCCCCAAAACTCATGACTATATATACGGTTGGCAATGTAAACCTGAACGATCAATTTATGCAGAGTGTAACCTAAGTTCCTCGAGCTTCATAATAGACGTATGATTTATTTTTGGGGTAAACCCACTTGAATGTACACTACCTGAAGATGCTTCTATAATAGTATGACTATTCATGGCTTTGCTGTTTTTGAGAAGATTTTTATGTAAATATGCAACTACGTAAATGTAAAATAGTAAATATGTACATATTCGACCTTTCTTTTTGCCTCGCCCTACCCACGGGAGTTATGATATGATGAAACTTTAATTAAGGGTATGTAATGAAGCTTTACCATAAGTTTCGTCTTCTCTTGCCCAGTGGTTCTTGAGAAGAAGATTTGTAAAAGATGCCACAATATTTTTATGAATTCTGAATTATCCTCTTGAAAAATGTCATGACCCTTCTTGTGAACAAATTTAAATCCCCTTCATCCAAGAATGCTTTGTGGCATGTTTGGTTGAAATGTCCCAGTGGTTTTTGAGACGAAGTGTGAAAAGTTTACAGACGACGGACGGCAGAGGACAAACGATAGACGGAAGCTGGACATTATTTGATCAGAAAAGTTCACTTGAACCTTCGGCTCAGGTGAGCTAAAAATGATAGAACAACGCCTTTCAATCGCCCGCCGATTAAACTTGCTGAATAAAACATAAAGTAAATCAAAACATCCTCGATACGTTGCACTGAAACTGGAATCAAAGGCAGTGACGATGTTTAAATATGTAAAATGTACAGGCGTCCCGGAATCACACGGAAAGACAAGAACAGTCAGAACCGCGCCAAATTTCGGGACGCCTCTACATTTTACATAATTAGAAATCGTATAGAATCGAAAAGAAATGCCATGCTACTCACTGATAAGTTCATGTTACAGAAATCTCAACAAGCTCGGTTTAAGTTGGTATTTTGTAAATTCTATGGTCGTTATAATGACCTTGATAGAAAATATAACCTACAATTGGGTCATATTTTGGCTGACTTTTTTCCTACCAATTGTAAAGCCTTTGTTTTTATAGTGAATTTGACTACGGAAAGTTCTGTCTACCTCATCAATACACAGGGCACAAGGTGGGTGTGACCGATTAACAGGGGATGCTTACTCCTCTTAGGCACATCCCACCTCAGGAATTTCAAGAGGTCCAAATTTACTGCCCTCTTAACATATATGTATTGTTTACAGATTTTTTTGATATCAATCACGGTTCGTTATCTTCGCCTTTTACATCATAGACTAATAATCGAACGAAACCATAGGAATTAAATTTTCTTGTTACAATGTAACCTGTCATCAAGGGTACATTTTAACCGACCACGTAAGAAATAATTCTGATACTTTGTACCATTCTTAAAGCTGCATTAATGTAGCCCTCTCCGATGTTTTTAGGGGAGTGGGGGTGGAGAGGGCTACAACTCCTTAGGATCTCCGTAATGGTGCAAAAGCGAGAATGATTCACTACCGCACAGATTTCGGCTTAAATTATCAGTAAGTGGGTATTCTATTAACATATCTTACCTGAACTCATAAAATGTACTTATGCAAGACATGAATTGGTCCAAAAATATAAAGAACAATCCGTCTATCGGTCATTTTTCGTGTATGTCAACATCACAACCTGTATTTAGCCGCCGTGTTTACTGACCTTGATCGATTTTATTTTTGCTCAACCAATGAGAATTCGGGATCTAGGGGAGCAGATCTGTTTGGGATTTCCCTTATTTTAAGCATAAATATCACTGTTTATGAAAAAATATTATCACAAGGAATGCTTTTATTTATCGATGTTTAGTGATATCATACAACACAAACATTTATCAAAACCGACATTAACTTTATCAAGTGATTCTAAATTTCAAGCGCAAGTCTCAGTACATTACGCGAGAACAGTCATTGCTGCAGAGGAAAACACGCACATTTATTTTACTTGGTTTTCGCGTATAAAGGGCTATGATGTTGATAGTGAATAAAAATTCCGTCTTATTGGAAGTAAGTTGAATTTAAAAACAGTTTATTTTGCCTGCAGTCGCCCGTATCTAAAAAAAATATATCTGCACCATTACGAAGATGCAGTGGAATTGTAGCCCTCTCCTGAAAATACCAGATTAAATTAAAAAAAAAAAAAAAAAAAAAAAAAAAAAAACGAGAGGGCTACATTTTTATAGCAACCATTTTTATAGTCTTAATATACATGTAGCTGCATGCAAATGTTCTTTGAAAAAAAATTTTTAAACACCTTTAGAGTCATACTCCGACATCTTCGGTTTGTCAGAAATGAATTCATTTGTAATAAACATAAAGCAACGCAGCAAGGTTATGGACGTCCATAGAAAATACGCCTTAAAAATTTCAAAAGATGATATTCCTTAAACAGTATGAGTTTCTTTATGAGCGGATATTCTTCAATTTACATGTGTATATAGATTCGCTGAAGTCGGCCAAAACAACGTTCCCTTCATATGCTAATTGTCACGTGAAAAGTTAAAAGTAAGGGGAAAAAATATTTACGGCAACGAAAATCGTAAAGTTCAACAATAAACGGATATTTTTTTTTTTTTGCTATGAAATTGGTTGTTTTTTTTTTTTCTTTGGGACAAATTCATTATCCTGAAAAGTACAGGGAACAACTTTCTCACGCTGTGGATTTATGTAAATCTTGTGATACGCATTGAAAAAAAAAAGTTTAAGATAAGAAGACACAAAAAAGTTCCCAGCACTTTTCAATATATTAAGGATTATAACTACATGTTATATATATATATATATATATATATATATATATATATATATATATATATATATATATATATATATATATATATATATATATATATATATATATATATATATATATTTATATATATATATAATAACAATTTATAGTGATGCGATTATCGTTAACATTTTGAAATTTTGAAATTTTGAAGGGGATATGTCTGTCATTCTAGTACGAAACTGTCTTAGGGAGCCTTACTACGGTTTTATAAAAGACCTATACGTTTCAATTAAATTGGATTTCAAAATAATGATTAATAAATTGAAGAATATTCCTATATTTTGGTCAGATCATTATGCGTTCGTTTTAAGTTTCATATTTACAAGGTACGAAATTAGCTAGATCTTCGCCTTAAGTACAGAAAAACTCCTTGTCAAATGCGTCAGTGACGTAGTCTTAGTCAGTACAGCGAGATCAAGCTAGCTTTCATTCTACATTGGGTAGCTTTGTTTTGGCAAGATAAGTCACTTGCACATCGATGTATCTCCATATTACATGTGCTTATGAAAAAAAAAGTATTTTACATAAAATCACGGATTATGTCAATTTTGGTTGATACAAAGAACCCCAGAAGATAAGGGGGTGCAAAAAGTTTTACAAATTTAATTTATATCATAAGTGTATAACCGTCATGTGCACCGTGCATTCTTCACACCTAAGACGCTTGAGTTTATTCCAAAATGTGATGGAGACGTTCCGTAATATTCGCAAAAAGTGGACGCAGATGGTCCAAGGCAGCGGGATAGGGGGGTGAGGTTGGAGGGGTTGGCTCTTTATGGGCATAAATCCAGTTATATAGCACCGGTTGGTTATAAATTTGGTATATGAAATACCTATATTAGAGGCCCATGGGAAAAATGCCAGTGTTCCAGCTAGGGAGAAATGGAGGGGCGGCGAGCCCCGCCCTCAAATCACTGCGCCCCCCCCCCCCCCACAGGCGCCTCTGTGTCGCATGTTAGTGCCCCATATCATTCTGACTGTCTTTTTCCCTCATAAAAATATTTAGTGTGTTTTCCAAAGTAGATTATCTAAAGTAAATCAGCAACTCACACCTCCTGCCATGGACGATTACGCAATGAAACTCATATCACGGTATCTATATACTGCACAGGTGTCCACTTTCAATTACAGATGATTAGGTAATTACTTTGATCACTTGAAAGTCTGAATAAGGGTCATTGCATGCTCAAGTTGACATAAACATAATTATTGTCTGGATAGCATAATTACTGTGGTTTTTTTTGTGTTACCCAAATTGGAATGTTGCATTTAGATTGATTAATTGATTGTATGTATGTTTGTTTTTTACGTCCTATTCGAGAATTTTTCACTCATATAGAGACGTCACCATAGAGCGGTGAAGGGATTCAAATTAAGACTTTTACTCGGGACTCAGGGTCTTTGAGCATTGAGAGATTTTTATTGCACCAAAACCTGCTTGATATGGTACCTCAAGGTCTCATCCGAAAGACATAAAACTTTCACTTCAAAGTGTCGAACCCTCGGAGAAGGACAGGTATTCGTTTTTTATGCCCCCGTAATCAAAGATTCTGGGGTATTTACTTTCTGCACTGTCCGTCCGTCCGTATGTCTGTTTATCTGTTTGTCTGTTTCTCCACAAAAACTTTAACCTTGCCTATAGCTGTTGATTGTTTGAAGCTATGGCTTTCATATTTCACATGTGTATTTCTTTTGACAAGACCTCCTTTTGATAACCAATATATTTGACCTCTTCAACTTGGAGTTTGACTCACTTTTGGAAAATTTTACCCAACATTAACCCTGGCCATAACTTTTTAACAGTTGGTGATAGGGCTTTCATATTTCACAAATGTATTTACTGTGACAAGACTTATCCATGTATGTAAATACTTTTGACTTTGACCTAAGAGTTTGACCCACTTTTAAAACAAAACTTTAACCTTGGTCAAAACTTTTGATCAGTTAGTAGTAGGGCTTTCAATTTTCACAGGTATATTCCTTGTGACAAGACCTTTCATTTGGACACTAAAAATTTTTGTCCTTTTGACTTTGACCTTGGAGTTGGCCTACTTTTGAAAAAAATAAACCCTGATCATATCTTTTGAACAGCTGGTGCTAGGGCTTTAATAATTTGCATGTGCATGTCTTCCTTTGCGTACCATTGTCTTACCCTTTGACTTTTGATTTGAACCACTTTTCGAAAACATAAACCTTGACCATAACTTTTGAACAGTTGGTACTTGGCCTTTCATATTTACGAAGTATGTCCATTTACACTTGTTTGGGTAGCAATATTTTCGATCTCTTGACCTTGAAGCTTGACTTGCATTTGAGAAATTAACTTTCGCCATAAGCTGCCATACGAGGATATCAGTGTTTAACAAACACATCTTTTTTTTTTTTTATCGATCTAGGTCAGTTGCAGGATTTGAACCCTGGACATTCTTATCAAGCAGCGAGAGTACATTTAGAACCTAATACCTACAAAGTTGGTGTGTTTGGGATTTATTTTCACTAAAACATAATTTTTTTTCTAAATTTTCAGAGAACATAGAGCAAAATCAGAGGATACATATACTTAATTAGTTTCTTGGAATTGTTTTTAGTGTGTGTGGAGGGGGGGGGGGGGAATCTCGAAATGTCAACAACCCTTTGAATTATAATAATTGACATTTTAAGGATAACAAAAGAACATTTTTTCAGAAATAAGTAACATATTCATTATATTTATGTTTTTATAGATTACTTGAATAATATTTGCCAAATACGTAAAGCAAATTTGTTAAATATTTTTGTACCTTCTAATTAACTGTGTAAGACATTGTTTATATTCCTCTAGATAATGGCATAAACCAACACCAACGAAATCCTACTTTTTTTTTTTTTTTTTTTTTTTTTTTTTTTTTTTTTGTACAAATCAGTCAAAATATTAATCTATCAATCCATGCATCATTTTTTTTTTTTTTTGGTTTTTCTAATGTATCTTATCATGTTGATTTCATATTGTTTTTCCTCCCTTTCGCGAATTTTTCATTTATTATACCGGTAAATTGGTTCAATTTTAGACCTTTACTCAGCACTCAAGATCATGGAGCAGTGAGTAATTTTATCGTGCCAAAGGCTGATATGATACATGGCGTCGGTTTTTAAGGTCTTATCTAAAAGATCCACAACTTTCTTTTGCAATTGCAGAACGCTGCCCATTTTATTAGCAATTTAGGTCAGTCGGGGCCAGAGTTTGAACTCACTACCTTCCGATTACGGAGCGATTGCTCAACCGACTGAGCTACTGAGACGGCACCTTATCATTTTGAAGATTACAAAAACATTTAAATGTAACTCTAGTTTAGTAGTTAAATTTTCATCAAACGATTTTTAATACTTTTCTCTAGCTCAAAAATTATTTTATTTCTGTTACAGGCGTATGCGTGCTTTATAACAACACAGAACTTCAAATAGATGAAAGCATAAATTGTAGCCAGTATTCTACGTGTCCTGACAGATTTTTGTCCTCAGAAGCACACCTGTGTGAGTAGAAAATGATTCCAATTTAAATGCCATTATTTTTACAATACGAACATTTCCTAATTAAACAGTATATATGTACTGTTATTTTAGACGAACCTTGTCAATTGATCGGTTTGTCATCAACAATTCCATCAACTAAAAAAACTGTGACTTTTATACCCGAGGATGACTCAGAAGTGTATACCACTGTGTATATGTAAGTACACCATAACATGTCTTTTTCCTCTGTATTTCATTTTGCAATGTATATAAAAAGATTAATTAATTGATTATTTTAGATTAGTTGCAGTGACAGGGATAATTCTTTTTTGTATTGGATTGGTTTTTTTCATCATCAAAAAGTGGAAAAAAAGTTGGAATAGAGAAGGTTAGTAAAAAATAATTCAATATGATATCTATTACTCAAATAAAGTTAAGAACCACCATAAAGGTTACATCGTCCCTTAAATAAAAATGGTTAGAAATAAAATGAAGACATTTAAACGAAATATCTAAGAATAGTAGTTTTCTTTCTTTTTCTTTTTCTTTTTTTTTTTTTTTTTTTTTTTTTTTTTTTGCGTTTTTTCTCTTGATTGTCTGTGAAATATAGGTTTATAAACGCTAGCGGTTCTTTACACAAACACAAAAAGCTTATCAATTTAAAAATACAGACAGTCTTTTCTGCACACGTAAAAGCATAGATATTTGTGCGCTTTTTTTACTTGAAATAAAATTTTAAAAAAATAAAATTGGAGCTATAAATGTACCATGTTCTTACGAATGAAGCACAGGTGAACGTTATCTGTTAGTCAAAATGACAAGGACAGTGGGTCATATATTCTGAGAACCCAAATACACTATTATAATACCATGTAAAGTCTGCTGGCAACAAGAATAATTACGAGAAGTGTTCCAAAAATGCATGTAATGTCATTTCACGTTTTAAGCTTGATAGTTGTGTAAATACCTTGGTGAAGCCACATTGATACGTTAGATTGATCACTGAACCGTTGAAGAAAATTTGATGTTCACAATTTCACTGACTTGGCCACAGGCCTTTGGATCGCTTAAATTCGACTTTTAAAAAATGGGGTGTATAATAATGATAAAGGTATTGAACTCCTTACATAGGGTACCCACTTTCGCTAATAAAATACTTTGAAATCGTATGCTCTGAAGTTTTACTCTCTATTCATATTTATTATCATATTTATTATTTATTTATATAATCAATTTACATTACTACCAAAGTTCATTCCGAAATTCCGTGCACTTCCCGAGATATGGTGAAATCAATTTCAAAATTGACCTACTTTTCTTTACTCGACAATAGCTTGGACCCTTGTTATTCAAATGTATACAAACGGTCTTTGAACTGCAGCGAATAGCTGCATAGTATTTGCACAATCTTTTAACATTTTAAAGTTGATTTTTTTACTCCAGATCGTAAGGTTAAGTCAGTGATAATTCCTTTCTCGTTAAAAAAAATTAGAAAACGTTTGCTTCAACAACTTCACAGCCCTGTTGTTTATAATGTAAAAAGAACTACGATTGAACGAAATTTTCCCGGAATGTATAATATACCTTTTGAATTTTTAAAAATTACACCGTTAAAATGTTGGTGGTAACTTAGTAAGAACATATGATCAAATCAGATAAAATTTTGTAAAGACTAAGTGCTAATAAACAAATATTCATAGAGTATAGAATAAATTCCGGAAAAAATTCGTCTTGTCTTTCCCGCTTTACAATTAGTGTAACTATTTAGAGGCCCAAGCTAATGTCGAGTAAAAAAAATAAGGTCAGATTTTGGAGTTGATTTCAGCATATCTCGGGAACTATACCAAATTTAGGAATGAACTTTGGTAGTAACGTAGATTGTTTATATGTGAATAGTTATGAATAGAAAGAAAACTTTTAGATCATTTTATTTAAAAGTATTTCATTGGCGAATGTGGGTACCCTATATAAGGAGTTCCATACCTTTATTTTTTTAACACCTTAATTTTTTTTCCCTAAAAGCGATCTAAAGGCCTGTGGACTTGGCTATAGTATACATTTCTTTATACCGTATTCACTATACTATAACTATATATGACTGTAAAAAGAGCGAACAATGCACTTGAAATTAGGGCCTAAATAAAGGTAACTCCTTTCTTGGCATTAGATATTCATTGTGAGGTCTGTGATGTGTATGGGAATGTCCATGTTTCATAGGTCTGTTTGTAGGTGGGTTGCTAAATTTAAAACAGGTTAGGAACATCTCAAAGATGCTGCTCGCCAAGGTCGCCCTGCAACAGTTACAACAACAGGCTCTTAGATCGCTTTAAAAAAATCAAGGTGTAAAAAAAAAAAAAAAATAAAGATACTCCTTTCATAGGGTACCCACATTCGCTAAAAAAATACTTTCAAATCAAATGATCTAAAACTTTACGTTCTATTCATAACTATTCACATATAAACAGTCTGCGTTTCTGCCAAAGTTCTTTCCGAAATTTCGTATACTTCCGGAGATATACTGAAATCATATTCCAAAGTTGGCTTTATTTTTTTACTCGACATTATCTTGGGCCTCTGAATAGTTGCACTAATTGGAAAGCGGGAACAACGGGACGAATTCTTCCCGGAATTTATTCTATACTCTCTCTATATTTTTGTGTTTAGCACCCAGTCTCTTAAATTTTTATCTGTTTTGATCATATGGTGATACTTAGTTACAAACAACATTTTAGCGGTATAATTAAAAAAAAAATTTAAAAAAATAAATAAAAAGGTATATTATACATTCCGGGAAAATTTCGTTCAATCATAGTTCTTTTTACATTAATAAACAATATGGCTGTGAAGTTGTTGTAGAAAACGTTTTCTAAACTTTTTTTTTCGCGAAAGGAATTATTACTGATTTAACCTTACGATCTGGAGTAAAAAAATAATTTTAAAATGTTGAAGGATTATGCAAATACTACGCAGCTGTTCGCTGCAGTTCAAACACCGTCTGTATACATGTGAATAACCAGGGCCCAAGCTAATGTCGAGTAAAAAAAAAGTAGTTCAATTTTGGAATTGATTTCACTATATCTCGGGAAGTACATGGAATTTCGAAATGAACTTTGGTAGTAATGTAGATTGATTATATATGAATAGAAAGTAAAACTTAAGAGCATTCGATTTAAAAGTATTTTATTAGCGAAAAAGGGTACTCTATGCAAGGAATTCCATACCTTTATCTTTTTTATACACCCCAATTTTTTAAGTCGGATTTAAGCCATCCAACGGCCTGTAGTCACAACCAATATTAACATCGTAAAAATTCACCAAATCTTACAGACAGATGCAAGATATACCATGAGGCAATTAGCTCGGATGACAATCTCGTCGTTAGTACGTGTTCATGGTATTTTGAAAAAAAAAATAATTCTAAATCTTAGAAAGATAAACGCCAGGTGGATACCTCACTTACTTAGCGATGAACAAAAGAAAGTCTGTGTTGAAAATAAAAAAGAAATTATTAAGATTGTATCCAAGATATACCTGAAAGGCTTTTGATAATTTAATTACTGGTGATGCGACCTGGGTACACTATTTTGAGCCAAAACGTAAGCGTTCTAGCAGAATCTAGGCATCAAAGAATGCAAAACGTTCTAGTATTGCTACAGGATTACAAACCGTGAAGAAGGTTTTATATGTTAATTTCATTGACAATAAAGGCCCTGTCATGCAAATTCATGTGCCAAATGGCAAAACAGTCGCAGATTTCTTCTAAAAAAATGTTATTAAAAAAACTGAAGAAATATCACGAAAGTCGTCTCCCCAAGACGGGTATGAAGTATTTCCGACGACTTTTGCACGACAATGAACCTGCACACTTTGTGACCGAGTATTTGGAGGCTGAAAAGGTTACTTTCTTACCACATATGTATTGTATATATGTATTCACTGAAACAGTTGGCGGGGGGGGGGGGGTGCAAGGTCAGATTAACTTCTTCACAGTGGAGAAAAAATTATTCATTTTCAAGTTCAGGTTCTATATACATGTGTATCTACCCAATACTTTTACCCCACCGACTCACCTCCCCGCAAATGAAATCGAAATTTAATTGTTGTTCCCCAAGAATATTGATGTTATATTCAATAATTAATATTAGTTTATCATGTTTATTGTTTATCAGGACGGTTATAACAGTTTAAATGAAATAAATAAAATAAAAAGTAAGGTATATATGTACTGATATTGAGAAATTTGTTAGCTGTACATACACCCCGATACGTACAAGTACTCACATAGGATCATCAACATAATTTTGGTAAAACTTTTCATTACTTATAAAATATATTACATATTTTGTATGCCTATTACCAGTTACAATGTAGTGCACATGTGTATATTTATCGAAGGAATTTTAAGGAATTTATTTAAGAAATTTATAATGACCATGTTTTTTTTATTTGAAATAATTAAGCTCACAGGTGTGTACACACATACCTTTTCAGATAACTAGAATACTGTAACATGTATAATATTCCTTGATCTGATATGCCTATTAAAACAAAGCACAACGAAAGCTATTGAAGTTACAGTTATTGATATTAGGGGATGTCAACAAAGGAGGATGTGCATGCTGATGACAATTATACATATGTACCAGAGCAAGAATAAAAATTCAAATATTTATAGAAAAGGTTCACTAATAGACTGTCTAATAAGTGGAATCATTATATATGGAAGCATGTTTACAGCAACAAGAAAAATGCTTGGACATAGTAAATCATTTACAAACAAGAACATACTTGATAGCTATTGGTCAGACTTAGAGGTTGAAAAGAATATTATAGATATAGTGATACCCATATCAGAAGGATGGGTCCTGAAGCTAATCAAAATTCTTATTAAAAGAGTCTAAGTGCTAAAGTGAAAGAAGCTTATACATATTGAATGTGAAAGAACAGAAGAGAGATAAAAGTTTGACCACATTAACGGTACATGATCAATGTTCGAAACAGAAAATTGAATGGTTTACTTTCAATTCTCCTCAGATTCGGAGGTGATATTTAGATTTTGTGAAATAATATAAGATCCAAACTTATAGTGAGTTCTTTTGTAAATTATGCAAATTAAGTACCGTATATACTCGCCTATAAGTCGGTTTTTTGGGAGTTAAAATTTGGTCCAAAACTCTATGTCCGACTTATAGGCGAGTCATAAAAAGATAAGTATTTTTCTGGAGAGCGAAATGTAGTATTTTATAAACATTTCCAATGATTTTCACTGAACAATGTCTGGATATATTATATCATTTATGTATTCTAAGATTACACATAAACACAAGTATTTACATATTTTAATAATTTTATTTTTATCTTTAAGTGTGTATTATATATTTTTCTTATGATTTAAAATTAAATATTGGCATCATTTCTAAAAATATTGATCAAAACCAGGTTAAAACATTACACAATTGATTTGAAATTGTCAACTGATTCTGGCAAAAAGTTGTACCGACTTATAAGCGGGTCAATGGCAAATTCCTCCAAAATAACCTCAAAAAATACAACCGACTTATAGGCGGACCGACTTATAGCCGAGTATATACGGTATATGATGAGCATTTGGAGAAAGAAAAAAAAATGAAAGTGCATGGAAAACACGTACTGATTTTCAAGATGAAAGATATTATGACTTAAAATTTTCAAAATATCGCTACCAAATTAATTTTACTTTTACAGTAAAATGTACGTACTAAAACAAAGTAAATAATGTTTTCCATCATTTGATGCGAAACAAAGATCTAGAACTTGTGTTAACAAGAAAATGCTAGCATATCAATACAAGCACGTATTGTTAAAACTGCATGCGCTTACCGGTATCTCTTATAATGTGTGTTAGATGATCAAAAAGGTATCATATTATGGGGGTCTAGCCCCCCTCCCCCTGGAATATGCAGTTATAAGAAGTATATACTGAAGCCAAAAAAATCAATGGATTTGGAAACCCCTCCCCTTTAGAATACGTGCCCCCCTCCCCTCACCACCACGAAATGGGTGTTTTTCACGTTTGGGAAATGGATTTTAATGTGTGTTTTTTTTTTGTGTGTGTGTTTTTGTTTTTGTTTTGTTTTGTTTTTTAATCTATAAATTTTTGCTTGTCAAGAAATTTTCTGAGTTTTTCACGTTGGGGAAGGGAATTTAGTTTTTTTTTTTTTTTTTTTTTTTGGGGGGGGGGTGTTTGTTTGTTTGTTTGTTTGTTTTGTTTTTGTTTTTGTTTTTGTTTTTTTTTTTTTTTTGCTTGTCAATATTTTCTTCTTTTTTTTTTTTATTTGCTTGTCAATATTTTCTTTTTTCTTTCTTTTTTTTTGAGTTAGAAATATTTTTTTTAAGGGGATGGACCCCTCCCCCCCCCCCCCCTTCCCGGAAAAAAATATCCTAGATCCGCGCCTATGGTGTTCAAAGAGGAAACTTAATGAAATATTATTTCACGTACTAGCACTATGATTGAAATGAAAACTTTTGTGTAATTTGACTATTTATGTAGAAATTAAAAAAATATATATATACAAATACAATTTTAAATGAATGTTGTACATTTTGGTATTTTGACATTAATGGCTTACACAATTAATAACATAGTTATGGATTTGGAGTCTTAAACTGGAAAAGCGGGGAGGGGGGGGGGGTCATTGTTGTCGTGGTATGAAGAGTCCGTTAAAATGTAAATTTCGGAATTTCCAGCAACTAAACACCTCAAAGCCATAAAGTTGAATCATTCACAAACCAATTTTTTCCCTCAAACTACAAAATATAAATGATTTAACAGTATATCGTTTGACAAAGTCCATTTTAGTAGGAATATGAGAAAAAATGTGCCATGATAATTTAAAAAAAAAAAAACAGATTTGAATAAAGACAATACTTTGATTTTTACTTATGTTCCTCATATCTCAGAACAAAAATGCTTAGCTCCCTTATAGAGTATTTTGTATAGCATTTCATTATTTTCATTTCAGTATTTTTATATTTCAGAAATGTTATTTTGACAAGAGTGTGCCTATTTAAAATTGACAGAATGAAAACAACTTATCGGAGGCTCAAATGTGTTTAAGTCTCATAATTTATATGTATGCAAAACTGTGATGTAATAGCGTCCTCCTGAATTTAAATACACGTAAACTCCATTTTTTTAATTTTAGAAAAACTATCTTACAAAAACGAAAGAACCTTTTACATGTAATATTCAAAATAATCCTTGAAAATTTACAAGTAAGCCACAACAATTTATCATGAATTATTTCCATTTCTAAACAATTGGCAAAATGCCCATCCTCATATTAGAGTGATTTTTGACATTTTCATTTAATTTTCAATTTAATTATATTTTTTCAATTCGAATTATGGTTATCAAGAAAATGTTAATATTTTTTTCTTATCTAACAACAAGTATTTATAATTTTAAGTTCTATATTTGACTTTGTAACCCAGTGGAATTTTATTTTTTTTTTTTTTTTAACATTGGCAATTTGTAAATCTCTATATCTAAATAAATTATGAAATCCCAATATTTTGCAAAGATAATATTTAAAGGTATATTTTGACAATAAGATCAAAAATTTTAATATTTTTAGCTTGTTTTTGGAAGATTTAGGCCATTCAATATGTAGTAATTTTGTCAATTCTTAAAACTTGCCATTGTGCCAATTTTTAAGAGTTGTCTATTCTTTGATTATGATTATGTCAGTTTTAGAAGAACATTGTCATATGTTACTTAAAAATACCTTAAATGAAATACAAATTTAATTTTACGTAAATAAATCAAATGTAATTTTTACCATTTTGCTTGAATTATTTAAGTACATTTGCACTTAAATATGTAAAAAGAAGATGGCGCTTCCTACGGCTGTAATGTTGGATGTTGAGTCACGTTTTGTCCGCCGTCACATTATGTCCGCCGTCACGAAATGTCCGCCTCTTTTTCAGAAAAATCGTCACGTTATGTCCGCCGCCACGAAATGTCCGCCTTTTGTCCGAAAAAATCGTCACACTATGTCCGCCGTCATGAAATGTCCGCCTTTCTTCCGAAAAAATTGTCATATTATGTTCGCCGCCACGAAATGTCCGCGCCTTTTCTCGGTAAATTCGTCACTGGTCACATTATGTCCGCCGTTAAGAAATGTCCGTCAATATTTTGGATTGGAAATATCGTCCGAAAAAATCGTCACACTATGTCCGCCCTTACAAGATTGAAAATAACGTTAAATATTTTATTATTATCATTTCAGTGTGTCCCCCTAATATCCAGCCTTTTTCATGATATGTCTTTTCGCGCAATAAAATATATATTTCTTTAACCACACTTGTAATAATGTCTGCCTTCAGAAATATCCGCCAATTTTATAAACGAATAAAAAACAACTTTTCTTATACTGTATACACAATCTCGTGTTGATACTAAAAATTGGATATATTATTTCTATGTTTGCACAGGTGCATGTACAAGCTTTGAATATTTTTAAACAATAAAATGCTTTCTTAGTTTGTTAGTACTAGTTTATGAATTAATATTGCAGCTGTTGTAGAAATATATAAGAACGTTTATTGTTTATATTTATATCTTTATACTTTACTGACGCTGAACGGCATTGGTTTTTTTTAAGAAATGAAGGAAATAATACTCAGTGGATGTAAATATATAGGAGTTGTATTGAGCTCAAGTCAGTTTTTTTTTTTTCAAAATACAATATATAGATACTATACCGGTGTATGAAAGTTAAATTTTTTGTCTGTCTAAGAAAAAAAAATTACAACGGTTTATTTTATCTGACTTGGCTACAAAAGATTTCACTAAATGATTACGCATTAAAAAAAAAATAAATAAATGATTTCATTGAACTATATTATTTTCGGACGATAAAATGGATATTTGTTATTAAATTTCGCTAAATTATATATTTGAGAATCCAATGGTATGTTGCTTGAAATATTTACAAATGTTGGATTTATTGTATCTTTTTTTTAAATGACGTGTAAATATAAATTTCCTGTTTTTTTTTTTTAAATATGATAAAATTTTAATTTCTCAAAAGACAGAATATAACGACATTTTTACTTCAGCAGACAAGGATAAAGCGCGTTTTACAATGTGCCAAGCATTTTCCCGCCAAGGAGAAGAAATGCAGTAGCGGATCCGATGGGGTTGTGGGGGTTTCAACATCCTCCTTTGGATATATTAGAGAGAGAGAGAGAGAGAGAGAGAGATCCCAAATATATTTGTTGTGTTTTACTAAAGTAAATGTTCCGTGAGAGGCTTTTTATAATTATGCATGAAGAAAAATCAGTTATTGAAATAAAATCCGCGCCTGCAATGTCGCATGCAGTTTTATGTCACCGGGATATATATGATAAATTTTATTAATGACAGATCAAGCAATTTCAGTTTGTTGCCTCATAAAAGGAACAACTGGTCTGCGGCCGATTTTTGACGCTTGAGTCAATATGTTTCTTGTTTACCAAATTACAGGGTTTTGCGCAAGTTATGACAAGTCTATAGCAGGAGTTGGCGTACCTATCAATTGTACCGAAATTTCAGAGAAGTATGAATAATACGTAATACTATAAAAATGTGTATTTTTTTTAAGGTATTACGTGTATTTTTCTGAAAATTTCGGTAAAATTGATAGGTATGCCAACTGCGATGTTTCTACGTCTGTATTCAGAGGTATCTTTCCGAATAATTGAATGGCCCTTAAAAGGGCCGTTTATTTCCTAATCATAGGAGCGACTCTTGACTGCTTTGCTTATTGAAAGCATGAAGAGGACCATTCCCGCCTCGTTGAAGTGTGTTTCATCGGGAAGGTAATGTCTGGGTAATTTGACGTCTATTCTGATGTAGGTTCTGCCAAGGATTTTCTTCATCTTATTGTTGACAGTCCTCCGTCTTGCGTCAAACTCCTCTCGCTGCATAGAAATTCGAAATTTTCCCCTAGAGACAATCTCTGTGAAGAAAATCTCAGGTTGCAGGGGACTCAAGACTTTAATTTGGTGGAAAAGGCTTGTCAGACAGCCAATGACTGTAGACGGCTCGGCTCCACTGGATATGTCGTTTCCCCCTAAACACACGACAATGATGTCTGGTCTGTACCTCAACATCTTGGAGATGAGATTTGGACAGGGTTGAGAGGCTGTCATGCCACCAACTCCAAACCACCCTACTTCAAATGGCATAACAAAGTCTGTAAAGTTTGAAGCTCGCTTCACGTAGGAGGAACCGAATAAGGCGACTCTCATGGTGGCTATAAAATAAAATTGCAATGTTCATAGTTATAACAAACTCGAGGCAAATTATGAAATTAAATAATTATCACCTCACTCTCTCAACTTATGATTAAAAATGCAGTTGTCAAATTAAAAATAGCTATTACGTATGATTAAAAATTTAATTTTTAAAGTTATACCATTTGGGCTTTGAAATCAATTATCGGGACTCTTATTAATGGGAAATTAGTTATTAATTAGTAATGCTTAAATATACTCATCGATAAGTATGCTGTGAGTACAAAATTACCGCTTCACTGTTAAAAAAATTTACGCATTACCTCTACTCTCCATTTAAATTTCGGGCGCTCATTACCCCTACATCTTATCAATAAGACGATTAACTCTCTTTAGCGCTACATACACGAATCTGCCATCGATGACTCAGAAATTGAGTCCTATATTTATATAATTTACCCACAGTGTAGTTGAATAACAATTAAATTTGAAATCAATTTATTTCGGTTTGTTATCGAAAATCGAAATACTATAAGACATTCAAAAATTCCAATGTCTGGAGATGTGAAGGAAAAAGCACTCAGAAATGTGTCTTTTAGAAAATTGCTAAGGATTTAAAATAATAAAGTGTGGAAAAACTTTACCAAATAAAAACCCTTTTACTTTTAAGTGAGCATGGAATACGTATCTTATGCATGTACGTGTACATTTTTCTGTACGTATAAGGCGCTGGCTAATGGAAGAGGCATTGTAGCGGTAATGTTTACTCCTCTACGTAGAGAATTAAAAATTGATCCAAAAATAAAAAATAATGTAAAAATTTTAATTGGTTTAACATCTAATAGATACCCCCCCCCCCCCCCGACTTTTTATCGACACGCAATATAAATATATGCTGTGTTATGAAACATTGCAGCGAATTATCATTTCGCTGACTTTCAAAGCTTATGAATTGCATTGAATAAATATTTGTTAAAAGAAGTTATCGATGTCTGGAATGAAGGGGTGGGGATGGAGAGAGAATAATTGGTCGCTGTCGACTTGATAAAAAGCTAATGAGATAGTGAGGCCCGATATCGATAATGACAGTGCTCCAAAAAACGTGCATAGTTTACATGAAACTGGGTTTGTTGTTTGTTTGTTTGTTTTGTTTTGTTTTTGTTTGTTTTTTTTTTTTTGTTTTGTTTTTTTGTTTTGTTTTTTTTGATTAAAGAAATATTTACAGAAATCACTATGCATTAAAAATACGTGCCTGAATATTAAACAAATTTGAAATGTTCATAACATTTTGTTGGGAAAAGGGAGGGGTGTGTTGATGAAAACAAGTATGAAATTTAAACTTCAATGAGTTAGGACAGAAAAAAGAACTGCTAATACGTGCTTGATCCCGAGATCAAACGAACAAATAAAAAATAATAATTTTACAAGTACTAGAAAGCGTATTCCAGAAGCTTTCTGCCAATTTAATTTTGTGGAGGCTTTCAAAGTGTCCCGCCCTGGTTCTTTCTTTTTTCTTGTTTTTAATCTAGTAGTTTTGTTTTCTTTTCAGAAGAAAATTGGAAATTTGTTGGCATCGATCACACTCACAGTTTAAAGTTACTCCCCGTTTGTATTAATTAGAAGTCGCGTCGCACTAGGAGCATGTGGAAATACAGGTTGTCGGCGGACTTGATTTTCTAATTACATTTATTAGAACTGTTTAGTAAAGGCTAAATAGACACCATGTAATGCGCAATTTTTTTTAACAATATCGAATGGAATATGTACGTCACGTATTTGTGGTCATTTATTCTTTGCATTTGTTTTCTAGCAATGTCAATCGCCTAGTTGTTCTTGGGGTGTAATTGCTCTTCTTTTTTCTTTAAGGATATAAATTCTCTGAATAAGTTTGTTAAAAATTGTTTTCACCTTACCTGTACTAGGAAACATATTCCAGGAGATTTCTGCCAGTAAAACTGTTGCCCAACTCTTGCCACGTGGAGGCATCTCCTGTTAAGAGTCTTTTTTTTTTTTTTTTTTTTTAATAAATACAATAGTTCAATAAATAAATAAATAAATAAATATTTTTCTTCTGTTACACGTTTACCTATATTTCCGCGAAATGTGGCTCCAACTGGAAACCAGCTCGTAAGGAGACAGGCCGTACCACATTTTAGCATTACGTTATGCATTTGGCGCGAATGGTGGCTCCAACTGGAAGCCTAATCAGAGGGAAAAGGCCATACCACCATATACTGACAGTGTTTATAAATTATTAGGTAATAAGCACGATATTGAACGCGTTTATGCGGGAAGATTTGCACGTTTTATCCTTTATTTTTTAAATTTAAAATCGACAATATAGTACCATCCGGCGATTGCTGTTGCCAGTATCTCGATGTAACCATTAATCCATCGGGAAGAAATCGGTCGCAATACATTCCGTAATTCCATCATTACGCCACTACCCGCACCTGACACTCGACCCAACTGACGAAGAGACCAGTTGTGCCTTACGCCCTCTGGGAACACAGATTTACCTTCCAATAAAAGCATGACATTTTCATTTAAGTAAATTTTAGGACACAAATTATGAAGGGTGCCTAGCAAATGCTTGAAGTGTGTTGAAACCCTTATTAAAGTCAAAAACATGTTGAAATTTTTGTATATTACAAGAGACAAAATATTGCGCTGAATGAAGTAAGGTAAATCGGTGAATTGCTTACGGTTTACATTTTCTGTTTCGGGAAAAATTTGCTTACGTGCCCTGACATAATCACTGGGTGTGAACTTTTTAGGGGGTCGCACGTTAGACCTCAAGCGAACAGGTGATAATAATGGTGGCTGTTCCTCTGACTTTGAATCCTTTATCATATCTGTAATAGGAGTTAGAGAAGGTGGAGATAAATAAAATGATGAATTTAGACTTGGGGGAGATAACCTGTCTTTCTCTGTGGAGCTCAGATTGTTTGTCTCGTAGATTGCTGTTGGGGAAAAGCGCTGTAATGTCGGTGTCTCAAATGCTGGCGGAACAGGGGCTTCGATGTGTTCACTTTCAGTCCGAAATGATACAGTGTCGGGAAATGAACCCAGAGGCTCTTTATCAAGATGGCTGACCGGAGGGGATAACGAACTTTCGTTAGTGGATAGGTGAAGGTGGAGAACCGAATCACTAGAATAATCTGTTAGCTGAGGCTCAATTTGAACTTCCTGAAACGAATGGTAAGAAAAATCAGTACTGTGAACATAGTTATTATATGTGCTGTTTTGGTTTGAGTTGAGATCCCTGTTTGGAATACACATAGTATTTACAGTATGAAAATTAACTTCATTAATACAAATATCCGCCTGCATGCCCGGTATCGGTTCTAACCTAATAAAATGAAACTCGAATTCATGACCTAAATAAATGTGTAAAAGATGTTCCTTATTTTGTCGATCAAAAGGCAAAATGTAATTTAAGTCTGACTGGAAGCTCGACACGATACCTACTGCAATATTAAATGCGTTCGCGATGGCCGTGATGCAGATGTGGTCGCCCCATTCGGTACCTAGTATGCCCTCTAAATAGGTATCCCAGTCTAAATTAGGTACGAAGTGTGAAAAGCGGTCGCCTGCTGGTGTTTCGGGGTTTTCGGAGAGCCAGTTTACCACGACATTTCGAATATCTTGCTGATTAAGGTCGATTTGTAAATGATTAGAAAGCGATTGTGCAACTGAATGAAAGAGACAGCTACCGTCTTTAGGAATGTTCCCAACAGGAATTAAATCTCGTTCAAGCGCATTTCGAACCAAATCGTCATGGGCTGTATCGGTTCTCGAGAGGCTCGGTCCTTTAAGTTGGTTTATTAAATTATCAGAAAGATAGAAATCCGATATATGCGGGAAATTGTGGGAAGGCAGTGAACAAGGAACTTTGCTTTCGCGGCAACAAAATTTATTTAGTTTGTGTACACAGTTCGGATCCGATTTTCGAGAGCATTTATCATTGTTACATTCGCACAACGGATCAAGCCTTAATCGATGACGTTTTTGTCTTTTTAACAGTTCTTCGGAACGTGAAATTGCAGCTATATTTTGTACATTTATCCAACGCGACACCCCATTGGAAAACCTGATTTTGTAAGAGAACGCGTTGTGTTTTGTGTCGATTATTTTTCCTCTTTCAAAACGGGGCCTAGCTTTATTGTAGTTTTTCCGAGTTTGAGATTTTCCGAACACTTCGTCGCCCACACTATAGACACTAACTTGATGTTTTTTGAAATGGTGCTTTATCATGGTTTTTTCGCGTTTTTTCGATGCCAGCAAGGCTGCCTTGCGAACAGCGGATTGCTTTTTCAACTCTCTAGAAACGTGATTTGAAACGGTTGGCCCAAGACGAGTAGACTTACGCACACGATTAGATTCCCGTCCGTGATATACGTAAAATGGAGACGCCTTTAAAGAAGAGTGATACTCCTCATTGCGCAACATCGCGTATTTGGATAAATCGCGAACCCAGTTCGAATCGCTTGTTTTTAGTAGGACGTACTTAAGTTTTGATTTCCAGGATTTATGCGACGATTCAATTTTCCCTTGACTTTGCGGATAATAAGGTCTGTTGTTGATAATTTGACAACCTAATACCTCGGTCAATCGGGTTACCGCACCATGAAATTCTCGACCATTATCGCATTGTATGATTTTCGGCGGTCCTTCGCTTTGATATATGGACTCCAACGCGTCTGCAATTTCCGTGCTTTCTTTCGAGTTGAGCGGGCGAAGCCATATGTAACGACTGAAAACGTCTAAAACCGACAAAATATACTTGTACTCTCTACCGTCATAAAATTCCGTGTGTCGCGACATGTCAACTAAGTCGATTTGGTGGCGCTCTTGTATCGAAGTCGCACGAATGGGTTTTAGAGGAGCATCATTATCGAAAATTGGATTGACAGACTGCTTTTCGGGAAGAGATTTAAGAGACGTTTGCACCTTCCAATGTGTTACGCCGCTGAATACAGATTTTAAACGATGTCGAATTTTTCGTGAACCCGCGCCTTTACTTTCCTCGAATGCCTGTTTTGTCGCGAAATTGATTTCACTTAACTTTAAAACCATTTTACCATCAACCATAATACGTTTTTCCTGAGCCCCTGTCAATGGGTTGTGGCATTTGGCAATGGACAAAGGATGATTCTTTCTCCAGCGACGAATCATCCTTGCTGCATTTTTCTCTTCAAGGGTTGCTTTTCTTTCGTTGATGGTCCTTGCTCCTGAGATGATATCTGTGAGGAATAAATAATTAAAATGTCATGATAACAGTTAACTGAAGATATTGAGTCTATATTCCATGGGAAAAAAATATTCTACACAATTTTACTTCACACATTATAAATTATTTCGGTACTTTGATCACAATAATTTTGGTCTGAGTCGTAAAGGTCATATGAGACATAGACATGAACATATTGAGTATCATACGGTAAAAAATATTTTCAATAGTATTTTTCTTAGAAAATAGACGGTCGTTTTATGAAATTTTGCGATGCAAGAGTTATCTCAGTTATTTAACCGATTTCCCTATAGCATCGAAATTTCGCCTTAAAATCTTGCTATCAGAACACCTGTGAAATATTTAGACATGATAGACTAAAGAATATTATTCAACAAAAATCATTACTTTATTTTCTAAAACGGAATTGGTTTTCACCTCCAAACGTAATATGTCTATACTTATAAATAAACAAGGTTAGCTTTTTAAAAAAAGCTGAGAGTCCGTCACTTGAATACACAAAAGTTTCTTTCCTGCTTTGTGATGGTATAATTATGATTTTTTTTTATTCATCATAAAATCATCTTAAAAGCCATTGTAATCTATGTTAAATTGGCCTAATCGTTCTCTTATTTGTAACATAATGCTTTACATAATAAATAATAAAGCATAGAATAAATTTTAGTTAGACTGCATCGTGATCATTATGATGATCTTCAATTAATTTCTCTTGGGCGCAGATATCAGAGAAAGCACGTCTCAGAAATGAACAAAGCCACTTACTTCCCAATCATTGACGGTTGACGAATGTTTACAGTTTCATTTTTACTGTTAAATTCTATAAAATATATAGCTTATGATGCTTGAAAGGAAGGTAGACCTTGGGTTAGATTGTTTTAATTATTTTAGATATAAGTTTTTAATCGTGCAGGTTCCAAGCAATGCATGACTTGGGGGGGGGGGGGGGGGGTTATACTGCATGAATATTTAAATCTATTTTTAAGTTTAAGCATCCATTTTAGTGTTACTAGGAAAGAAAAGATTTGCTTCCAAATTAAAGTAATGAAAGCCATGGAAAACAATTTAAATTGGAAATTCAAAATATTTTTCTACACGCAGTACGTATACCCAAAACGTAACTGATGATGTCTACCATTAAAGCACATTTAGATTTACATACTGGATCCCATATCTCTCACTCTTTCTCGTTGGAGGGGGGGGGGGGCTGTCTCTAAATCAACGCAGTATTTCTCAACTATCGCAGTTCTAATGTGGTCATTTCCTCACTGTGTGCGCGGTTCACGTGCACAAGCGGTACTTAAGGTATTAGGGGTGTAATGGTCATGACCTTGAATATGACTAAATTCAGTTTACTTATAATGGACAACACTTCAGGCAATATTTCCCAAAGTTTCATGCAATTCTGTCCAAACATAATTTTTCTATACTTATTTTTATGTCTGTACCCTCTAACCACTGGTGCACCTTTAATAGACAAAAGGTACAGATGTAATTTTTACCTCTACTCTAGTTAGTCGCAAACAGTTGAATGTTTCATGTATTCAGCTGCAACACTAAGCAGTACAGATTGCTTATATGCATTCTTTTTAGTTCAAATTTATCAGGTATGATATATGAATACTTGTAATCGAGAGAACCTGTCTACTTTGAGTGACAATTTTGGCGATTTTTTTTTTCATAAAATCGTTTGTAATATTCTGTCAAAGAAAAATATGGTAGGAAAGATCAATAAAAGAACAATATCAATTTTGTGTAAGGTGTGTTTGTGATAATATAACAACCAAAAAAAATTATTCCATCCACAATATTTATCTATATTCTGTATCATAGCGATGTACCCCTAAAAATTTAAGCCATTATTTTTTTGTAAATGTCATGGGATATGTGATAATTAATGAAATGGTGAGCATATATATAAACAATAGGTTATTGTCATCTTGAATACACTTCACTTTAGTCAGATTCATTTGTTCAGAAGATTGACCTCGTCACAGTGACCTTGACCCAGACAAAGATTCGCAAAATGACCTACATTTTTGCAGGTTCCATGTGCATGAAGTTCTTTACAGATCTAAACATTACTATGCAATGTAGACTAAAATATATACTGACAGAAACACTAATCAAAAGGTAAAAAAAACTAATTTGTTCCCAACATGTATATAAAAAATATCAATAAAAAAATATTCAACCCCCCCCCCCTTCTAAACGGTAAACTTATGTAAAAAATAAATTAATGAATGTAAATAAAATAACAAAAATCACCCTAACCCAACCCAGTATAAATCATTTATTCTCATATCTAATATTAATTTTTTTTTCTTTAATGTTGTAAACATATTTACATTCTATTTTTTACTGATATATTTTGAACATCTCAGATATATTACGTATGGACATTTGAACGTCACTTATAAATTGCAGATTCTACAATGCACGCAATGCTACCTATTACGTACATTTTCCCCCTCAAACGATTTGTTGATACTGAGAGAATCACAAGAAATCGCGATGCGAATGTAAAGTTTTGAAGAAAGGTATACTTCGTTCGTTCTTCGAAAATGGTGCTATTTTTAGAGGTTGGAAAAACCCATGAAGTGTGTATTTGAAGGTATCATCGTTTTGACTGCATATTTTGTCTAACAAAATATATTAACGTGTTTTCTACGTAATATCATATTTATTCTCTCCTCCGCTAAGTTATATTCCTTTTCTTTGGTGTATGTTTTATGTTAGCGTCCTAGGCCGTCTTGACGACACGCCATTTTTGTTCACGAAGTACAGTGTTCCGAAAACTGCCGATGTCAGACACCTCGGTAAATGCCGTCATTTTTACCGGAAATGGCGTATTACACCTCTAATACCTTAAACGTCTATCGCCATGTAAGTTATAAGAATTTACCACTTCGCCACGCGGCGACTACTACTTAATGAGAAAACTGTTGCTAATTCTACTGCTGGACACTCCACTTTAAGCTGACACAAGAACGGAAGAGGATTCAGTAAAATATTTTTTTTTTTATTTTTGTTTTTAAAATTTGACAATTGTTCAACATATCCTTATTCTTTATATGGAGTTTAAATAAATAAGTTAGTATGTAGTTTATTTCCAAAATATCTCATTATTGTCACACCAGATACAACACCGATGCCGCCCAGATGATTGTTTGTTGTCAGTTTCTTTACAAACTGACTATAACTTAGATCCACCAACGGTAACCATCACCGCTATTTTATGGTTGTTTGTCAAAAATGAAAGTAGATTTTTAATTAAATTTATGATAATTACTTTGCGAGTGGAATCTGAATATAGTTTACGGACATCATCTCAATACCCGAATTTTCTATAAGATAATGCATAAATTCAATGTTCATGGATATACTTTCAATACTTCCCATGTCTGATCAATTGGTTTGCATTATCCATTGCTTATCAACGTATGAACATCGCAGGCATTATCTTCGAATGTATTTTCTTTGAAAATGGCTACCGGAAACGATATTTGAGTACTTAATTACGAGAAAATGACGACGAAACTTTTTTTCGGATTTGTCTCCGCATTACCAACTTTTTATTTTATCAAAAATATGATAAAAGTTGGAATGCGGCTACCACAAAACGGATGCGCGCGGGCCTGAGAACCACCATTTCAATTTTATTTGGCCTTATCTATCAGTTCGTCGAGTTTAGTAGTCTGGATCAGAGGAATTTTTTGAAGAGCCATAGTTAACTAATTCTTAATTTACTTTCTCATGTTAAAAGATTATCAGAAAAATCCAGAATATGTCTTGTGTTTTTTAACGTTACCGTAAATGATGCGGTATCTTTCGTCCGATATTGGTCGAATCGTCCCATCGACTGGTACTCCTAAGGTCCTCAACCAAAGGGAAACAATGATGATTACGAACAGTAGCCTAAAACAACAACAAAAATAGGACATTACTAAAGCAAAACAAAAGGCAAATGGGCTACATACTTAAAGGAATCTCACTCCTTAAGAACAAGTTGGAAAGAATACTCGAAATCGGGTATTATCTGTAACATCGCGTATAGTCCCCTAAATCGGGGTATCGTTGTATCCGCGGAATCGGGTATAAGAGGTGTAATCACCATATACACTTAAAACTTAAATAATGTGATGGCGCATTTTGCCGAGTCAACTTCCACCAAGAGACAAATGTTATCGAAAGGTATTACTAGGCAAGTAACGATCTGGATGTCTGAATTAATGCGCATATGACAACAAATACCCGTGGAGGTTAGTGCATTTCAGGATCTGCACCATAACAGGCGTTCGTTCTTGCTTATATTTTTATAATGTTAAAAGTATTTGCAACTTGTTCAATTTAATACCCAACACAAGAAAACTGTAAAATATCTAAAGTCGGGAATTTATAATATTTCCACATCAATACGACAAACATGAACAATTCGTAAATAATTAAAATTATACGGAAACACATAAACACATTTCACGCACAAAATAATGCCACGTGTAAATATCGCATCCAATTATGCTTCATTAATTGCTTTCACATTCATCTTGCGCAGAAAGTCAAACTCATTACAAAATGCAGAAAGTATTTAAGGTAGGTCGCGGGTTTACTGCATAAAAATTCTTACGGGAAAACATATCCTGAAAAAATGATATAATGTTCCTTAGAATTTGCAGCATATTATCTGTAATTTTTTTTATCAAATTAGCCTTTGAATGCTCTATTACTGTAAATGCAGAAACATTTTAGGAAGGACAGAATCTTATAGATCTACACTTGTACTGTGAAATTCACAAACTGTCCACGAAGTCAGAATGAATGGTATATTGATATAAACATTCTTCGTGCATTAGAATGTTATGCAGCGACATCACGAGTGTTAATATATTAATTCATTTATGAATGTTTATACATGAATGTTTAGGATGTTCATGTTCATTAAGGATGTACAACACACCTACCCCAAAAATTGTCTGTCGTTTAATTTTCGCTATTTTTGTATATCTTATACATGACAATATCTGCTACGTATATGTACATTTTGGTCAAAATTGTTCGAGCCGAATCTGGACAGGAAGTTCCTAAAGTTACCCCCCTTTGGCTGATCAAACGATACAAAAAAATTCAACTAACTAGCTATAAAATCCCGTATTTTTAAATATTTAAGGTTAGCCTAGCTGTCAAAATTTGCTGAATCGTTCGCTTAACTATTAAACACACAAACAAAGTGAATTTGTAGAGGTACACTTCGAGAAAAACGATTTTGAAGAATTTAAACTGAAAAACTATGGTTCATTTTTGCATTGAAAAATGCGTGATTTTCAAATGAAATATTTTTTTATGAAAAAATCTGTCGTTTAATTTTGACAAAAATAGTTACTTCTTGTAACTGATGATCAAAATGTTCTTGATAATTTTTTAAAAAAAATTTAAACGACGTGTTTTGAATTTATAGCGGAAAATCTCCCCTCTCCCTCTCTCCGTAAGTTACGTTTCTCACAGCGTCTTTCAGACTTGGGACGAAAGCAATGCTATGAATCTACAAATACACATAAAAATTCCTAGCTGGAAAATATCTTTTACTTAAAAAATGTAATGTACATTATATTTATCACAAATATAAAACTTTACATCTGCATTTAAATGAAGATGAATAAGCAATTTCTGAAATTTTAAGACCCCCCCCCCCCCTCCATTATTCTCTGCAATGCAGGACATTCGAGCTTGAAAAAAAAACATCGGTTACGTCTGCATAATATAAATAATTGATATATTGAACTCCTTCAGTAATGTCCTTCATTCGTGTATACAGATTAAATATTGACTAATAAAATTTTTTGTTATTCTAAATATTATTTTTTTATATATTTACATGTATTTAGTAAAACTATTTTTTTTCTATGGCTTTTTTGACCACGTGTCCGGTTTGGAGTTCATGCACACAGGCGCAATTTCAAACCTTTATATGACTTCTACTTGCATTGAATATTATTTTTTAAGTTAACCAACAGTGGTGTATGTACAACTGTCTTGTGATGAAAATGGAATATATGTACGTACAGTTTTTTAATTATTTTTGTTTTCAAACGAGAGGGGTGGTGCCCCCCCCCCCCGGATATTGTATCATTCTTTTGTTTCAATAAATGGAAACGATGTATTCGTTCATATTAACTTCAATTGTACCAAATTGTAAATTATTTATTAATATTTATTATACTATGGGTTAAAAATTTATTACCGAAACAAGTGCCTGTGGAAAAAACCCATAATTCTTCGGAAAACAGGAGGAATAATTCAGCTAAGAGGAGGAAAGGCATACACCTCTACATTTTTAGAGTTGTTTCTCTTTGATCAGTGACCTTCTGAAAACGGTTACTCTTTTTCATTTTTATTTTCAAAGAAAAGAAAAGAAAGAAATTGTTTATTTTCGTAATATGATAATATTTAGACATGCCGGTAATATTTATTCTCAATTTTATGCGGCCGATTGTGACGGGAAAAAGCAATGTAGAGTAGCATTAACATTTTTTATTAAAACATTGCCTTTGTGTATATCATAAATACAATATTAAAGAATTAATTAACTAGATTTAAATTTAAGAATTTTAAGGAACCTGTCTTTTTTTTTTTCATTTTTATGGAGGGGGAAGATTTCTTGCAATTGCGCAAATGATCAAGGATAGGATTTGGTATTCCTAAAGAAATCGCAATAAAAACCTCTATTCTTTTTTTTTTTTTTTTTTTTTTTACAATAATTACATCGGGATCGTATCGCTCGTCATTTTGACGCTTCGTAATTAACGTCAAATTTAACGTTATGTTAAACTTTTTATTGAAATCCCAAGAGTTATCTCCCCCAGTGTGTTGTACGTCTTTAAGACGTCAGGCAGAACACATGAATTTGATCACTTCATTCGTAACGGTGAAGAAAAAATACTCCATTAATTAGGAAGGAGGGGGTAACCGGCAATTTTCTTTTTATATCAGTCGCAAGCCAGTATATATATATCGCCCTAACTCTCAAACATTTGTTAATTTCTCTTTATCAGATTTTCATACGCATAATGTAAAATACTTGCATGTAATTTGTACACTGATAGCTTTTGCTATATAGGAAAAAAAATGGAATTGATACTTGTATATTATTATGTTTGTATAAATTTAATTTAATGCATTTCACAATTTGCTAGTCTGTATATACATACTAGCGACTTCACGAAATTCAAATACAAAATAAATAAATAAGTAATAATAATAAATAACAGGAAAATACATCTAATTAAATTTCACCCGTTTTTAGTGTTGGGATTGATTCCATCCTGAAAATATACAAATATTTCCCCCGTTTCTGATTGACAAACATGGTGCAATACGTACATTCTCTTTATACTGCAATTTCGTGCGCACATACTACCCTTTACGTTTTCGGCTAAACAATTTACGATAACTTTCTTTTTGCATAACTGACTCATTTTGATTGACCTTTAGCAGTTTAGTATCACTTACGATATAAATTATTCCTTGCATTGGATATCGTATTTATTATGTTTTATTAGTTTGTTCTGAAACGTTACACATAATTCCTGCAAAATTAAGACTTAAAATCATAAGGTTTACGTACGCAATAACTTGAACTGTGTATTAATATACGTAATTCGTACGGACTATTGCTTTTTATTTACATTTGCAAACATTTTTCTTAGATGAACCTATTGAAGAGAAAATATGTTCAATTCTGTATGAACTTATTAGGGGGTCAGAGGTCATGGCGTGACCGAATCACACAGCGAGATGATATCTTGTCTACATATTTCTGTCCCGGTGACACTGGTTTCCGAACTTCTAAGCCGTTAAAGCGATGAAAAGGAAAAAATTATTGAAACATATATGTTTTTTTTTTCGTTCAACAAATGATCATTAGTTCTTTCTTCGGTGTGAAGAATGTTTTTGATTAGCCTAAAATCACGCTTACCCTTTTAACCCGAAATTCCTTTGACTAAACTGAAGACGATACCACCGCTTTTGACTTCATATTAGGGATTTATTAAGAGATCAATGTTCTCGTGAGAAAAGAAAAAAGCCCGGCCCTTTCCCACCGTGTCTTGTTTTGTAATTTTTTAATCACTGAAATATGTGAATATGGTTTACAGTATACCTGAATATTGGTGTAAAATAGCGATAAAAAAAATTATGAAATTTTGTTTTGGTTTACGTATTGGGGCGGGAAAATAAGAATAAAATCAACCCCTCTAACTTTATGGATACCGATACGTATATATATAAAGTCTATTAGGTGTGGGTAGCCGGTTGTTGGATGAACGCCTGTTAAAGACTGTCGTGTCAATTTTAATAGTTTAGTTTGATAACTTGGACATTGTGACAGTAATACATTTTGCCGCAATTATTTTCCCGATGTTGAAGATTTGCACAGGATATTGCGGTGGATAGTTTGCTAATATCTTTACTCAGAGATCGATGTTTTGTACAAAGCATAAAGTCTAAAGAATATAGTGAGTACGGGTAAAGCAATTATTGCTCTCTAAGAAGTTGATGAAGCGGAAATTTAAAGCAGATAAAGAATCGAAATAATACATATAAATATTTAAGTAACTTATTTTAAAAAAATACATTGACAAAAATGCATGGGAGTATTGGCAATATTAAAAAAAAATAAACATACCAAAGTATAATAGTTATTCATAATAATTTTTTAACAGAAACATGAAACGAGAACCGTCAATACGTACAATCGGATATAAACATTAAAAAAAATGTTTTGTTACACCACGAATGCGTCATAAACATTTATTTGAAGTAAAATAGAAAATTATACACCATCGTGGACTATACTTAATTGTTAATTAAGAGACGTAAAATGCAAGAATGAATTTAGATAATTGATACATATAATTTAATTCTAGTTATAAAGGAACTTTGATTAAAATTTATTGTCATTTTCTTTATTTATTTATTTCTTTTTTAGGACTACGTAAAATGGTGAAATATTTTATTCTTTTTTGTATTTCGTAATCATCTCTCTTTTTTTTCTCTCTCTCTCAAACAAATACACCTCCTTAGCCAGAAGAGTTCCAATAGTTGGTCGTAACTCGCCGGTCGTAAGTCGGTATAAACTGGGTTGGGGCGGTTTACGCTTTATAAACCGCTTCAAAAAAGCGTAAACTGTTCCAACCCAGTTTATATTGTATAAATTGGGTAGATATCAAATTCATTCCTTATAATTTAATTTTCATTCATTTGGTGTAAGAAAAAAAGACTTCAATTTGTACAAAATTTGAATGTAACGTCAGACGGATCGATACGTTTTTGACGCGAGTCATTGTGACGTAGGCAACCCGTTTTATACGATATAAAGTAATTTTTTATCCAATCAAATACAGCGCTACAACCAGAATTAAATCATATACAATTAAATTTTCATTAAAAAGTAGCGATTGTCATCTGTTTTCATTAGCATTTCAAAATTTCTTGTTAATATATTACTTGCATATGAATAATTTCATTCAATGATAGTTAGAATCGTTAAAATTTAATTTCCACCGTTTTTAAAAATTTGAACTGGGACCATTCCTGCACGTGCGTGATGGCCTCATCACTACTGTTTAGCACACCGGGAATGTACGTTCATGATTCTGCTAAACTAAGAAAGTTTATCATCTCATAAAAAAGCATCTGTCATATGTAAGAATGCCCGATTTGAAGAGGGAAATTCATGAATTATTTTGCTTCAGCCAATTATCAATGACGTGACCCTTGCTTTCTTTAAATTATTAAGGTCTTCCGTCTTCTATGGAAGATCCCGTTGTTATCCTTGGATATCAGAGAAAAATTACTAGTTTTATTTTACACAAATCAGATCTCTCAAAAACAATTTTTTTTTTCTGAAGTTTCTTTTAAAAATAATTTTTCCACTTTTCCTCCGACATTTTTGTTACTGAATATATTTTTGTGAGATTTATAGAGATAAAAGTTTAGCTACAGATTTAATACACATATTTGCAGGATCTTAGTACGAATGTCCAAAAACGTTGTACATGTACATACGTTTATTTCTGATTTTTTTTTAAATCACACTATAAATTATTAACGTTAAATTTATTATCTATATCGAAGTTGTAAAGTTAAAATAACTGTGCTATGGTAATAATATTTGTTATGAGTGTAGAATGAACCTCTTTGATGAGGAAAAATTACTATTTGTTTATTTCTAACCTGTTAAGCACTACAAATTATTCACTTTTATTTTCATTTATATTCGTCAGGACTGTACAAATAGTGTGAAAGCATTATGTTAACACGGGGTGTGTTTCGTGTGCTAAATAAACTTCGGAATGAGGTAAAGAGGACTGAATACCATCTTGATGCAACTGTAAGAAGTTTATAGAAAAAAAATTCGCTTGTATATTTAGAACACCGACGTTACTTTTTTTTCTTTTAAACTTAATAAGACAACCATATAAATTGGGTAAAATAAAAATAAACCCACAAGATACTGCCGTACATGTAACACTAAATGACATAATGCGCCGTTGCTTTATTTTTCTGTTTTTACAGAAAGTTGCTTGGGATACCCGATTTCGTTGATTCAACGTTACCCCAATATCAGAGAATATACGCGATTTCATGGATAATAACCGATTTCGAGTATTCTCTCCAACCTGTAGAATCCTGTTGAAGCCGTTCCAGAGGAGAAGCTGAAAAAAATTCACAGGACGACTCACGACGACGACGAACACAAACAGATAGCAAAAGGTCACCCTAACTCAGCTGACCTACTAAACTATTGCAGGTTAGCGAGGATAACGTAAAAAAAAGTCATCCCTCAGAAATCCTTGTTGATATCGGCTTAGCCTTGGTCAAACGTGGTTTTCTCGGGATGACAATTCCCTCGTAGTACCCTAGCTAGCCTGCAATACATTTATCTTTTCTAGCATCACAATTTCTACTCTGGTCCATCATTAAAAGCCTAAAGCTTCTATAAGCCAAACTTGGCTGAAATAAGTTCAACCCTTTTAGAGTTGAAGCTGACGAATGACGACGAACACAAACAGATAGCAAAAGGTCACCCTAACTCAGCTGACCTACTAAACTATTGCAGGTTAGCGAGGATAACGTAAAAAAAAATCATCCCTCAGAAATCCTTGTTGACATCGGCTTAGCCTTGGTCAAACGTGGTTTTCTCGGGATGACAATTCCCTCGTAGTACCCTAGCTAGCCTGCAATACATTTATCTTTTCTAGCATCACAATTTCTACTCTGGTCCATCATTAACAGCCTAAAGCTTCTATAAGCCAAACTTGGCTGAAATAAGTTCAACCCTTTTAGAGTTGAAGCTGACGAACGACGACGAACACAAACAGATAGCAAAAGGTCACCCTAACTCAGCTGACCTACTAAACTATTGCAGGTTAGCGAGGATAACGTAAAAAAAAAGTCATCCCTCAAAAATCCTTGTTAACATCGGCTTAGCCTTGGTCAAACGTGGTTTTCTCATAATTTTAATTATATTTGTGAGGGGTATTGACATTTAGTACACCTTATTGGCTAAAAAATATCTACCTGGTATCACTGTCTCTGATTTTAAAATTTCTGGTGTCCAAGTAATTTATTTAATATAATCATAACACAGTATATTCATATACCAGTCATGAGTGTCATTTGTTTCATTTGTTTAATGTTTGAGTCAGATGTAGTCTATAAACTTCTATGAGTTTACCCTCAAAGTTTGCATAAATATATACATTTATTGGTTAACAAAAACATGGAATAAAGACCCACTATACCGTAAAAATACACTTTTATGAAACAACATTCGCATATTTCAGAGAAATACTTTTTTCCATTTAGTCAAGGGTCATATCACAAACATGATTTAAACGCCACAATTCTTCAGGAGCTATGTAGCGTAGTGGTTAGCGCGTTAGTCTCAAAGGTGAATGATAATCAGGATTTCTATTGCTAGAGTTCGAACCACACGAATACCACATAATTTTTTAACAGAATAATTTCTGCCGAAAAAAATTCCTCCAAAAGGTTTTGTTTATCATAATTTCATAAATTTCAATAATGAGAATTTTACTCTAAATACTAAATTCACGAACTGAATAAGATTTTTACATATCTGAAGCTATAGGCATTCTGCACGCCTTCTTCACCCATCTCCTTTAAATATTATGGAAATAAGTCGGGATCGGTACATACGAAAATAGATCATTAGATGGTTGTAGACTGAAGATTCGGTATACCTTTTGCAGTTTAACATACAGTGCATAATAGCAAACAAGCAAAAATAATTAGACCAAAAAACAAACTATTTCCATCTGTTAGAGTCAAAACATTTGACGGTAATGAATTCGGCGCGGGCGTCATTTGATTGAAATTTATTTTCAATTCCCCTCAGCTACTCTCATACGCACAGTGTTAATGCATATAAAGTCAATTTCGGAAATGTTTGAGATTTCAATAAATCAGAGTTAAATTTCTGTCCATTTTTTTTAAAGAAATAATAAGAAGACAACAATTTGACTCTTCAAAAGTGGGTAGGGGGAATGGGTAGAACTTAAAAATAAACCAGAAAATTTTTGGAGTTTGGACAGACACCCCCTTTCCCGATTTTGCTAGTCAAAATTTCTCAGAGAAGAAGAAAAAAATATATCTTGTCGACCTAGAAATAGAGGTATTCTGTTTTGTGAGATATGAACAGAAATACATTTAGCCCCCCACTCCCCTTGAATCAAATGGCTGTCCCCTAAAAGAATATATATATTATCTTCTTTATCGATATACTTTAAAATATTGAATTGAAAATTCTGATCTACGTCAATTTAGAACTATTTGGGAATTCAAATTATTTGTCTTTTGGATCATACATTTAGACTTAAGACATTAAGACGGTATATCTATGTAAATTATGATTATCCTTTTAAAATGCTCGCTCAATTACATATGTATTTTCTTTGCTTAATTATTTCCTTATTTGTAAAAAAAAAATTGAAAGGATCGGGGGGGGGGGGAGACAATAAACGTTAATACTGGTAAACGTAGTTTATAGACTATGTTCCTAGTATGCATGTGTTATATATGAACTTTTTAAAGTGTACTTTTCACATTTCAAATTGTGAAATGAACAGTGAATTCATAATTTTAAAAAAATCCCTGAGAAAATGGGTAATGCGTGTATGCGTTTGATTCAGCTTTAAATAAAAATTGTATAAATACAATGTAATTCCTGCAATACAATCAGATATGTAGGAGATGATTGACAAACATATAGTCCCGACTCTTACTTTCAACAAAATGACGAGAACCGATCCTCTTGATCAAAGGATGCGCTTTAAGCGTCTATAAAATGAAATTTACCCCTAATTTATCAAACATTTAAATCATTTTCGTTAGTTAAGCTCCGGAGTTATACGATTCGTTCTGAAGTAAAATAAAACAGCATACAGGTCACAGTTTGACTGGTTGTAGGCCTCCTTGTAAGGGGGTTTGGTCCTTCATTTTAACAACTTGAATCCCCTATGCCTTAGGATGCTTTGTACCAAGTTTGGTTAAAATTGGTCCAGTGGTTTTTTAGAAGTTGAAAATGTGAAAAGTTGACAGACAGACGGACGGACAGCTAGACAGACGAACAGATATACGAGGGACAACGGGTGATCAGAAAGGTCACTTGAGCTTTCAGCTAAGGTGAGCTAAAAATTCAACCCCGGCCCACCTCTACGCTTCACGCACATACAAAGAATTCCAGTGTGTGCAGAAGGGGGGATGCTGGCCATTTTCCTTCACTTCATTTACTTCAAATATTCGAACCTGTGACCTTCCTTGCCAACTTACAAAGGGTCCACGTTTTCGGGAAATGGGTGAGGGCGTTAGCAGGTTATTTTTGTGTAACTTTTCTATTTAAATTTAAATAGAGAGAAAGAGATACCACCTTTAGATTCACTGTAAGGATAAAAAAGGACAAGTTATCTAGAAACCATTTTATGTAACATAATGGTATTTACCACTTTTCTGTTTGATGTCGTTCGCTCAAAATTAATGAGTCTTAAGACAGACATAGTGATGGACAGCTAGATAGATGGACTGATTGACAGACCGATCACATTTTTATGAGGAAAGTGGGGGGGGGGGGTATAGATTTCGGAAAAATATTTGATACAACCCAGAAATCTTGGTAAGGTTGCATGGGGTCCCCCTCTGCATTTTTTTTCTCTGAATGTAAATTATCACTAATAAATTAGCATGAAATGATTCCGGGGAACGGAGGGGGGGGGTGTTAAAATTGCTTGACATGCAAAAATAAATAATGTATACGTGTGCAGATCAAATACGGTACTTTGCAGAACTTCCCAATTTTTGTAAAGATATATATGTAGATATTTATTTCCATTTGTATTTAAAATATTTCTTTTCGGAAGGTGGTACATTAGTATTAAAAGACTCTCCATCTTTTAAACACATAACAAAAAAAGGAGACTGTCGGACATATTCAGTGTGTAGCTTTGTTATCTGAACTAATGTTCCTTTTCTGATCATAAGAGACTCAGGTCTATAATAAATGCAAAAATACCCCGATTCTAGATCTGGCATTGGTGTAGGTTGAACATTTCTGTCATTCACTTTTGATTGGTGTTAAGGACATTGACAAGGTTCCTGGTTATTGTATAGAATTTTTCAAGAACTCTTGAGTAGGTTTAATTGTACTACACAGGCTATATTCTGGATTGTTTAACCTACCAGGCCAGCCTTCTTTTTTTAGATTTTGTCAAATCAGTGTTTTTGCAATTCTCAATGCATTTACTATGTAAAATGTTGATAAAAGGGACCTACATAATTTTTCAACATAATATTTCTCCAAAACCCAATTATTTCATATAGTTTTGTATTATATACATTACTGTATCTTCATTTCCTATGACTTCTAGATATTTTGGCAGAAAATGTAAATATAGAAACAAGACGGACATACCGGCACCAATCTTTATTTTTGAGTTACTTCCCTTTACAGCTATAATTACATATTATTCATGATGGTCTTGAGAGCCAGACTGGTTGATTGATGCTATCATGTAATTGACTAAATTGATTGAAACACATTGTCATAAAAATATTGGCATGGATTTATTACAAATTTTCTTCGAAGTTACTAAATGCTGCTTCCTTCATACAACAACTGATCTCAGTGGGTCTACCTTTCCGTATATGTCACATTTGCCCTTCCCCGCATATTGTGCATAACTATGGTAAATGACGACTTGTTGATTTTGATTTGAACATATTTTATTGTATTAATACATACAAAAGGATTGGATACAAGTTCTTTCAACTTAATAAATCCTCTCCTTATTATACGAACAATGAATACAATATATGATTGTCATAATAAGTAAATTGAGATAATTTACGAAAATTTATGTTGTACATGTAAAATATATGAAAATTATAAAGACACATACTCTGAGTAATCTACTTGTTGGCTCTTTGTCCCCTGAATACAATTTACAACAAAGCCATTACTACTTTCCTCTCTTGCTGTATAGATGATTCTACCCGTTGAAGGAAGTACACGTGCTTTTGTTTACCTCTGTAAACATACGCTTTATTGGTTTTCACCGCTTAGAGAATTCTACACGGGAGATCACTCTCATTCTCTATTTCATAAGTGAAAAAACCCATGTATTAAACCTTTTTTCTCCGGAAAACCTTGACCTACCATTGTCCTTAAACTGGTAATGCATGACTGTGCGATTTTCTTGACATGAGATTGTGTCCATTCAATTTTCGACAAGACTTCGGATTTAAAGACTACTCTTGTCAAAATTTATCCTAATCATTACCATACAACTGAACTTGATTTTTTATGCGTGCGGGTTTTTTTTTAATCCTTTTTACAATTAATATTATTATCATTACATGTAATTATTATTCGCTGGGTTATTTTTGAATCTGAATTTTTAAACAACAGTTGTACGTTTAATTAAGTTTTAAAAAAGAAATTTTTGTTGGATAAATTTAATTTAATCAGTACGCCATTGGGTCCTTTTAGTGTGTATTGTACATGTAGTTGGACAACATGTCATGAAAAAGACAGTACACAAGAAAGAAAATACGCAGAAACAACGCATGAAACGCAAGTAAAATTCTGTCAGATTACATATGGGGGGTGGGGGTGTGGTTGGCAGTGTCACAATACATAAACATAAGGTATAACATGTACATGTATCACAGTATGAAAATGTTTAATGTATAGTTACAGTAATTAAATTGAATAAACCTGTACTAGTAAACGTGCGTATAATTGATCTTCAGAAACAGGCGACATACATATTGGTTTTTAAGTAAAATTTTCTACTATCAATGTTCATCTGAAACAGGAAAAACAGGATTTTCAACTGAAAAATTCATTTAAAGTATAGGTAAATGTTGATAAACAGTACTGAGGGAGGGGGGTGGGTCCTGTCTGCAAGCACCTGTGCTCCTTCCCCCATGATTTACTACATTTGAATGCTTAAGATGTGCCCTGGCAAGACAACTCATAATGAAATAACTGAGAAAAGGTTCTTCCAGTCTTAATAAATCCAACAACCTTAAGGCCATCTTTAAAATAATCTCTGTTTGCCCTCTCCTAAAACAATGGGGGCAGTAGGTAGATGGAATTTTTTTCTTAGAAAATTTAAACATACATATTGACAGAATGAGAAAATCCAGGAATAAAAAGGAAAAAATCGTTTCCACGAGATTACAAAAAGTTCTGAGTCGGGCCGTTTTCAAGCAGTCAGTCTGGAGAGGGCATACAAACAATTTTTAAAGATGGCCTCCGTTCTATTCTCTTTAGAGAAGTGGACAGGCTTTCGCCGAAAGCCGGTCCACTTCTCAAAAGAGAATAGCCTCCGTTCATTCCCTTACTACATGTAGTCGTTAAATGACAAGTAGAAGAGTGTGGGTCGTTCTTATTATGAAAAGAGTGGGATTTTTTGTTGTACCTGACAAAGAGTGTTGAATGACACGTGTGTTTGGGGACAGGACCCCCCCCCCCCCCCCCCGCGTTCTGTACCCCAAAGGTTTTTCGACTCTGTTTTATAAAATAGTTTTATGACACATTCACAAAGTAGTACAATTAAAATTAGAATATATAACGTAAAACTAACCTTTTACAAAAATTTACTTCCTCTGATACTCTAGTCCCTAAACACCTGTAATTGTTGATACATATTTCAGTGTCAATTTCATGATAGCTTCTCTCTCACTAACGACCGCACCGTAAACATATCATTTACCTTTCTAAACTTTGTGAATGTTTGAAAGTGAACGCTTTACACAGCACAACAGGATTTTAACAGGAGAGTTAACAAAGGGGAAGTAACATTTCCAAGTATTAAGTAACAAAAGGGGAGGCAACTCTTTCCAGTACTGCAGAAAGATTTTTTTGATTATAGGTTATTTAAATTAGAAGATTGTTTTGTTTTGTTTTGAAAAAATTGATTCATCTTCCAAAGGATTTAAGAAAAGCTTTATGTAAATTTAGATGTATGAATCACAGATTTCCAATTGACAAGATCGCTTTTTTGGAAGTTGACACAGATGATCGAATTTGTGATCTGTGTACCTCTAATAATTTAGGAGATGAATTCCACTACCTTTTAGAATGTGTTTTTTTTTTCAAGAGAGACCGAAAAAAAACTTGTTCCGAATATTTTTATGCTAAACCTAATGTTATCAAATTCCATGACCTGTTAAAAATTGTAAGGACACTAAAGTCATTTTTGGACTTGCCAAATTTTGCGAAATTTTATTGTCAGTAATAAATTAATGATTAAATGTAATTTGAATTAAAACACAAATTTCTAATTTTAATTGGAAATTAACCAAACTCAGTGTATTTCACAAATACATTTATCCAGTTCTATTTTCCAAGCTTGAGTTTTTAAAGTGCATGTAACTAACCTTAAGATTGTCTGAATTATAAAACAATTTTCTGCAAAATATTATACATCTTGAACGAAAACACATCTGACAGGTTATAATGTACCTAAAAAATTAACACCCTCTAGAAAACGCGGACCCTGCAAAGCTATTTTGAGAAGTCATTCATATGAAGCTTAAGAAGTGAGCGGCTAACACCCCCCCCCCACACCCGGAATAGATTTTTCTTTCACATTAAGAGGAGTCTAGGATTTTTTTCCCTTGTCAAGAAAATTCTTTCTAGGTGGGTTGGATTTTTTTTTAACTGGGGTGGATCCCCCTTGGAAAAAAATTCCTGGATTCGCGCCTGATACCAACTCTTGATAAAGAATGACTCATTCGGGCAGGATTTCTTTTTCCCAAGGTAAATAAACCTTTTTCTATATGGTTGTAAAACAGAGAGTTTTCCTTCCTTAATTGTTTTTTTACACAGCGTTGTCGTATGACCTGGCGAGAAATTGGTAAGAGAATCTCGGGCATTTCGGGGATTTTTACACTATATTTAAAGCATTTCTATATATATATATATATATATATATATATATATATATATATATATATATATATATATATATATATATAGTAATTTAAAATAAAAATTTGTTTAGTTAACAATCTTTAAGTGAGATGTAATACTCTCTTGAATAATTTTACGCCATATGGCCAAACAGTTTAAGCAAAATGAACATGTGTACTTTTGAACAATAAATGCACGTCTAGTTTAACCTTTTTTTTAAATCCGTTTTTGTCATTAAGAGTTACGCTAACATATCCGAAGAATATGTCATATTTAGTGGTATCTATTTATATTGCAAAATAAATAATTCTAAAATCATTTTTAAAAAATGACGGAAAGAAAAACTTTTCTTTGTCATTTATTTTCCGTAGCACTATATAGTCATAACTTGTGCTAAAGTAAGAAATCAAAAAAAAAAAAAAATGATTTCTTGGTGATCGATTATATAGCTGTAACTAGAGCAGAGCTCGTTGCAAAGCAACGAGTAGGTCTTCCGTTGGAGCTGCGAACAGGAAAAAGTGACCTTGAGTCAAGGTCATGCCACATTCTAAGGTTATAAGCAATCTTGTAAGGGGTATCAACTTGCAATGTCTCACCAGTAGAAAGACAGTTAAGGAATGTTGTTTCTCCGTTGATGACCTTGAACTCGTTCAAATGACCTTGCATCAAACCATGACACACTCTGGTTATAAGCAAACCCCATCTATGTGTTACCGACTCGACAAGTTAACACATGTTCTTTCAGACCATTCATCCAGTCAAAACATTCTTTCCTTAGTGACCCTAAATTTAATCAACATGGCCGTAGGAACCGAGGGAGGGGGGGGGCGTGCCCCCCAATAATTTTGCCGATATATAGATTACTATAGTAGACATAGTTACTATAGCTTGTGCCACCTCAATAGAAACGTCTGATAACCTTCTTTTTTTTTTTTGCTTGTCAAGGAATTTTTGGTAGTTGGTGACCTTTTTTTTGCTTGTCAGGAAATTTATGGTAGTAGTGCCCCCTCAACTGTCAACTGAAAATGTATGGCTGTGCCCCCCCCCCCCCAAAAAAAACCCCTGAATTTGCTTCCTATGGGTCTGATCAAGGCAATGATACACTCTGTATGATATCAGCGATACCCTTTTGTGTGTTTCGCAGTTGACAAGTTCACAGTTTGCATTTATTGCATGATAGTGAGGGAGACATGAAGATTTCTTCGCCTATAAAAAATCATATTCCCCGAGGGCAACTTGAAGATTTTTTCGCCCATGAAAAATCATACTCCCCGAAGGCAACGCCAGAGAGAAATATGATTTTTCATTTGCGAAGAAATCTTTATGTCTCCCTCACTATTGTGCAATAAATTGTTTATAATACCGAATTAACCAAAATGCAGGAATTACAAAGGAGATCCAATGAATAAAGCAAACATGCATTTGATGAGAACGATATGAAAGAGATGTAAGTTACAGGTACACCAATAGCCTCGTTTCATTAAAAAAAATCCTACGTGACAAGTTTGTGTGATCACACCAGGAACATTCAAACACCATTACATTTTTACACATTTAAATCGACACAATCAATCAACGATAATATGCTGACGGTGCGACCGTTGGGCGAGTGCATTGTTCACTTAATTTTAAGATCCGCCTCTTCAAACAGCACGAGACATTTGGAACGTCTAGACTGTGACGTCTCATGACGTATGTTAGCTGTATTTCCATAAACGAATTTTGAAAAGTGCAAACATTTTAATAAAGAACGTTTAATCTAATATCTGTATGCAATTCCATTAATTAAGGTGATTTTTTGGGGTGAATTTTAAGTTGTTGTTACCGCGCGAACGAAGTTAGCAGCGTCGCTATAAACAATCTAACTCCTCACTCGTTTAATTGTGACGTCACAATCGTTAAACGCGACGTTTTGTTGCAGGGCAAACATGATGGACACGTGACTTTCTCGGCCAATCAAATTCTATTTTACTAGTGATTTTTCACTTGTAAGCTAGTTTTCACAGAGGTATAATAAACGTTTTTTTAGACCATACATCGAAATAAATTATCATAATTTCTATAGTCGTAATTTATTAGGTTCAACTCACTGCTTTAAAGGATCATTGTAAATGTTTTATGCCCAATTTGGATACTGAACAACATGTGATTTTTGAAACACTGATGCCCCCACATGGCATTTTATGGCAAAAGTTAAAAGTTTCTCAAATGCAAGTCAAACTCCATGGTCAAGATCAAAAGACAAAAAAAAATGTTATTACCCAAATAAAGGTCTTGAACAAAGAATATACTGTGAAATATATACTTGTATGAAAGCCACAGCAGCAACAGTTTAAAAGTTATGGCCAAGGTTAATTTCTTTAAAAGGTCAAACTCCAAGGTCAAGGGAACATAATTGTTTGTACTTGAGGGAAGGTCTTAATTGTTACAAGGAATACACATGTGGTATTAAAAAAGCCTTAGCACCAACTGTTCAAAAGTTAAAACCAAGGTTAAAGTTTTTCAAAAGTAGGACATAATCAAAGGTCAAGGTAAAATGGTCAAAATTAAAGGTATACAATGACAGGCCTTGTCACAAGAAAATTACCTATGTAATATAAAAGCCCTAGTACTATTCATTCAAAAGTTATTGTCAAGGCTAAAGTTGTTTAAAAGTTGGTCAAACTCCAAGGTCAAGGTCAAATGGTCAAACATATTTATACCCAAGGAGGAGACTTATCACAAGGGATACAGATGTGAAGTATAAAAGCCGTAGCACCAACTGTTCAAAAGTTTTGGCCAAGGTTATAGTTTGGTAAAATTTTGCGAAAGAGGATCAAATTCCAAGTTCAAGGTCAAGAGGTCAAATATGTTGGTACCTGAAGGAAGTCCTTGTTACTAGGAATACACATAAGAAATATGAAAGCAGTAGTTCCAACCAATCAAATTTTATGGGCATAGTTAAAGTTTTTGCGGACAAAGAGGCTAACACAGTCTAACAGACAAATAGACAGGTGGACAGGACAAAAACTGTATGCCCCCCCCCCCCCCGGATCTTCGATTACAGTAGCATAATAAAATGTCGGCGTCTTTGGGTTTTCGCATTGGCCTTAAATCTGAAAATCCAACGGATTACAAGGTGCATTACGATACGCTTTCACATCATGTTCTATAACCCAGAGCATATTGTCTGCAAAGATAAATATTTAATTCAGTATTTAATTAGCTATGCATAATTATCTATGTTGTTTTAAAAAGGAAATATAAAAAAAAAATTTGTTTTATATTTTTCGATGTAGAGATATACAGAAAATGTTTTCCAATTTTAAGTCCTATCGCAATACACATTTAAAAAAAAAGTGTGTGTTGGAGGGGGGGGGGGGTCATTACATTTTTGCTGGGATTCGCCTATGTATGATCGTAGAGAAACAAAGAGTGGGGAGGGTGCAAGCAGCAACTAAATCAAAATTTACATATTAAAACTACAACAAAAGACTATTTTCAGAAGGTCTGCCCCCCCCCCATACAATCCGTACAACGGACCTGTGAGAAAAATACTGATCCTACATTCAGAGTCCCAGGGCACCAGGAAAGAGTGGCAAAAAGAGAATATGGGTTTATTTCAGTCTATAAGTCGAATCAAAATATCTTTTCCTCAAGAGTCTTCTTTCTTTGAGTTCTTCCCAGTGATCGTGTGATTTATTTCATTTAATTTACGTTCTGTACTGGACTTGGAAAATGAGGACATCTTTAGGTTCCTGAGCTGGCCTTGAAACCGGCAGAACAGATTTTCTGCTTTATGATAAATTCAAGTGATATGTAATACGGTATTAATTTTGTGTTTATTTTATTAATGTTAATTTCATCAAGAAATATGAAAAATTAATGTTTTAACTATACATAGTGAGGCATTTTTTGTGTGGAACGATTATTTTGGGGTTCTCACAATTTTTTCATATGGTACACATGATGAGTAAGTGCAATAAATATAATTTGTGGGGTCTGTCCACAAGTACCTGTTGTCAAGCCCGTAGAAAACAATTTCAGTTTTTTTGGGAAGGGGGGGGGGGGGCACATAGAAATTTCCACAGGTACTTGTACTCGATTTTTTCCTATGGTACACATGATGAATAAGTGTAATAAATATAATTTGTGGGGAAAAAATGTCCAACAAACATTGGGGTTGAATTGGGGGGGGGGGATCCTGTCCACAAGTACCTGTGGAAATTTCTTGATACATAAACAGAATTTAAAAGTATGTATTAGACATCTTTTGAAGGGGAGAGGGCACGGCCGTAATTAAAAGTTATATAGAGACTAGGAAGGAATGAACTGTCATTAAATTTTGGGTAAGAACTATTACCTAAACTCTTCACTTTCACATTTTCAATTACAGATTCTTGTTTTTAAAAAGCTATACATGTACATTTATATGTATCTATTAGATGCATAAATTATGTTATTAATCATTTTATCTTAAAGGAAAAGTAAAAATCTCAATCAAACTTGTTCCGCATATTATGCTCTCTGATTCATTACTCAACAGATGCTTCATATACATGTAAGAAGGGAAGACTGCAGACTGCAGGTGTGATAAATTCACAGCATGCAGCTCCAGCCTTAATTCCAACTTTGTTCCAAAATATTATTATTCAACGCGAAAAATTAGAATTAGCCGATAGAATATTTTGAATCACTTCGGAAATGCTGCCGTAACACCAGACTGAGTTCACAATATCGAGTGATTTTGATTGACAGGTGTAGCGCCGTTGTGCATGGATTTCGTGTAACTATACATGTACTGCAGATTGTGGTTGAAAATAATAAACAAACAGATCTAAAGAAAAGATATTGTATACTGTACATATATTTGTTAAGAACCAGTTCATTCATGAAACGAATTTACCGTATTATGTGGGCCCATGTTAGATTTGACAGGTTGATTTACTAGTAGAAATTCAATGGACCACCGTCATTTAGGGTATTCCGAATCACCCCGCACATCGCGACTCTCGGTAATTTACCTTACCGCTGTACCTCGCACGACACATGCACAGGTGTGACAACCAAACAGTCATTATTAGTAAGGTCTATACTTATTGCATACAACAAATAAAGAGGTAAACATAATGCGTTAACTAAAAGAATTAATTATTTTAATTCATTAACTTCCTATCCTTTTCGAAGAAAATGCCCGTGTAGAAACGTATTTCTCATCGATGTCGTGGCGTTGTTGGTGGATGAAACATGGCATATAAGGTATCGATAGAACGGCAATTTTATAAGCTTTTGTGAGTATTATTTGTTTTCTATAACACCTCAAAAATATACTAGTTATGGCCGCATTTGTAGCCCCCTACAGTTTCGAACCACGTGTGTACATGCCCCTAGCCAAATAAATTGCACACGCTACATGTTTACTTGTTATATGTCAGATTATTATTTTATTTTTATAACATTGTTTTTCTTAAATGCAAGGGGTATGAAAGTAATGATTTGACAAAGCAAGAGCTATAATAAGACTATCCCGGGTCCCGGTATACACTTGATCAGTGTTGATCAATGTTCATATGTACGAGTACACGTATGCAAATAATTCGATAGCTTTTGAAGATTTCAACATACATTTTTGTAACACGCATATTTGTAATAACCACTTTATATACAAAACAAAATTTCATTCTCTTATATGGTAATATGGACGTCGTAAAAGATCTGACTGAATGCTTGACATGCCTGTTTCAAAAACGTTTCCTAAGTTATCTTAAGATATGCCTAAGTTATAACTTTAGAAGTTCCTAAGATTTATCACAGCTGTATCGCGAAACAATCTTATCTAAAAAAAAATTATAAGTCATTTCTTAAGTTGTGCCTTTAAGGACTAATAAAATAACATTCCCGCTCTATATACAACACTCAGTATGGTATATATTTTTAGATTCAAAAAGGAAGGGTGCGAGGATTAGGGATTGCCCCCACTTTTAAAGGATTTGGACACAAGTATGCTTAACTTTGCGAAGTGTTTTGCTAGATCTAAGCATTCACAGACACACCCTTTCAAGCCATCTTCCCTTCCGAGCACACGATATTTGTATTTACTTTATTTTGTTCTTATAAGGTATCTACATGTAAATAAAATTTTAAAATGAATGCTTCGTAGCGAACACATGCGAGTTTATATTTTTCAAACAATCTTTGCCAATTACTACACTGCATGTACACCCTAGTTGTTTGTGCGGTGTAGAGCAACAATGTATTTCAACATCGAGGTGCCCGCGGCTCTCTGTGGCCACGTGTATGTAAACGAGGACTGGACTACAACACTTAAAGACACAAAGCGGCAGAGACGGATGAAACTGTTTGCTATATTACAAAGACTTGAATTATAGTACATGTATATTTGAAGGAATTTTTATTTATGTAAATGTTTATTTAATTCTATAAATAATAAATGGACATTCACAAGAGTGGTGGTAAAAATAATATGTGCTTAGCATGCGTAGTAATTACAATTATTTACCGAAGCCCCCATTCAATTACAATTGCAGATGAATTAAAATACAACAACACGGGATAGAGCAATACTTTTTTTAAAATGTATTGTTGCGTGAACAGACAAAAACAGCGATTAAAATTCAAAATGATTTTTATGCACCAGTGTTTGGAATTAAGATTATAAAAGATCGGTAAAGTAATCTTACTGATTCGATATAATTAAAAACATAACTTTCCATTAATTAATAGCTCTTTGTACAAAATTGACATTATACGCGATCACAAATACTAGCTTTGTTTATGGCCACAGGTGGCTAGTACACTGGTGACCTCGATCAACAGCGTGGGATTCGCGCGTTGGGTTACATAACTAAACATCGAGCTGAACATGGAGAACGTAATATGCATACAGCTATTGATCGTGAATTATTCAATGCATACAGTTTAAAATCACTTACAAAGTTTGTTGTAATAATAAACGTAGAAAGATAGATTTAATATTCTCCGCTTTTGAACACTATTAACCTAATTTAAAAAAGAAGAAAAGAAAGACTAGTTGTAATAAATAATTTAATAGTGAACCATAAACCACGTTTAAAACCTTATTAAAAAGAAAATTAACATTAAATACCGCAGGGTATATTATTGATAGCAAGTCTGTTTAAGTTATACACATGAAGAGGTCTGATTTCCTTGCCGAATGAAAAACGTTACCTGTTTACCTGGCCTGCTTTCTAATACGTATTACGCAATACCCATGGTATACTCGAACAAAACAACATTTTCATTAGATCAAAAAGGTGTAAAAGAACAATTTTGTTCCCAAGATCCAGATCGAAATATTTACCGTTTTTGAGTTATAAAGCAAAAACTTTTAAGGGCCCAAGATCCCTAATCATAGGGGCCAGCCCCTTTTAAATAGTATAATATGAAAGCCCTTGCAATTATGCACAACTTTTGTTCTACATGTCTTAACAAAATATTTCTAGTTTTCAAGATATAAAGGAAAATATGTCAAATTTTTTGCTGTTTTCCGCGTTCTAACTTTTGACCCCTCTCTAGCGCCATTTTTAATGCAAAAATCAAAAAACAAAAACCGATGTGCACAACTTCAATGCTTCCTCTTTTCAATTTCAAAGGGTTTTGTGCTCCAATTATAACCATTTCTGAGCCTTTGTCTGGAAATGGGAGGCATGCAAAATAACTCGTGAACAGAAGGTAATTTCCGAATTGTATTACGGTATTCTGACAGTGTTTTGTAAAGTCTAAAAGCTCTGAAAATTTGAACAAAATCTGTTTAAAAATGAGGAAGATATGAAGCGTCAAAGTTGGCGTCTAGGAAAAAAAAAAAAAGAATAATCTTAATCATCACAATCAGTAGAAGGTCTTCCGTTGGAAACGGAAGACCTTAATAATAAATAATCTTTTTAACAATACTGACTTTCAACGGCATAAAAGGGTATTTATAGGTATTGCCTGTTGCCTAACCCGTTAGGATTTCAAACGAAATAGTATTCGAAGTAACGCTATACATTTATTAAGTCCATTTCATTTATTCTTAATTGTTAAAAATCGAAATGGTGAATTTCATGCGGAAATACTACAAAAATTAGACGTCTTGTGTGTCAATAAACATCTGATTATTTTCTTTCTTTAGTATATGGATACATGAAAGAAATAGTAACAAAGAATGAAAATTTCAAAACTTCAAAACGGGTTAAAATTAAAGAAATAAATAATAGGTATACATTTATTTTTGAAAAAAATATCAAGCTAAAATAAATTCTATTTATCGTTAATTCGTTTGTTTTAAAGATATTCTTTATTAATTTTGATTGATTTATTTACTGTGTCTTTTCTCTTCATATTCCGAAATAAATTGAATAGAAAACAGCTGGTTTGTTTTAATAAACTTCTTAATCTTTATATTCCATCGTTAACTTAACCTGCAATATATTCTCATCTGTCTTACACTTTTTATCTCAAGTTATGTTAAAAATCTCGTCTTAACATCATCAAACTATTGTCATACCTATTATGGAAGGTAATCGTGTTCAAAAATCCAACAATCTTCTTTTTTTCCAATAAAATAAATAATTTAGTTTTTATTTCTTGTTTTTATTATAAATTCCAATTTTATATTATTATTTTTTTCTGATTTTAATTTCTGCTTTTAATTCTAACTTCTTCTTTATATATATATATATATATATATATATATATATATATATATATATATATATATATATATATATATATATATATATATATTACCCGCTTACATGTCCAAGGCTTGCGCGGATCTAGAGGGGCTTCAGATTTTAATGTCTAAACCGAAAATTATTGACTTGCAATGCCGAAGGAATAGTCACTAGTCTACCTATATGTATGTTAAACGACTTACGTTTGGCAGGTCACTACAGCCTATGGGCTACCCTAGAATTTCTTTTTTCTTAAGGCTAAGTAAAATTGACTGCTCTCATAATGTTTATGGGCATTTCAAGAGAAATTGAAGAGTAACATTTATGTCGTTGTCGGTTTTTTAAGGACAGGGGCGAGGATCTTGAAACTGAACTCTGAGCGATATAGATTTTGTATGTAGAGGGTATTTATAGACATAAATGAGTGTGTTCCCGCTTTGCACACCTTGGATAATTATAACAAAAAAAAAAAAAAAAAAAAAAAAAAAAAAAAAAAAAACAGATGTTATTATAACAATTACAACAATCACCTGTTGACCATTTCATTCATTTTTTTTTAAGAATATTTTTTTTTAAGGATACAAAACACAAACAAAAATTCGATGCATGGATTGATATAGATTTTTTGACTGAATTTGATTTGGGATGATGTAAATAATAAATCCCTAAAATATAAAGAAATCGTTAGTTTTCTTTGGTACTTAGATATGCGACTTTGTATCGTTTTCTACGTAGTTCTATTCAAAACTTTGAACATAATTTTAACATTGTGACAAAATCGTACAGAATTCTCCCACTTTACATGGCAAACATTTTACGGGTTACCTATTTGAATAAATATTGCTGATTTGTGAAAATAGTTTGTGTTATTTATCCTTAAGCGTAGACATAAATAAGAAGAAATTATACATATATTAATAATATAATTAAAATATATTTCAAAAAATCAATCAAACTAGTCATTGTTAATAGCAAGCTGGAGTAGGTGGAAGACATCGCACTGATTGAGGGGCATGTCATACTTACATCAAACGAAACCGGGAAACCTCCTTTCAGGTAAACACAGGATGTGTACAATACATTTAATGACACCTGTGATTCTAAAACAATGAAGCCATTTTCAACAGACACCTGAGATTCACACCTTTTGTTTCATAACATGGGAAAAAACTGTGTGTTCAAATTCAGTGAAACAAAGTTTTCAGGCGTCTTTAATTGCGTTCAACTTAATCTTTCCATGTATTTCTTTTATTATCAAACCTTTAATATAAAACTTTCAATTTGTAACCAATTTAACATGTCAGGCCTGCTTTTTCTTTCAATCTTGGAGCAAATAGTTACGAATTCGGATCATCAGGAGGAAAATATAAATAAACGTCACCCCCCCCCCTTAAAATGCTAAAAACAAGAAAAGACATACATTGAATAAACTGACAAGTGAAACATAAAGTTTATGAGAAAAAGTAAGCGTTAACTAACGTGTTGATTGTAAAGTTAGATAAATATTTCTCTTACAAAGATGCATTGATTAAGGGATAAATGTACATATACTGCATTGTGTTATCATTTAAATTAAGAAAAAAACACATTGGTTTAAATTGAAAAATTGTTTTTAAATTGAAGAAAAAATATTTAGTTGATATAAACATGAATATATGGTATGAGAGAGAAATAAATAGAAAACATTGCCTTATTTGAGAACAATCTGCTTGAAAATAAATCACGACCGACTTTATTTACTAAGATATTAGAGGATGGTAATAAAATATCAATATAAATTAATAATCATATTGTTTTAATTATTTTACAACAAGCTTGCAGGTATTGTTTATTTAATACTTACCCGATAGCCTTCATTTTTCTTTTCAACCTGTCACGTGGCGCAGCAGGGGTCAAAGTAAAAACTGATACCTACCTGCGGCCAGGTGCAACCGAGCAACACGTTCCCCATTGGATGATGTATTCACGTGATTATTTTAAAACATAGAAAGGGACAATTCTGTATTGGTTTGATTTAAAGTGTGTTTAAGTTGGTAAAGGTCGACCTCTGTAAAGGGGTATGGTTGTATACTTCTGCCTCCGTATGGTTATAATGCTTTCTGGGTATAAAAAAAAAATGGACATTAAATATTAGCCGACAAATCGGGACAGAAACATTTTTTTTTTTTGTTTTCATTTTATTTAGGCCAAAGAATTGTGACGACAGTAAAACGAGACGATTGACTGAAATAAAAGGCATACTTTTCGTGAAGGCGGACATTACGAGACGATATTTCCAATCCAAAATATTGACGGACATTTCTTAACGGCGGACATAATGTGACCAGTGACGAATTTACCGAGAAAAGGCGCGGACATTTCGTGGCGGCGAACATAATATGACAATTTTTTCGGAAGAAAGGCGGACATTTCATGACGGCGGACACAGTGTGACGATTTTTTCGGACAAAAGGCGGACATTTCGTGGCGGCGGACATAGTGTGACGATTTTTTTGGAAAAAAGGCGGACATTTCGTGACGGCGGACATAACGTGACGATTTTTCTGAAAAAGAGGCGGACATTTCGTGACGGCGGACATAATGTGACGGCGGACAAAACGTGACTCAACATTGGATGATGGGGAACATTTTTGGATTTTTTGAATTATATGCTTTCAAATCTAACTACCCACCAAATTTCATCAATATATGACAAACTTCGATTCGGACAGTTTTGCATGGTTTTCTCGCGGACTGACTCTTATAATGAAAAGGAAATAGTTTTGCATTGATCCTACACAGTGACGAATGATTTTAATTCAATTGCTGAATTGTATAACATAAAATATAAATTTATGCATTTTATATAATATGTAAATGGGTTCATGTGTTCACATTCACTTTATATTGACTATATTACAACTAATATTGTAATAATTGTGACACATTCAGTTAGTATTTGTGCTACAATCATACATATACAATTACTTTGTTCTAAAGAAGCAGAGACTATTACATGCATGCATTTGTTAGAATTCATGTCAAATAAAATTAACAACACAATGTACATGCTGCTTTCACTGTTTAATCTTTGTGACATATATGTGAAAGCATTTCCACAAAGTAAATTTGTCCAAAGAAGACTTCATTTAATCCAATTAGTCCTGATCAAATGATATTCGTTCCATGTGAAAATCTTGTCTACACTTGACAAAAAAAAATCACACCATTTCAATTTAGTTAGTGCCATTTGGCCAATGATCTGGAAATAGTAAGTGACTGGACCTCAGTTTAAATGAATTTTTGTTCTTGTTCTGTATAAGTTATCTACACTTCGTAAACGAGTCCTTGCTTGGACATTTTATTTCAAGGTGTCCATACTCTGGACTTGGATTCGGATCAAACACTTTCCTATCCGGTGATGTGCCGAGATATGGGGCACTATGGTTCATCACAAACCCACACAGACAGACACTATTGTCTGTTATCTCGATATAGGTTTTTGCAGCAACTGGCTCATTTTCTATGCCGAATTTTATCTGAGCTGTCATTATGTTTTTAGACTTCAGGAGACTGGAAGCAAAAGCTGCAAAGTCTGCTTGAACATACATCTTAAAAACACTGAATATGTAATTCGGTTTTTTCTAACATCATGCCATGTTTTGTTATGATTCTGAAGTCTTGTTTGCTTCTCCAATTCTCTGCTGTTTTTTTCAGTGACATGGCATTCCTAGTAACTTGTTCATTTGGTTCTCAGGCAAAAATGCATTGTAGGCCTGTTGTAAATTTGGATATGGAAGGTTTGGATAAATTACATATGGATGGTTAAGTATGTCTGTGATTGTTGAGTTTAATTTCTGTTGGTATGACAATTGGCATTCAAAGGGTACTGGGTCAAATGTTGATTCTACAGTACGTGTTGAAGTGGAGGGTAGATTTTTGAGAATCTAGAAAACAAATTACTAATAGGTAAATGTATAACATCGTACAAAAATACAGTATTTTTCAAAATACTGTAATTTTATATACTTATGTAAATATTAACTACCTTTTCAAATAACACAATTCTTTTCTAATAAGTAATATTTACATGTACGCAATTAGTTACTTGGAACAAGTGGTTTATGGTTTTTAAACTTTAAAATAATTAGTTTACCTGTGCATCACTTCCAAGAGACTTCAAATTCAACATCAACTGCTGAGACAAGTCAGATGAGATGGGTTTTTCAACAGGGCAGTAAATGTTGGGTAGAATGCCTTCAGTGACCCTCTTTTTCTTTTTTGGAGGACCCTGTTGTGGTTTGATTTTAGACATTTGTAGACTATCCACAGATTTAGGAGCAAGTCTTTCCACTCTACTGGGAATATATGCCGCGTCTGTGGCAGTGATGTCTTGCTCTGGACTAGTGGAACAGGTCTAATTGTGTAACAAATGTCAAGGAAACAAGAAATATGATCAGGCATGCATATAAATACTGTTATTGTTAAGTCTACAATGTGTGAATTTCATATTTAGTGAAATGTTATTAGCTCAAATTCTGTACAAACCTGTTAGTCCAAGTTTCTGGTAATGGGATACCAGGTAGAGAAGACCTAAAGAATAATTGCAGTGTCCATTCCTTGCTTTGCACACACATTCTAAACCAATGATTGTAGACTAGAGGCATTTGCTGATATTTTTACCTGGATGTATATGAATTGATTTTTAGGTCACCTGAATTACTCAGGGGACCTGATGCCATCCGTTTTTGTCTGTTGTCGTGCGACGTGCGTTAACATTTGAAATTTTAAGCTTCTTCTCTGAAACTGCTCAACCAATTTCAACCAAATTTGGCATATAGCATCTATGGGTAAATGGGAAGCAAAAATTGTGATTTTCATGGCCCCTGCCCCCCCCCCCTCCAGGGCCTGAGGGGTGGGGCTAAAACCACCAAAATTAATGCAATCTTTAAAAAACTTCTTCTTTACTCCTTGACATCAAGCAGTCAAACTGTTGGCAGGATTGCAATAAGCATTGAGCCCTCTAACAAAATTGTGAAATTCATGGCCCCAGGGTCAGGGGTTCTGGTACTAGGGCGGGGCTATATAAATCATATAGTGGAAGTGCATTATTTCTTTGAAATTCTTCTTCTCTGCTCCTGGGTATTAAATGAACTAAGTACATAATAATGATGAGCAAGTGTGTCTCTTCCAAAATTGTGAATTTCATGGCCCCAGTGTCAGGGGTTATGATGTTAGGGCGGAGCTCTTTTGATTATATAATGAAAATGCATTAATTCTTTGAAAATCTACTTCTCTGCTCCTGGGTATTAAATAAACTATTTAAGAACATAGTTATGGTGAACATGTTTGTCTTTTCAGAAATTATGAATTTCATGGGCCCTGGTCAGGGGTTCAGGTGTTAGGGCGGGGCTCTCTTTATTATATAGTGAAATTGCATTCATTCTTTGAAAATCTTCTTCTCTGCTCTTGGGTTTTAAATAAACTAACTTAGTGCATAGTTATGACGAGCATAGTTGCCTCTTCCATAATTGTGAATTTCATGGCCCCTGGGTCAGGGGTTCTGGTGTTAGGGCGGGGCTCTATTGGTTATATAGGGAAAATGCATAAATTCTTTCAAAATTTTCTTCTCTGCTCCTGGGTATTTTTCAAACCAAAAAAGTGCATGGTTATGATAAGGAAGAATGCCTTTTCCAAAATTGTGAAATTCATGGCCCCAGGGTCAGGGGGACTGGTGAAGGGGGTGGCTCTATTAATTATATAGTGAAAATGCATAATTTCTTTCAAAATATTTTTTTCTACTGCTGGCTATAAAGCAAAGAAACAAGTGTATAGTTATGATGAGTAAGGGTGCTTTTTCCAGAATTGTGAGCTTACGGCCAATGGGTCAGATCTTCTGGTGTATGGATGGGGCTTTATTGATTTATTTATATAGTGAAAATGCATTTCTTTGACAATTTTCTATGCTTCTTGGCATATTCGAGGAAAACAGAGAAACGTTTTAATATGCAAGGGTATTTTTACCAGAATTTTGAACATCTGGACAATTTAATCAAGTGTTCTGGTCTTGGCCAGTGCTCTATTAACTTGTATTCGGCTAAGCAAAGTTATTCCCCTTTGCCACTCACTTTTGATAATAAATCACTGTAAATAATGAATTTGAATGCTTAATAGAATAAGAGAATTATGCAAGAATATTTATTGTATAATACAAAAAAAGTACTTTAATAATTTTAATGAACAGGTAGACTTGAAAATAATAGATGAATAAAATTGAGACAAAGATAACTTATCTTTTTTGTTCTTCAAAGGCCCAGGGAGGCCAATATGAGAAGCATGGGTTAAAAAAATAGACAATTTGTTAATAGTCTGCATGGTAATAGTGATAAATGGGGGACAAATAGATACTAAGACCAATTATTATGTTGATGCAAATCATACTATTTTTCTTGCTTTTGGGCAACAAAACTTCAATTATCAGTTTCTGGATCCTCTAAATTGTTGTATTGTACTCAGGTGACGGTAAATACCCTTGGGCTTCTTGTTGAAATTGGATTCTTTTATATGAGTTAAAATACTTCTTCATAAGTAGTATACAGAATTTTCAATGAAAACAATAAATGTATAACCCGATTTATATTAAGATTTTTGGATCACCTGAGTCACCCAGGTGACCCATTGCTCTCTGTTTTCGTCCGTCGTCGTGCATCGTCCGTCGTACGTCGTGTGTTAACATTTGAACATTTTCAGCTTCTTCTCTGAAACCGCTGAACCAATTTCAGCCAATTTTAGCATATGGCATCTATGTGTGAAGGGAAACAAAATTTAGGAATTCCATAGTTCCTGCCCACCCCCCACCCCCACCCTGGGGGCTAAGGGGTGGGGCTTAAACCACCCAAATTAATGTAATCTTTAAAAATCTTCTTCTTTACTCCTGGACATCAAACAGTCTCACTGTTGGCATGATTGTAAAATGCATTGAGCCCTCTACCAAAATTGTGAAATTCATGGCCCCAGGGTCAGGGGTTCTGGTGCTAGGGCAGGGCTATATAGATCATATAGTAAAAGTGCATTATTTCTTTGAAATTCTTCTTCTCTACTCCTGGGTATTATCTAAGCAAATATAATACACAGATATAATAAGTAAGGGTGAATTTACAAAAATTGTGAAATTCATAGCCCCAGGATTAAGGGTTCTGGTGCTAGGGCGGGAATATATAGATCATATAGTAAAAGTGCATTATTTCTTTAAAAATCTTTTCTCTACTTCTGGGTATTATTGAAATGAATTGAATACATAGTAATGATAAGCAAGGGTGACATTACCAAAATTGTGAAATCCATAGCCCCAGGATCAAGGGTTATGGTGCTAGGGTGGGGCGATATAGATCTTATAGTGAAAGTACATCATTTCTTTGAAAATTTTCTTCTCTACTCCTGGGTATTATTTAAACAAATTAATTACACAGTTATGATAAGCAAGATTGACTGAGATGAATTGAATATATGGTAATGATAAGCAAGGGTGACTTTACCAAAATTGTGCAATTCATTGTCCCAGGCTTAGGAGTCAGGGGTTTTGGTGCTAGGGCAGGACTATATAGATCATATAGTGAAAGCTCATTATTTCTTTGAAAATCTTCTTTTCTACTACTGGGTACTACATAAACAAATTTAATACATAGTTATGATAAGCAAGGATGCCTCTTCTAAAATTGTGAGTTTCATGGCCTCTGGATCAGGGGTTAAGGTGTTAGGGCGGGACACTATTTATTAGATATTGAAAATGCATTAAAGCTTTAAAAATCTTCCTCTCTGCTCATTGGTATTATTTATGGGGCTCTTGCTAATATAGTGAAAATGCATTAATTCTATTAAATAATCCTGCCTGCTCCTTAGTGTTAAGCAGATAAACAAAGTGATTTCATATGATGAGCAAACTTCTGGTCCCAGGGTCAGAGCCTCTGGTGTTTCTCGGTGGGGAGGGGGAGAGGGGTTCTATTGTTGATACAGTGAATCTTTAGTAAAAATGCATTTCTTTGCAAATCTTTTTTTGCACCTGGGCATATCAGAGGCAAAAAGAGTAAAAGTTTTAATAAAGATTTTTGAACATCTGGACCATTTGGTCAAGTGTTCTGGTCCTGGCCAGGTCTCTATTATTTTGTATTATACTGAGAGGAGTTATTCCCCTTTGCCATTTACTTTTGATAATTAATTACTGTAAATGATGTACTTGAAAGGAATAGATTAAGAGAATTATGCAAGAATTTTTATTGTATAATACAAAAAGTACTTTCATAATTTTAATGATAAGGTTGACTTGTAAGTAATAGATAAATGAAAATGAAACAAAAATAACTTGTCTTATTTAATGTTCATCAAAGACAAAGAGAGGCCAATGTAAGAGATTTCAACAAGGAATTGTGATAGGACAGAAGCACTGATAGTTTGTTGATATACTGTATGGTGATAGAGATAAATGGGGAACAGATTAGATCATGATCACCCTAATTTCTTGCTTTTGGGCAAAAAAGCTTCACTTTTCAGTTCATTTTATACTCTATGGACCCTCTAAATTGTTGTATTATACTCAGGTGATTGTTAAGACCCTTGGGCCTCTTGTTTATACTAAGAGGCTATAACGGCCACTGACATCTTTGTCATCGGGTTATTAAATTCTTAGAACATGATGGAATGAAATTGATGTGTCCAATATTCTGATCGATATTTATTTCTTCTCAGTAAAAATATTGTAAAAGAAAAAAATTGATAATAATGACATTTTTTTCAAAAAATAAAACGAGAGCTGCCCTTATACACATATAACATAAATAGATTGTAACTGTAATAAATTACTTATCTATTTATTTTGTTTTGATTACCCTCTGAATTGTAATTTATGGCAGAATTCGTTATGTTGCTACCCTCGCTTTAATGTCAGAATCTGCCTTGAACAAAAGTTGGCAATATACCGAGATAGCACTGTACATGTACATGTATTGACAGAAAAGCAGCTCATTTGCCTTTGATTATTGCTCGTCGTATAAATCGTAGATCTAGTCTAATAGTTAACATTAGTTTAATACAGTGTTCTATAATTACTTTAGTAAACTAAAGCTTACAACGCATACTTTGATTATTCACTAGTTTACATTGTTTTTATTCTTTATAATAGGCTTTACTAATTACTCTGTTTTATTGATTAATATAAACGGATAACCGTCCTCTTTTCAAACTATAGGTGCTTGGTCTGCTGCTCTCTCGCATACCCTTGAAAGACATTAACGGCATCTTAAAAACGAACTTACTTTACACTATATATTTTTGCTACCAATCATATAAAATCTTTCAAATTGCAGCTTGGTATCTATTTTAAACAAGAAATTGGAGATGTACATTAAAGCAGATATAGCTTAACTGATTATACATGTATCTTGTTTTATGTCTCATTTATGAATTTTTTAATCATATAGAGAAGTCACTATAAACCGGTAAACCCCGGTCTCCCGATCACGAAGCAAAGGCCCTAGCCTTTCACTAAGTTGCCGAGACTTGTAAAATCAAAGATAGTAGAACCACATTAAAAAATAAGGTGTATTTCTTTAACAAACGACAATTAGGGTAAAGTGAGATATAATGTGTATGTAGATGAAATGCATGTATTCTAATGAAGCATAATTTATGAAAACTTTTAAATCAAAAGACATTTCTTGTCATGTCCTTCAATTCGATATTAATTCGACCCTTTCTGAACTTTGCCTTTATTCGAAAGGGGGTTTATTCCTGAATCAAATCATTATGAAAATTTTACCTATACTAGTGATACTCTTGTAAAATCAACTGATTCTCCAGTGGCATGTCATGATTTGAAAATTTAACGCTTGCAGAACATGGCCCAGCGTTCAGATCACCAGCAACGCATACGCAGCACAGATAGCCCTGCATAACGCTAAAATATCAAGTCTTCATCAGACCAGAAAATGAAATAATTGCGCTTTAAATTGTATACTAAACACAATCCAAATCAAAAAGAGAAAATCAAAATACCTTTTTTAACCCAATTTTTACAATCTGAAGTCATTTTGGTCTGAAAATCTTAATATGCGACTCCACAAGTTCACTTTTTGGTGATTTTGTTAACGGTTTTTGAGGAACGTTTCTCTCTCTACATTTCAAATTATTTGTTACAATAAGGCATTCAAGGAACGTTCCTCTCTCTTATTAACTCGTATTTTTAAAAACCTCATGAATCTTAACACATCAGGCATTTGAGGAACATTCCTCTCTTAAATTCACATATCTGTATACATCTCATGAATTATCAAACATCAGGCATTCGAGGAACGTTCCTCTTTCGAATTTACCTACATCTTTAAGCATCTTATAATTGTTCACACATGACATTCACATACGAGGAATGTTCCTCTCTTAGATTTTTACCTGTTAAGTTGATACCTTATTCACAAAGTTTTTCAAATCAGACATTCGAGGAACGTTCCTCTCACTAATGGTTGTATTTTTGTTGATTACTATACCTCGTGAAGTGTAAGACTCTTGCATTTGAGGAAGGTTCCTCTCTCAAATTCACATATCTGTAGATACTCATAAATGATCAAAGATCAGGCATTTGAGGAACGTTTCTCTCTGAAATTTTCCTGTATCTTTAGACATCTTACAATTGTTTACATATGACACATTGGAGGAACATTCATCTCTCAGATTTCTAGATCTTTCCATTGGTACCTTATTCATAAAGTTTTATACATCAAGCAGTTGAGGAAAGTTCCTCTCTCAAATAGTTGCATTTCAGATGATTACTAAACCTCGTGAAGCTCAAGACTCATGCACCTGAGGAACGTTCCTATCTCATGTATGTTATTGATATCTGCTGATACTTTAAAAAGTCCAATGCAACGAACATTTGAGGAACGTTAACGTTCCTCAAATTATCATGTGTTTTATGATATCATATTAGCCTCTTTGTATGAAACGTTTAAGGAACGTTCCTCTTGTTTATATGAAATGCAGTACACATTTGTAGAAACATTTTTTTTTTTTTTTTGGTTTTTTATCTGCAAACACACTATGAAATTATATATGAAAAGTCATTTTGACATTTTAAAAAGTATTTCTAAATAAAGTTATGTTAAAGCATAATATAAATCATGAACAAAGAAAATTTGACTTTAGTATAAGTATGTGCAATGTACAGTGTACATTTATCAACACAAAGGGACTTGGATGACATATGGTGCATTTGAGATAATAGTCCTATGAAAATTAATTGCACAACAAATGAAAGGGGCTTCCATTTCATATATTAAAACTCCAAACTCCCCAAAATAATCTTCCTTTCTGAAAAAAATTGTTTTGTCACTGCACACTTTTTCAAGATTATTTAAAATTCAACATGATGTTAAAACTTTAACAATATTTCCAATGTTTTGTTGTACGTGATTTAATTGTATGTTTAAATCATTCAATGTCTAAGCAAAAGCATTTTGCCTTGTAGATATATTAAGAAGTTTATAGTACCATATTTACAAAATACAGTTCAGAAGCTTCAAATTTTTCATGACTATATCTAGAAAGCATTTTAAACAATATGCTACCCTTTTTACTGAATGGCAATCAAATTATTTTCTACAAGGTCTACCTGGGTTAACACCCAAGTTTTTTTTCCCCTTTCAACCACGAAACTAAAACATATCATTCACGATGGTCATGGTTCTTTCTCAGTTACATCTTCCTTTCATATAGGGAGGATCCTGCATCCAATACTTTGGTCTGCAAAGGTTCATAACTGCTTCTTTCATCAATGAAGCAACTTTAACAATTTTTTTTTTTGGTGTCATCTTCTGTTGGAAAAATGTCACATTCAGTATCACATTTTAAATTTGAATAAAGTAATGAAAAAAGTGCCCTCTAGATTTTCAAAATTGTGATTTAAAGATAAAGTAGCAAAGTTAAAATATTTGAAAATATTTATATTCTAATAAGGTTAAGATATTTCGTCTAAAATGAAAACAGTAAAAATGCAGAATTTGGATTAAAGTTTTGAACTCTCAATTGCAGTGAATTTTGAAAATATTAATTTTATATTGTACTACGCGAAAACTGCAAAAGTTGACACTTTCCATCTCTCTAATACTTTTTACATGAAAAACGAGTTTGATTTGCTAATTATGACTTTGAAAAATCATTATCTATCCTCTTTATCTAAACACTAAAAATAAGTGAAAATGGACAATAAAGAATCGAAATATATGACATGGTGAATTGATTTTTATTCAAATGAGATGATATTCTTCTTTAATCTTGAAAAACAAGAGGTAATGTTAACAGATCTGAATCCTAGTTAGTAATTATTTTTTGAAGTCTTGAGCCCCATACATCTCACATAAATTATGTTTACGTAACCTTTCTTTGAAATATATATAATGGTCAAGATATACATCTTTTCCAAAGAAATGTGCAGCTGTCAAATTTTATTTCAAGAGTAATATATATATATATATATATATATATATATATATATATATATATATATATATATATATATATATATATATAGTCTACTCTAATATACAAGAACCTACCTTAATTCTTATTTTCATTCCAATTTGCATTAGTAATCTTTCAGATTAACTTCAAAAAACTGAAACCCGTCTTTAATAAAACTGAAGTATTGATTCTGTAGTGATTGGTCAAGTCCCCCCCTCCCCCCATCACTCAATCAGTCTTTATTTCACAAGATAAAGACGATCTGACTTTGACATCTTGCTTGTGCTCTGTTCACAGATAACTTGTTATTAATCACTGCTAATCATATGCAAGGGAAACACTGTGAGATTTGCCTTCAAACAGCCCTGGCAACTGTATATCCCTTATCCATCCCCTGTGACTGCAAGGGGACCAGACTTCCTGGGCAGTGAAGACTAGTGCTGATAATATCTTACTGCTTAAAGTTTGTATCAGTCAGGGTCTAATAATAGATATAGATCTACTGAAGCAGTTAAGTAGCCGAAAGTGAGAGAATTTAACATTCTGTAAGATCTGATTAGACAATTTCAACTCCAACTCCCTAAAAACTGGGATAATGTCAATATACCGTATATACTCGCCTATAAGTCGGTTTTTTGGGAGTTAAATTTTGATCCAAAACTCATTATCCGACTTATACGCAAGTTATAAAAAGACTGGTATTTTAGTGGGTTATGTAAAGTGCCACGAAAGCTTAATTGCTAGTCTCTAAGGCAGAATTTCATTGTTTTTCGAATCAGAAATAACAAATCTCAGGCTAATTTAAAATATTTAGTGAATAAACAATTATCTATCAGTCAATGTACTAAGAATTTTTTTTCGAAATTATTTTACCGTCTAAATTCTTAATCAGGCACTACATTTCCACTCTGCTGCTTTAATTGTCCTTTGACACCAAGCAATCCTAGTATGCAATATTGTATCGCTAAAAAGACTTATCCAAATAAAATAACTTGCTCAGCACAGATATATTAAGGTCCATAGGTGACAGGAAATCAAATTGCCAACTGGTGACAAAAAGTACTGTAGCTATTCTAAGCTATGCTTAGAAATAAAAAAAAAATGTAGTATTTCCAGCAAATCAAACTGCATTCTATGGTTAATATATTATTCAACTGTTTCTCAGATGATGATATTACATGTCTAATAAACAGAGCGCGGCTAGGATAAGGCTGTTCGAAGAATGTCACAGTGTGCCAGCCGTAGTAACTTCTCTGAACTACCTAGATAAGTCACTGCATACTTAAGCTGACATGACGGGGAAAGTGTCATAACTTTTACATTCCTTTCACATCACATGTAGATTTTTTTTACGTTGATGTTTAATTCATGTGTCTGGATTGTTGTTTTAAAGCTGTAATGATGGTGAATATTTGCAGTATAATATCGTTATTACTTTTTCTTGTCTAACATGTACGTATCCAAACAATTAAAAAAAGGAATGTGAAATGCCCCCCAAACGTGTCTGTAGACAGAGTTTGAATCTATAAATCTTATATATATGAGACTGGCACAAGTGAATAATAAGGATTAATTGAAGATATTCTGTGTGAATCTACTAGACAAATATGTCCTCTAACTGAATTTTGCTGGGGGATTGTATTTAATTTATCCTTTTTTGTATAAATTGCGATGAAGAGTGGAAAATGACTCCTTGTATGTGGGTAAGTTGAATTTCTCGTGAAATATTTTCTTACTTGTCCCCAGCACTTTATATATACCCAAGAATACGTTTAATTGATTCATGTAACAAGCCGTTTACAATAATTTTGTTTTTCACTTGTGCCGATGCGATTTTTGCAACATTTAAGAACATTTATAAGTGTCCGTCAAGTGATCAACACAGTCATGTGACATCACAAAAATGCTTTTTTGTAATACCTTATACAACTTTCTTTACAACTTAACTGTGTATGTAAACATAGATTACAAATTGAAATCAAAACATTACTCAATATAAAATGGTATATATTTAATGCATATTAAGCCTTCGGACGGCCTTAACCTAGCTGCGAGGAAGAATGACTTACCTATATATGAAGCTGTCGAAGTACAGATTCACAGTCCAATAGGTTAATTATGCTCTTATTGGTAAAACATTATACACACTTTAGAGCAATTTAAAAAAAATCGATATAAAATTATCAGTTAGCATAAGTCTTAGAATATTCATAATTTGGCCTCAAAAAAGTTATATTATTTTTTTTTACATTACCTTACATGTAATCTTGTGGTGTGTCGTAGATATAAATGCTATAATGACTACAGTGATATGATTAGGTAATAAGGCTTCACCGCTTATCAAGTTAGCTGGATTGGGAGGGGGTATCAATGTTTGACATTTATTGCTGAGTTTCAGTACAAGATAAATATCGGAATAAATTGACAATGTTCATTGCCAGTTATCATAAGTCAGCAGGTTAGGCAGTTCCAATACTGAGTGCAGAATTTTATGTTTAATTTATAGTTTCTCATTCACATCCTTTATGTAAACTGTTGAAGTGTTATATGGGAATACAAAATTAAACTCTGTTAGAAACTTTTGACATCATTTATTAAAAAAAAACAACATAAACCTGTGTGTATCAGCCATTTGTATATGACTAAATAATGATTCTAAAAAAAAAAATATTTAAAAAAACAAAACACTTAGGACCATTTAGGCAATTTAAGAATTAACACATATACTAACAATTGTTGTACAGGAAAAAAAAATTACAGAAAAATATAGGAAGAGAAGAATAATATATGGTCTACATGTCTGTACTAAATATACAAAAGAAACATGAGAAATGTCTGTAAAATATGAAAACAGCCTCGCCTGTTCTTTATTGACAGATCCGGGGGGGGGGGGGGGCAAGACGAAGAATACATATTTCCTCTCGATCACTTGAAAAAAATGTACTGATTTAGAAGATTCTATAAAATGAATATTAAAAGAATATTTTGTACGCTTTGTTTTATTAATTGGATATTCATCTAGCCCCCATTCCCCCTTTTTCCCCTTTTCCAAATTACTATAGATCCACCTCTGTGATCCAATTTGCAAGTTTGCGGAAACAAGCAAAATCAGAATTTCACAGATACGTTGTATCTAGGATTGCAGAGTGGGACATTTGGGATTAATAATCTAGTGATCAGCTGCAGCAAGATTAACAGTCCATGTTATCTGTAAAGTTACAGGACAATTTATATAGCCACTGCCTTATCAGCTTTCATTTCGGAGAAATAGTATAGGAAGACTTTCTTCAACTCTCAGAGTTTTTAATTCACCAAGAAATCTCTTAATGTCTTGAACAGTACATTATTTAACCAATGGTCATAAGAACATGTTTACATATCCAGCATGTGATGTAATAACGAGTTTCTTCAATGATTTTTTTGGCTTCGTTTTTACTTAATGAATAAAAAATACAAAATATTGGTTAAGCGTTGAATGATTATTGAAACTGTTACTCAGAATTTTCGTATTCAATTACAAACAAAACTATTTCTTTTCCCGGGGACCGTTAATGTGTACTTTACTTATATTTTTTTTTTATTTAAAACCTTTAAATTACTTAGTTGAAAATGATGTTGTTGGTGATGAAAACAATTATTTTACACAATCATGTTAAGTATCCCTTTTATATGCTAACTGCAGTATACATTTTTCAAAGGGTACAATATTGAAAATTTAATTTGATTTGTCTTTTTTTCCATAACATTTTAAGTCTACCGTCAGTAAAGCTATAAAGAACAAGTTTCTACATGGCAGAGTATGATCTTTGACAAGGTTCACTATTGCTAGTAATTAAAGAACAATTAACACATGATTCCAATCCATTAAGTACTCTTTCATACACAGATAAGCATAAATACAAAATAGCAAAATTATTTAATGATATCTTGGGAAAGTATAAACATTTTACCAGTGAACACTAAGTGAAGCTGATCAAACAATAAAACAACAAATGTCTCAAATCATGAGTTTACATCAAACATGTATCATCGGGAATACATAAACGAACTACAGGGTTCGGTTTAGTTTAAAGACATTAATTCTGTGACAAATTATTCCTCTGAGCCTGGGTCATGCTCTGCTCTATAAAGCCATAAGATTTTATGAACAGAGCTTAGCACCTAGTGAAGCACGGATGACATATGGATGAAACTGGGTGGATCAGGGCTATATCATTTTCTTTATCAAATTAATGTTTGATAAAAAGAAAGCAAAAAAGGCTTCTCATTAAAAATACTTGGTCTTTCCAAATGATTCAAAATGCAAGAAAAAATTGAAAAAAAAAATCTTTTTGAGTGTGCCTCTCAAATCATGATCAACAATGATCAATAATGTAATTTTAAAATGCATGTACATTTCAAGTCATTCCAGTTTATAAAAATGTTATATGAAGGGAAAAAAAAACTACTATGTATATGTATACAATGTATATGTATATTAGACATATTGCAAATATGTTCAGTGTATTTAAGGAAGGGGAAGGGGCAATTTTTTAAGGAGAAAAATATCCGTTAGAATTATTACTATTTCTATTTCTGAGAAACCAAGAAAAAAATGTCAAAAGTGTCCCAACACAAAAAATTCTACTAATCACCTGGGTTATGCATTTTGACTTCATAACATTATTTCCTGAACAAGGAGCGTTATTTACAAAAGCCTTTATTGTTTAGACATTAGTTTTCTTATTAAAATCTGTGTGTGATTTTTTTTTTTTAACGTATTTGTGTGTGTGTGTTTTTTTAATGGACATGGACCCACTCCCCCCCCCCCCACCCCAACAAAAAAAAAAAAAGAAAATAAAAATAAAATAAAAACACACAGTATCATTGCTGCCATGCACAACATTTGATAACATACACTGGATGTCAGAGAATTTCTAATTTTCCCAACTACACACATGTAGTAATGATAATTATGACTACCTACTTGATTTGTTTAGGATCCTTCTCTCAGTAATGATTACTGCTCCTGCAGCAGGTGTCATGACCGTGTAGATTATTAATTTTCCTTTACAATGAAACCCAAGGCACATTGTTTATATATCAAGACAACAAATTTCTCACTTTATAATGGTATTAAGAAGTCTAATCTAACATTTCAATAGGCTATGTTAGCTTTGACAAAGTCATTGATTAAATCTTTTATTTCCATTTTTTTTTACGCAAACAATACATGGTATATTTAAAGATTTATATCTTTAAGATATATTTTTCATTTATATTAATATTTGCATATAAACCTTGGTACATCCTTAACAGTGAGGGACTGCGATATCCTGATTTTTTTCCAACAAAGTAAATTTTCTGTTTCATGAATATATATATATATATAAGTTGAAATAAAAAACATCGGTTTGCTATGTTTGAGAGATCCACATGTCCAATGCTGATAACACTCACAATCGTTTCAGTGTGGATTGTCTTGATTGACATTTCTTCAAATAGTGGTACCGTGTTTCCATTCAAATATGTCGGTTAATTGCACATGCAGAGCTTGCTCTAATTGACTAGCAGGAGTAGAATTCATCTGAAGACAACTGTGGTTCGATTGAATGGGGAATTCAAAAATGGAGAAATATGATAATGATATACCTGCATGTGTATTATACTGTGGCATGGTTACATGATTATTCTTGTTCAAGCACTTCATATGAGAGATGAAAATTTGTATGAACCACCCGGGGTTACATATCAGTAACTAGAGACATTATTTGATTTTGAATTAAATGAATGGATGTTCAACTGATATAAAATTGGTTGGTCACTTACATTTCGTAAATGAATCTTGGATGAAATGAACTAGAAAAGCCAAGGGTAAGAATCCTTAATTTCAAATTTTATCATTTAATAGAAATCAAAAAAATTTCGAATATTTAAGAAAATTTTCATTGTTACTTTTCCTTTAACGTGTAACAGTAGTTCTATACAGAAGTTTTATATCAAATCAGTGGCACATTTATAGGGGTCCAGGGGAACATTAATCCTTTTTTTATCCTTCTCAAATAGCATCACTAAAAGAACCCCATATACATGTACTTAACTGAAAGCTAATTAAGAAGACACAGAAAAAAATCTTTATCTCAGTTTCTTGCAAATTTAATATTTGTTGTAAATAAAAAAAAATCCTTATTTTTTTATTGAAATTTGAAAAAAAAGAACTTTTTTTAGTGCGTTCTCATTTAAAATTTAAATATTTACATTTCCAATGTCTTTGTCCGAGATAATACTACAAATAGTGGAAATACTTTATTTCTACATAAATGTACTGGTTCATCGATAGGCGTGGTTAAAAAAATCACGTGCGGGGCGGGACAAATAGAGACAGAAGCAGGGCTTGTAGCACGTGAATTTGCGTAATCAAGAGTATGTAAATATAAGGAATAACTGTCAGATTTTTTGGTTTCATTACGATGAATAATCGATTGGCTTGCGTGATAATTTTATGCATAAACGCCTTCGGCAAATTATCACGCAAGCCAATCGATTGATCACATCATGAAACCAAACAATTAGACAGTTATTCTTTAAATAAACATGGGAACTTGCTCATTTAGTCTACGTTCATATTAGAGCCCATATAAAGTTTTAAAAATCAACCCTTGTGGTGATATTGAAAAGGATTGGCTTAAAAATTAAGATAAACTCTTGAAGAGGGTACATGCACCAGCGTATCCATGTTTCATCTCTCAAGTTATTGAGCAGACAATACATTCATATGTCCAGAGAAGTTTGACTTTTGACTTCAAAGTAAATAGGGGCCATATGCTCCGAAAGGGGTGGATGCAAGCAAGTTTAATATCTATCATACACAGGCTTCTCATCATATTTAACAGAAAACGATTTCCAAAAAAATAGTAAAAACAGTTTAAACTTGACCTTGTGACCCAAAATTAATAGGTGTAATATATTTTTAAGTGGGACAAGTTTACCAAGTTTATTTGTCAAGCATGAGCTTAAATTTAAAAGTATTGAGCAAAAAATATTTTCATGTGTCCAAAGTAGTTTGATCCTTGTTATTTCACCTTGTGAGTTCAAAATCAAAAAAGATTAATTTTTTCCGTGTATCAATGTGACGAGTTTGGTACCAGGAGTCATCTACTCCTTAGGGGTTACCTGTGTACTTTCTCAAATCTGTGTGTTCAGATTCATGTATAAACATTTGAAATGGGAAGAGGAACGTTCCTCAAATATGTTATGTGTTCACGCTTATGAAGCCAGTGTAAACAAATAGGAGAGGAACGTTCCTCTTATGAAGCTAGTGTCAACAGATAGGAGAGGAACGTTCCTCTTATGAGGCCAGTGTCAACAGATAGGAGAGGAACGTTCCTCTTATGACGCTAGTGTCAACAGATTGGAGAGGAACATTCCTCTACTATAAAGCCAGAACCACCGGTTAGGAGAGGAACGTTTCTCTAATTCACTGAGTTCAGATTCATGTATATCTTTTTATTTTAAATATTATAATGGGAAGAGGAGCGTTCCTCAAATGTTCAGTGTATTAATGTTGATGTTTGTTGTATTATCGATTAGAATTGGTAGAGGAACGTTCCTCAAATATACAATTTATTAAGAATCATTGATATAGTATATATTATCAATTGAAATTGATAGAGGAACGTTTCTCGTGTAACACTGTATATACAGTCACACGTATTTATTATATGCAATCTGTAAGAAAAGAGGAACGTTCCTCAAATACAATTTATGCGCATAGAACTAAAGAGATATCAAGGACGATTATTGATGAAGAGGAACGTCCCTCTCTTAAACTGCACTTGAAGTGGTATATTTTTCAAAAAGCTCCCTTGTAGAGGTACAATTATTGACTTTTAGACCATTTTCGACTTCAGATTTGAAAAACAGGGTCGAAAAAAGAAAATTTTGATTTTCTCTTTTTGATTTGGATTGTGTTACTAGTACATGTATTAAACTACATTAATTCTTATAAAATGCTAACTTTATTTAAAGCAACAACACTTTCCAGAAACTACAAGGAATGTAGAACTATTTTTCGCTAAGATTTTTAATTTGAACTAGTGTATGCCCTTGCGATATTGAAATTTATTTAACCTCCAAACAGTACAGGTTTCATGCATCCATCACTTCTCTGTTCAATCAGGTGATCAAACTTAATTCAATGCAGAATTGGATTTACATATTATTTCCATGAATGTTAAAGTCACGTGATGATAAAATAGTTTTACAACAATAAATTTAGTTTACGTACACTTCTAAACTCCGTTGATTTGTTTATAGTACAGTCCACACCAAACACAACCTCACAGACAGAGGACACAAAACGAATCGTTTCAACTAGGGTATACGGAAAAAGTAGATCCGTAAAATCGATCAAAAACTTTCAAAATTAAAACAAGGAAATTAAAAGTTCCCTTTATCAAACAAAAAGTGAGTGATTACCTTATTACGTCAAATCGTCCACAAGAAATAAAATAGTCCACAAGAAGAGTTTTTCCCTAAATGGTTGACAATTTGACACTTAACCTATAATGTAATCACAAAGGAAGACGGGTCGACAGTTGACACCTAATTGGTAAACACGTATCGCTCAAAATAAACGTCGACAGGTCGACATCAAATTGCTAAATCTTAACCATCACAGCAAAGGTCTACAGGTCGACAGTTGACACCCAATTGTGATACTATTTTCACTTAAAACAAAATTCGACAAGTCAACAGTTGATACCCGTTCGGTTTCCTTTGTAGCTCAAAACAAAAGTTGACAGATCGAAAGTTGACTACCTCTCGGTATTCTTTCCACCCTCATAACATCCTCTCGAATTGATAAGCTTTTTTGCGCGAAGGAACACAAGACAGTAGGATTAGTCTTGTTAAACCACTCGATCAATAGATCCCACCCGACATAAGGGTTAGTCATCGAACACAGCTGAGAGATTAGGGTTAATTATCGATCCCTACCTAGACTTTAGGTTAAGTCCTCGAACCCATCGGGAAAATTAAGGTTAGTTTTCGAACTCACCTGAGAGATTAGAGTTAGTCCTTTAACACACCGGAAAGATTAGGGTTAGTCTCCAAAGAGATTAGGGTTAGTGTTCAAACCCACTGGAGATAATAATCAGTCGGCCTGTCAACCTGTCAACCCGTCGACCTGTCAACCCGTCAATTAGGGTAGCCCTCGAACCCATCTGAGAGATTATGGTTAGTCTTCAAACCCACCTGAGAGATAAGGGTTAGTTCTTAAACCCTTTGGAGATTACAATCCGTCGACATGTCGACCTGTCAACTCGTCAACCCGTCGACCTGTCAACCCGTCAACGTTTAAATTTCTCCCTAAATATATGTAGACCTGTTAAGCAAACAATCTGTCAACCTGTCAACCCCTCGACCTTTCAACCTGTCGACCTGTCAACCCTTCGATCTGTCAATCTGTCGACATGTCAACCCGTCGACCTGTCAACTAAACATTCTGTCAACCCGTCTACTTGTCATCCTGTCGAGCTGTCCACCTGTACATGTATCCATGTCCATAATTTTACCAGAAAAGTCCTTACGCTACATAAAATTTCTCCAAATTTCCTCATATTCACATTTCACTTTGATTCTTCAGCACTTTTGCGTATGAAAACATTTAGCTTTCCGTCACAGAAGAATTAAGATCTTTTAGCTAAAAATGAAAAGCAGCTCTCATTAACTCAGTGACTTTTCAGGGGTCATTCAGTCATTCACTGAATTGCAAGCGCAATTCAGTGACTTTCAGAAATTTTCAGCCACAATTAAGTCACATTCCAGTCATCATTCAGTGGTCATATTTCAGTAATTTTTCAGTTACCTTTCTGTGCCCTTTCTGTCTTCTTTCAGTTGCCTTTCAGTAACCTTTCAGTTATTTTTCAGTTATTTTTATTTAATTTTTTTATCTTATTTTTTTTTATTATTATTATTATTTTTTTTTTGCTTTAATTACATATTCTATATTATATTTTTGTTCATCTAATACACTCAGTTTTCATTCAAATTTTCAAAGTAAAAGCAGAGATAAAATTATTATTTATGCCTATTGTGGAATGCAAAATTTTGTTCCTTTGTTGTTGGAAAAAAAATAATGTTTAAGATTAAAAAAAAAAGTTTTAAAAGTTATTTTATATAATTTTCGTTAAGTAAGATTTGCAACGGTCTCTAGGGTAAAGATTTATCTCGAATCATTTTCTTTGTGAAAGAAAGTAGAAGAAGAAACATCAAGAATATAATATCTAATATCTCTTCTTTTTTTTTTTATCTTCCTTGTAATTATATGTTTTGTATTAGTGTCACTCATATACTTTTGGGATATGAAATAATCAATTATCATTCTTGACATACCACGATATCATAAATCATTTAACATTCTAACCTAATACTTTTACCCATAATTTATTCTTGGATTGTAATAATTTGCGAAGACAACTATTTTCAAGATATATTGTTACTTTCCGATGGTAATAGTACTTGGGCAAAATATACAATTAAATTCTTGATTTAAATATGGGGTATCTCTCCTCAAACCTTGAATACAGAATATGCACTTTCAGCATGGCTTCTTAAATATTAAGTAATTTACAGATTGTTTTATTTCGATTTACACTAAATTAAGTTTTCGTTTCCATCGGTTGCTTTAACTTTATATATTTATGTATTTATTTTTGTGTGTGTAAGTTCATTGAGCGTCAAAAGAGGAATCTTTTTAATCTAATTTCATATAAAAATAACCAATGAAAACGTTATATCATACATAAATTGTTTTATAGAAAATATTGAAAACAGTACTTTTATTCGAATATTTATGACATTGAGTGGTAGGGAACATCGATTTTCCCTATCCATTTAAGCATTGAACTTAAATTCCATTGCCATGAAAACGTAAGAGCGGATCTCGGAATATTGGGATAAATCCATTACTATATTTTTACAGTCGTGGTATTTAAGTTATTATGGACTGATATAATGTCGGAAAATCGAAAGAGAGTTTAGGTTTGAATGTTGTAAACATTGCAACTGATTTGGGTTAATGAATTAAGAGTCATTCTCTGTAATGTAACTTTTATATAGAAGCTGTGGCACGCATAGTCTCAGAATTTTTCCAAACTCTCTATGATAAAAGTCTTTGATGCCGGAAACTCAAATCAAGCAAAAATTGGTTGCTACGTGTCATGGTTACCAAAGCAACATGTCCTAAAGTTTAAAAAATGTCATTTTTCAACATGTTCAGAGTCCCACAGTTAACGTTTGCAGCAAAAACAAACAACTGACAAGGGCTGTTTCTGAAAATTGAAGGCCTGATGTCTTAAATGCATGATAAACATGTTTGTTAAATCAACTATTACGTACGTTACTATGGAAACAAAGTATTCAAAAGTAATAATTTTGTTCATTTAATTTTATAAAGTCGTACACTTAAGAATAAAAACAATGATAGGTTGAAATGCAAGCAAACAATAGACAAAATATCCATGTAACATATACAAAGGACGAAATATGATAGTTCTTATAGGTTGACAATGGTTGCCATGGTTTTAATACCACAAAGGGATTTTAAATTTACTCTCTTAGTGTTTTGATCTTATCCTATCTTTTTAAAAAGCATATTTCTATATAACTGATGATCAATTTTTAAAGGCGTTGGTGTGACACTAAGTTTTACATTTTAAAAACTTCAAATTCATTCCATATATAGAGCGTTGCTATGGAAATTAGCCAAAAAAAAATGCATAAAAATCTGAAAAATATACTGTTTCCTTGGATACGTACCTTTGTATGTAGATTCCCAAAACTTTTATGATTGATATACATGAACAACTAACCTGACTTTCAATTTTGACCACCACCCAATCTCTAACTGGATGCAAAAAGCTGGCACATAGGATTTAATATTGATATAAAATTAGCAAAATCGAACATTTTCCCTTCTTGGTAACCAAAGCAACAGTGTTGTATTTGTCAACAAACTTTATCAATATATGATATTCAACTTTAGGTCTATCAGATAAGTACTATTCAAGGTGAGAAGATTAATATGTTTCTTGATTAAAAGGTAAATAAATTCCTAAAGCAGCAAAAAGATGTCACTTTAAACAACTGGTATGTTGTTTCCATGGTTACACTGCAAAGCAATGCAACAGTTAATTCCAATTTTTCTTATGTTGTCGGTGTTTAAAAGTCCTAAGGATGTATATGTGCCAGTCATGAATTTTATTGTTTTTCCTCAAGATAGTAGCATTAACCCAATCTTAGCAACAGATTTTGCATGGATGCACTGTGTTACCATGGCAACAATGAAAGTTATTTATAGAATAATATTGCCAATACCTAATTACTTAAGGTCAAATAGTTTTATTGTTTTTCTTTGGTTGTTGATTGAGTTTGATCCTGAAACATCTATAACTAGTGAATATTGAGCGTTTTTCAGCATTTTTCAGCATATAAAATGTATTCCAAATGTACTCATGGTTACCACTTACTTAGAGATAAATCCTAAATAGTTTCTTTATAGCATAAGTGACAACAAGGTGTCATGTTTTTGTGAGAATGGTTTGTTTGTTTTTCTTAGTCTTTCTTAAGGCTTAATAGAGATTTAAATTAGCTGAAAATCTCAATTTTTTAAAACTTTTCTGGCTGTTTTCATGGCAACCAAGACACATAGCAACGAAATTTTGTTTGATATATGTTTCTGGTGTCAAGTTGTAATAATGGGCAAAGTTTCATCAAAATCGGTGACCATGCGTGGCAAAGAAGTTTAAGTGGTTACAGAGAATCTCTACAGACCCTGAACCGTGCTACTACCCCAAAAAAGCGTGTAACTTTCGTGCGCTTTTCGTTTCGTGCAAACCGTGCAGCGTTTCGTGTAAACCGTGCAGCGTTTCGTGCAAACCGTGTAGCGTTTCGTGTAAACCGTGCAGCGTTTCGTGTAAGCTCCAAAGCGTTTCGTGCAAACCGTGTAGCGAGCGTGCGAGAAGCTAGTGAGAAACGTGCGACTTTCGTGCAAGAATCGTGTGAGAAACGTGTAGGATTCATTCGGAAGTCATTTTATTTTAAATATGGCTATTGATGGATTAACATGTCATTCTGTGTTGTTTGTAACTACATGTAATATTATTCGGATATATAATTCATACTGGTGGTATTTTAAGAAAAAAAAAATTAGGAAACAACAAAATAAAATTACTCGGTAATGTATTTCATATTTGTTTAATCTTCTTTCTTTTTTTATTTAAATAAAGATGGAAAGAAAATGTGTTAAAAGTAATTAATTATATGCACATCAATGTTAAGGTATTTGATTCAATACATTTTTAAAGGGAACAATACTGAACATTTTTAAAGAAAATTCATCAGGAATTCGGTCTTGTCCTTTTCATTCATTTACTAGAATCTCTTCATCATTTTACAATTATGGTATATAGATTACAAGAACATATGGGTGATTAATACAAAATAATAGATAGATAAGGCAGGCGTGAAAAATAAAACACAAAATTTAGTGCGTTGCTATAAAGGTGGAGTATGGGAATTCTAGGCCGGGAAACACAATTATTTTTTTTCTTTATAAACGATCAAAATTTTCTTATATTACAAGATTGTGATACAAATAATTTTGAAACGATGAGTCATTTATAGTCTTTTTATGCATAAAATTGGTTGATAAATAATTGTCATATAAAGGAATCATAATTCACATGCATCGGCAAATATAGGGTTAAATATTTCCCGGGGGGGGGGGGGTGTTCAAATGAAAATATAAACTTTGAGTTTTTGTTAACACGTTTTTAAAAATAATTTTCTTTTTAAAGATGCCCGATGCACCCCTTAAAAAATATATTGGAATCTTCTTTACACTTCCAACACTCTTCTTACGACTGTGATCAAGGTCATTTACAACAGCAATCTCGGGCTCCGCGTGCCTGGAACTGAAAACGTGTTCTGCTACATGTATTAGCGCTTGTCAATCATGGCTAAGTTGACAACCGACAATAATTTATGAAATAAATTGTTTTATTAGTATTTAATGGGTACAAATAAATACCCGTGAATTTTATTTCTTAAATTTAACCGATTGTCTGTAAACAGTGAATTAATTTGCCAGTGTATTCGTGAATAAAAAATTATGAAGAAATAAATCCTAAATAATTATGTATTAGTTGTTTTATTAATCAGGAGTTCTAGAGCATATATATATATATATATATATATATATATATATATATATATATATATATATTGTTTTTTGGTCATTGGACATGTATACATGTATATTGAATGTATTGTTAAGAGTAGCGACTATTGATTACATTTTTATGAGGGGCTAGAGGGGGTTTGAAATGAAGAATTTTACAAGGTGGTGGATATAGTGTTTTTATTTGATAAACACAATGCCTCAAAAGAGAACTAAAGAATTACCATACCTATCCCCCGGCTTCTCTACCATATAAAATTTTATGATAAATTAAAGTTCAACTCTGTAATTAAACTCTGAATAAAGTGCATTTAATGAGTTACACATATCGGCTCCCGCTGGAGATATGGATATCTTTTTTTCTTGGAACGAGCATTTGTTTCTATAATAATTTTTTTTTCCAATGGTATACTTACTGAAACAAGTGCCCGTTATATTTAGCCAGGTACAGAAGTAAGATCTCGGTAATCTACCCCCCCCCCCTTTTCACGCACAATGTTTTTGTTTGATGCAGCGTACTTATTACCTTTGCAAATTATAAGCAGAACCTAATTTAATCAAATGAAATTATTTATTTACTAGATTAAAAAACGAATAAATCAATAATTAAAAAAAGAGAGGAAAAGAAAATCAATCCGTTTACAGAAATCATACGCAATTTAATCATTTTTTTTTTCAAATCAATAACTGAGTTTATTTGTCAGTACAAAAAAGCCTTTAAAATCAAACTATAATTGTAAAAACATTGAATGCTGTAAAAGATTATGAATTACAATTTTTTTAGTGCGTAATTTAGAGTCTAATGAAAAGGGTTTGTACATGGACGATGATAGGCATTTCACCGGGCGGGTCACATACTCAATTAAAACTATTAATTAATTACAACTGAACATTGAGTATTTTATCTGTTAATGTAGTACTGGTGTAGCGAGGTTTAATCTTAACTTAATTAGAATGTTTGCAATTCTTAACTAATCTCTGATTAATCCATAATAATTTAAATAAAGTCCGAGAGATTCCGAATAGAAAATCCAGACCGAGGCCAAAGCGTGCGAGAATCGTGTACAAAGCGTGTGAGAAACGTGTACAAAGCGTTTCGTGCAGCCTTTCGTGTAAACCGTGCAGCCTTTCGTGCAAAGCGTTTCGTGTAAACCGTGTAGCGTTTCGTGCAAACCATGCAGCGTTTTGTGCAAACCGTGTAGCGAGCGTGTACCGTTCGTGCAGCGAGCGTGTGGGGTAGTAGCACGTTTCAGGGTCTGTATTAATAATTGACGAAAATGACTTAAAACCCGGAATTTGTACCCTGAATATTTTAAATTTACAATCTTGATTGATTTGTGATATACATGTAACAGAACTAAAACGAATTTGGATGAAAAGACAACAAAGTTATGCAATCGTTTTAAACATTAAAAATTACGAAAAGGAACAACAATAATAAATAAATAAAGACAATTTTTTTTTATTGTCGGATGACAGAAAATTCAGAACAAGAGTTTAATGGTCTGTAATAACGACTATAAAGATATAGGATGGGGATAAAATACAAAACTAGGAAACAGGATATGTCTTAAATTATGGAAATGTAAGGTAGTTGATTGCCAATTTGCTGGAAAGTGGAGAAATACATCTCCCCAACCATGCGCAGAAAATTTTGCGCCGTAAATTGCTCCATATTTGCATTACGGGATCTGTAGCGTTATGGTCAAATACTAAAATATAATACCATGACGCTACAATTCTGCAGCTACGTGAGTTTCTGGTGATAATACCTACATGTAGTTTTTGAACATCAAGTCTTCCAACAATATGTCTGAATTTCCATTGGTACTAATTGCGCCCCGTTCTTAGAAGACCGACATATGTTTGTACTCATATGAAGTAGAATTTATTCAAGAAAAAAAACTTCAACATGAAAAGAAGTCTCTTGAAAAGATGTCTCCAATTCGACAAAGTTTTATCAATTAAGGTTATTGATTTCATAATCGAATTAAAAGATACCACTGAGTCTGACACATATGTTTCATATTTTACTAGAAAAAGACGTTAATGATAACTCAACAACAAACCCTTATGATAAATGTTATGACTTCAACTTTTTTTATCGCCAGCTTCCCCGATTTATGTATCAACATACCATTTGCACCTGCAATATACCATCTTCATTGTGGTGTTTACATGTATGTATTCCACTTAATTCGATGTGCACTAGCATTCTCATACAATTTCTAAAACGAGGCAATCTATTGACAAATACCTTGATGAAAAAAGAATATCAACAGTCTTGTTTAAGGGAACTGACTGGGGTTTTATTTTGTGAAAACTACTATAGAGAAACTCTTTAATTTTATACCATATGTACCCTACATTGACTTCAGTATACATGCCAAGTTTAGTGAAAATCTACCGTCTGGTTATTTTTTAGGGACCATCTCAAAATACAGGTACATTTACAATATGATTATATAGGAAATTACTACTTTTTCCACTTTGGGCAAATTGTACAAATGCTACTATAGACTTTTGGCTCAAATTATATTATTTGATGAATAAAATTATATTGTACATTTAATGCAAGAAACACAAAATTTTACCGTCTGGTTTCGAGAGGGGACATCTCAAAATGTCAAATTTCATATTTTCCTGTTTCAATGGAGTACTACAAAACGTAACAGATACCACAGATTTATATAAATCTTATTATTATCTATCTACCCATCATTTAAAAAATCGTGTAAAAAATCAGCTATTTAAAAAAGTAATAAGATTTTTTTTAATCTCAGATTTCCTAATTTTGTTAATTTTTATAAATTATGTAAAAAGAGTTGCTTTAAAAGAGTAAATACGCTTTATTTTTCTATACTGCGCGAAGTATTGCGCAATGAAAACCCCAGACGGCCCCCTCAAGGTTAACATTTTGCAAATATTATGGTCGATACAATGACCTTGTCAGCAGTCAAATGTTGACTGAAAGTTTTCATACGTAGTGTATGGTAGGTCATTATTGTTTCACTGAATTGTCTACGGATTTTTCCATTTGCCCGATCATGACAAGGAGCACACGACAGGTTTGACTGGTCGACAGGGAGTGATAACTCCTCCATACGTATGGCACCCGATCCCACCTCTGATTTCAAAGAGGTCCGTGTTTACACTGCTCCAAGTTCGTATTATTTCAATGGACTTTTGAGCGCTTTTACTGTTTGTAAACCTTATATTTCATTTTTTGTTTCATTATATCTGAATGCATCATTTAACTACGTGCACTGTTAATTACTACAATTATCTTTAAGAGTTAACATGTAAGCTTTGGGGTTTTTTTTAGCTAAAGTAGACGATGTGTCAAGAATAATATCGGATCTCTTTCATGTCTTCCCTATACAGTGGCGCCTCGTTAATCTGGACTCCTCCGTCCCGAATGAAATCGTCCGGATAAGTGAATACTTCTCAAAAAACCCTCTCAAGGCATGTACATATGCACATACTGGTATCAAATGTGAAGAAAAAAAACTTTTATGTCTTGGTTTATTGTTTTTTTAGGTTAAAAGACAGTGATTAATTTAAAGATAAGGAATTAACAAGAGGCCCATGGGCCACATCGCTCACCTGAGCACATTGGCTAGGCAAAAGCACAATCAGTTCAGTATTGAAAAGACTGGGGGGGGGGGGGAGGAGGGGCTTGAATTTTAAACTACCTGATGATGCTTCCATGTCAATATAACAAATGGCTTTGTTGTACTTGAGAAGATTTTTTTTTAAAAAAATTCCCATATATTCCTTTGTAAAAATTTGATCCCTCATTGTGGCACCTCCCTATCCCAGGGGTCATCATTTGAACAAATTTGAATCTACACTACCTGAGAATGCTTCCATATCAATATGACTAAACATAGCTTTTCTGTTCTTCAGAAGAAATATTTTTTCTATATGTTCTTATGTAAAACTTTCCTTCCCCCATTGGGCCCCATCCTACCCCTGGGGGTAATCATTTGAACAAAATTGAATCTACACTACCTGAGGATGCTTCCATATCAATATGACTAAACATAGCTTTTCTGTTCTTCAGAAGAAGGTATTTTCCTTTATATTTCTATGTAAAACTTTGATCCTCCATTGTGGCTCCGCCCTTCCCCCGGGGGTCATGGTTTGAACAAACTTGAATCTACACTACCTCAGGATGCTTCCATATCAATATGACTAAACATAGCTTTTCTGTTCTTGAGAAGAAATATTTTTTCTATATATGTTCTTATGTAAAAATTTCCTTCCCCCATTGGGCCCCACCCTACCCCTGGGGGTCATCATTTGAACAAAATTGAATCTACACTACCTGAGGATGCTTCCATATCAAAATGACTAATCATGGTTTGCAGTTCTTCAGAAGAAGATATTTTCCTTTATATTTCTATGTAAAACTTTGATCCTCCATTGTGGCACCGCCCTACCCCCGGGGGTCATGGTTTGAACAAACTTGAATCTACACTACCTCAGGATGCTTCCATATAAATATGACTCATCATGGTTTGCTGTTCTTGAGAAGAAGATTTTTAAAGATTTTTCCTATATTTTTCTATGTAAAACTTTGATCCTCCATTGCGGCCCCGCCCTACCCCCGGGGGCCATGGTTTGATCAAATTTGAATCTACACTACCTGAGGATGCTTCCATATAAATATGACTCATCATGGCTTGCTGTTCTTGAGAAGAAGATTTTTAAAGATTTTTCCTATATATTTCTATGTAAAACTTTGATCCTCCATTGCAGCCCCGCCCTACCCCTGGGGGTCATGGTTTGAACAAACTTGAATCTACACTACCTGAGGATGCTTCCATATAAATATGACTCATCATGGCTTTGCTGTTCTTGAGAAGAAGATTTTTAAAGATTTTTCCTATATATTTCTATGTAAAACTTTGATCCTCCATTGTGGCACCGCCCTACCCCTGGGGGTCAAGATTTGAACAAATTTGAATCTACACTACCTCAGGATGCTTCCATATAAATATGACTCATCATGGCTTTGCTGTTCTTGAGAAGAAGATTTTTAAAGATTTTTCCTATATATTTCTATGTAAAACTTTGATCCTCCATTGTGACCCCTACCTACCCCCGGGGGTCATGATTTGAACAAACTTGAATCTACACTACCTCAGGATGCTTCAATATAAATATGACTCATCATGGCTTTGCTGTTCTTGAGAAGATTTTTAAAGATTTTCTCTATGTATTCCTATGTAAAACTTTGATCGCCCACTGTGGCCCCACCCTACCCCGGGGGCCATGATTTGAACAAACTTGAATCAACACTACCTGAGGATGCTTCCACATAAATATGACCAATCTTGGCTTAGTTGTTCTTGAGAAGAAGGTTTTTAAATATTTTCCCATGTATTCCTATGTAAAACTTTGATCGCCCAATGTGGCCCCTACCTACCCCCGGGGGTCATGATTTGAACAAATAGTCCAGTCAATTTAGTCCTAAAACACCCTAACCTTAAACAAATTGCAACAGAAATTATTCCAGTAGAATTTTGTTATTTATAATGTGCCTTTTGATATATCAAAACTCTAGAAAAATATATTTGTCCAAACATCACTTTTTTCAGTTTTCAAAAAACCCGATTTTTGTTCAAAAATGCCGATAAATCACTGTTTAAAAAGACACTCAATATATGCATAAAAATAGTTTTGCCATCTATATGATCTTGAATTTTCTTGATAGGTCATGCAGAAATGAATCCTGCACACTGAAACTGGTAATTATTTCATTAATTGTTATGAATTCCTGTTTCCATGGCAACGGACATAATTGAAAAATAAAACTATTCCAATTCCTCAGTATGGCTTTGTGTAGGGATAAAGAATATGTAGCCATAGTAGGAATGACAAGTTTTATTAGTTAAAATAATTTTTTTTTAAAATTATATATAGGGGACAATTAAGCACTCATCCCAGGAATTTTTGTCAGGGGTGGGGGGTGGAGGGGGAGGGTTCATATTAAATATCACAGATGTCAAGTCTCGGAAGTTTTCTGACAAGCAAATATAAATAAATAAATAAACAAATAAGTAAAAGGAAATGAAAATAAATAAAATTAATTGCCTCAAACTTAAAAACCTTTTCAGAGGAGAAGGGAGGGAGGGGGGTCTCTTTTCATAATGCACACGACTTCTTGCCTTTTAAATAAGTGTCCCGGGGAATGGGTTCATAATGCACATGACTTGTTGCCATTTTAATAAGTGTCCTGGGGAAATGGGTTCATAGACATGTTTTTGTTACTTTTACATATAACCTTTTAACTCTTGAAAATCTCAGGGGGAGGGGGTCAGTCCCCCCCCCTTCCCGACAAATCTCCCTTTAAAGCAATGCATGCTTAGGACATTCATCTGAAATACGTCATATCTATGGATACGTATCACTTGAACGAAATCTTAAAAGTCAGTTTTCCCCATTGCTTTTTTTCTGAAAGGTTAATTAAAAGATATAATAAAAAGTAATATCGTAAAAATCCATTGAAGGTGCCACAGAATACCTAAAAAATAAATGAATGATAATCTTGAAACTGGAACTGGCTCTTCACCTAAATGTCAACCTCAATAGTATATATTCAAATTGCTTCTTTTTGTATTCAATATAATGTTCATTGATAGTTTTTATATCTCCTTTGGATTTATTTTGTAATTTGTGTGTGTGTTTCGGGGGGGGGGGGGGGGGAGGGGGGGATCACATCATTTAAGCTCTCGGCACTTTGAAGTAAACGTTGCAGGTCTTTAGGATGAGACATTAAAAACCCAATTAAAGGCCCCATATCACGGTACATGTAGGCGTTGGCATGATAAAGAACCCTCACTGCTCAATAGCCCTAAGCGCCGTCTAAAGGTCTAAATTTCAAGCACTTTGCCGATATAATTATGGTGACGTTTCTATATAAGTGAAAAGTTCTTGAACCGGGCGAAAAACAACATACAATCAACCAATCTTCACAAGCGCTGCTTATAGAGGCTTAGATCTAGAGTCATTTTTATGACAATTAAATTACCTATCTGATCATTTTCTATGCTCTTTTAAGTGATAAATTTCATTTTCCGTGATAGGAAAATAGTATTTTTACAAAATTTTTCTTATATATGCAGGTGTATTTGGGATGCTACTTGGAAAATAAGTCGATAATGTTGTGTAGTTTTTAAAAAGCTGAAATGCACGAATCTATTACATAATAGGATGTGTTTTAAAAAATACAAATATTCCACAACGCCGCTTATTTCAAAGACTTCCTGTAAATTTAGATCCCGGCAATCGTGTGACCCTACTTGGCTCCGGGGTTATGTTAAATAGAAACTAGAAGCGAAATCTGAATCAAAGTGACACAAATATAATGTTTAAGAAATATGTTTACAAATTACAATAAAATATACTATACATAAGCATAATTATAGTGATTATGCACCCCCCCCCCCCAAAAAAAAAATATGAATAAGGCCATCATTAAAGTATTGTTTGTTTGCCCTCTCCTGATTCAGGGTAAAATTATTAAATCGGCAGGTAGGTAAGAAAATCTTTTTTTTCTAGACAATTTCAACATATTTGTTGACAGGATAAGAGGAATAAAAAGAAAAAAAATATGATGTCCTGAAATGTAAAAACAAAAAAGTTTTGATTCGGGCCATTTTTAGTCAGTCAGTCGGGAGAGGGCAACCAAAATATTTTCCAAGATGACCTAATCTTTTTTTCTTTTTTTTTTGGAAATAGCAAAAGTAGATCTCACTAATATAATCAACATTCTAAAGAAAAAAAATCTTTAAACAAGGTCATACACCAAAATATAACTTTTACAACTGTAGGTAATAAAATATTTTTATGTTGCAAAAATACCACTAACAACTTTCCATAGAATATTTCCAATAACGTTTCCAATATCTAATAAAAGAGAAGTAAACACTAATTTATATATGTGCACGAGTTATTATTAATTGGAAGATTGAATTTTTACAGAAATACATGATTAATATATAATTTCTTGTGATTCATAGACCTAATATTTGAAAGAAAGGTTCCTACATGCTTAAAAATTGTGATGCAGACTTATATACTAAGGTTTCAACAATATATCGTTAAGTTTAGACATATATAAGATTCTCAGATCTTATATCTCCAGTGCATTGGTGAAATTTAAACCAAAGCATGTATACAAAATGAATTATAAATTTTATTATGCTTCTTTAAGAAGAAAAGTGGTTTGTTTACAGTGGTTAAAATTGTCTCCCTTGGTGCATATGGTAGCACATTTCTGCAAAACATATTTTATCAGACCAGGAAATATTTATTTCTGAAAAACACATCTTTCGCCTTTATATATTTTTCTAGAGTTTTTATATGTTGATTATAATACAATTTACTAATTATAAATAAAGAAAAAAATTCTGTTGCAATTTGTTTAAGGTTTATGACAATTTGACTGGACTAAAACTTGAATCTACACTATCTTAGGTTGCTTCCATATAAATATGACTCATCATGGCTTTGCTGTTCTTGAGAAGAAGATTTTTAAAGATTTTTCATATATATTTCTATGTAAAACTTTGATCCTCCATTGCAGCCCCGCCCTACCCCCGGGGGCCATGGTTTGAACAAATTTGAATCTGCACTACCTGAGGATGCTTCCATATAAATATGACTCATCATGGCTTTGCTGTTCTTGAGAAGAAGATTTTTAAAGATTTTTCCTATATATTTCTATGTAAAACTTTGATCCTCCATTGTGGCCCCGCCCTACCCCCAGGGGTCATGATTTGAACAAACTTGAATGTACACTACCTGAGGATGCTTCCATATAAATATGACTCATCATGGCTTTGCTGTTCTTGAGAAGAAGATTTTTAAAGATTTTTCCTATATATTTCTATGTAAAACTTTGATCCTCCATTGTGGCCCCGCCCTACCCCCGGGGGTCATGATTTGAACAAACTTGAATGTACACTACCTGAGGATGCTTCCGTATAAATATGACTCTTCATGGCTTTACTGTTCTTGAGAAGAAGATTTTTAAAGATTTTTCCTATATATTTCTATGTAAAATTTGGAAGAATTTTCTCATTTATTCCTTTGTAAAAATTTGATCCCCCATTGTAGCTCCTCCCTATCTCAGGGGTCATCATTTGAACAAACTTGAATTACCCGAGGATGCTTCCATATCAATAAGACTAACAGAGCTTTTCTGTTCATGAGAAGAAATTTTTTTTTCTATATGTTCTTACGTAAAACTTTCGATCCCCCATTGGGCCCCACCGTACCCCCGGGGGTCATCATTTGAACAAAATTGAATCTACACTACCTGAGGATGCTTCCATATAAATTTGACTCTTCATGGCTTTGCTGTTCTAGAGAAGAAGAATTTTCCTATATATTTCTATGTAAAACTTTGATCTTCCATTGTGGCCCCGCCCTACCCCCGGGAGCCATGATTTGAACAAAATTGAATCTACACTTCCTGAGGATGCTTCCATATAAATATGACTCTTCATGGCTTTACTGTTCTTGAAAAGAAGATTTTTAAAGATTTTTCCTATATATTTCTATGTAAAATTTGGATCCTCCATTGTGGCCCCGCCCTACCCCCGGGGGTCATGATTTGAACAAACTTGAATCTACACTACCTGAGGATGCTTCCATATAAATATGACCCTTCATGGCTTTTCTGTTCTTGAGAAGAAGATTTTTAAAAATTTTTCCTATATGTTTCTATGTAAAACTTTGATCTTCCATTGTGGCCCCGCCCTACCCCCGGGGGTCATGATTTGAACAAATTTGAATCTACACTACCTGAGGATGCTTCCATATAAATATGACTCTTCATGGCTTTACTGTTCTTGAGAAGAAGATTTTTAAAGATTTTTCCTATATATTTCTATGTAAAACTTTGATCCTCCATTGTGGCCCCGCCCTACCCCCGGGGGTCATGATTTGAACAAACTTGAATCTACACTACCTGAGGATGCTTCCGTATAAATATGACTCTTCATAGCTTTGCTGTTCTTGAGAAGAAGATTTTTAAAGATTTTTCCTATATATTTCTATGTAAAACTTTGATCCTCCATTGTGGCCCCGCCCTACCCCCGGGGGTCATGATTTGAACAAACTTGAATCTACACTTCCTGAGGATGCTTCCATATAAATATGACTCTTCATGACTTTACTGTTCTTGAGAAGAAGATTTTTAAAGATTTTTCCTATATATTTCTATGTAAAACTTTGATCCTCCATTGTGGCCCCGCCCTACCCCCGGGGGTCATGATTTGAACAAATTTGAATCTACACTACCTGAGGATGCTTCCATATAAATATGACTCTTCATGGCTTTACTGTTCTTGAGAAGAAGATTTTTAAAGATTTTTCCTATATATTTCTATGTAAAACTTTGATCCTCCATTGTGGCCCCGCCCTACCCCCGGGGGTCATGATTTGAACAAACTTGAATCTACACTACCTGAGGATGCTTCCGTATAAATATGACTCTTCATAGCTTTGCTGTTCTTGAGAAGAAGATTTTTAAAGATTTTTCCTATATATTTCTATGTAAAACTTTGATCCTCCATTGTGGCCCCGCCCTACCCCCGGGGGTCATGATTTGAACAAACTTGAATCTACACTTCCTGAGGATGCTTCCATATAAATATGACTCTTCATGACTTTACTGTTCTTGAGAAGAAGATTTTTAAAGATTTTTCCTATATATTTCTATGTAAAACTTTGATCCTCCATTGTGGCCCCGCCCTACCCCCGGGGGTCATGATTTGAACAAATTTGAATCTACACTACCTGAGGATGCTTCCATATAAATATGACTCTTCATGGCTTTACTGTTCTTGAGAAGAAGATTTTTAAAGATTTTTCCTATATATTTCTATGTAAAACTTTGATCCTCCATTGTGGCCCCGCCCTACCCCCGGGGGTCATGATTTGAACAAACTTGAATTACACTACCTGGGGATGCTTCCGTATAAATATGACTCATCATGGCTTTGCTGTTCTTGAGAAGAAGATTTTTAAAGATTTTTCCTATATATTTCTATGTAAAACTTTGATCCTCCATTGTGGCCCCGCCCTACCCCCGGGGGTCATGATTTGAACAAACTTGAATCTACACTACCTGGGGATGCTTCCGTATAAATATGACTCTTCATAGCTTTGCTGTTCTTGAGAAGAAGATTTTTAAAGATTTTTCCTATATATTTCTATGTAAAACTTTGATCTTCCATTGTGGCCCCGCCCTACCCCCGGGGGTCATGATTTGAACAAACTTGAATCTACACTTCCTGAGGATGCTTCCATATAAATATGACTCTTCATGACTTTACTGTTCTGTTCTTGAGAAGAAGATTTTTAAAGATTTTTCCTATATATTTCTATGTAAAACTTTGATCCTCCATTGTGGCCCCGCCCTACCCCCGGGGGTCATGATTTGAACAAATTTGAATCTACACTACCTGAGGATGCTTCCATATAAATATGACTCTTCATGGCTTTACTGTTCTTGAGAAGAAGATTTTTAAAGATTTTTCCTATATATTTCTATGTAAAACTTTGATCCTCCATTGTGGCCCCGCCCTACCCCCGGGGGTCATGATTTGAACAAACTTGAATCTACACTACCTGGGGATGCTTCCATATGAGTTTCATCTTTCCTGGCCCTGTGGTTCTTGAGAAGAAGATTTTTTAAAGATGCTATTCATTTTTCACTAATTCTTAATTATCTCCCCTTGAAAGAGGGCGTGGCCCTTTATTTGAACAAACTTGAATCCCCTTCACCCAAGGATGCTTTGTGGCAAGTTTGGTTGAAATTGGCCCAGTGGTTCTGGAGAAGAAGTCGAAAATGTGAAAAGTTTACAGACAGACGGACAGACGGACAGACGGACTACAGACAAAATGTGATCAGAAAAGCTCACTTGAGCTTTCAGCTCAGGTGAGCTAAAAAGTAATTTACACGACAAAAATATATAGGCAATTTAATGTTGAGACATTAATATAAAGAAACTTTTACTCGCCTTCTCCTAGGCATGTGACTTATGGTCTGACCAAATGCTAATGGTTAATTTTCCCATATTTATTTTTAATTATTCAATCTCATATGATGTGACAGAACCTTTCTGTATCATCGTTGAAAATTTTCCAGTATGAACGTATATTCATTACGTAGAAGCACTAGTAACTGAACACTGCAAGCAAACACAGGCAATCGGTGCAGGTATTGTAAACATTAAACACGAAGTTATCTTAATGGTTATCAATATTTTTTCTACAGACTCTAAATTTCAATATTGATTAAAAAACGCTTCTATACAAGTTTTATATTTCTTTTCTAAAGTAATGTGCGTTTATAGACGGTTAGTAAATTAAATAGAAAAAAAAAAACTTCTTCAATAATTTACCTTTTTAAACCTTCCGATGAAAAGAAAAAAAAGTTTCAAATATATTTGCGTTTTGAGAAATGGTAAATCGTATATTTTAGAACTTAGGCAGTCAACATGATCAAGACCACTATAAAATCGCTTGTGATTTATTTTTCATTTATTTTCAACTCTCCAAAACTTATGAATAAATATACTGTAGCAATATTAATCTGAACGATTCTTTTAAATTTATGCACAGTGTAAGCTAAATTCTTTGAGCTTCATAATAGACGTGTGATTTGATTTTGGGGGTAAACTCAAGCTCATTGTTTGATGGTCACAGGTAACCGCATTCTAACTGACAGCCCGTTTACGGTAGCTTAGTGGTAGGGCACTCGCTTTGTGACCAGGAGGCCTGGGTTCGTTTCTCGTTCACCGCGCAACAAATCTAAGACTAAACATAGGTAGTGACTGTTCCTTTGCTAAGCGCCAGGCACTAGAAGTGAAAGTCACGGATCTTTCGGATGAGACCTTAAAAACCGAGGTACGTTGTCAAAGCAGGCGTTTGCACGATAAAGAACCTTGAGTGCAGAGTAAAGATAAAATATGGAGATAACATACAGTATTCAAGTTCAAAGTCCACAAAAACAATACAAACCGGGAACAGAGCAAACATGGGCCTCCAGAAACACCAGAGGTGGGATCAGGTGCCATGGAGGAGTGAGCATCCCCTGCCGACAGGTCACACTCGCCGTGTGCTCCTTGTCATGATCGGCAAATAACGGAAAAGTCCGTCGACAATTCAGTGTGTAAATAATGGCCTAACAATTAGTTTGAAAAACGTCAGTCAGCATATGACTTAATGATAAATTGTATTTCCAGACAAGATCATTTTATCGACGATAGAACGTACAAAATGATGACTTTAAAAGAAACTGTTGATAGTCTTGTTTCATAAACTTGTTTGTCAATAACTTACCTCGTTTTAGATATTGTTCCTACGTAGAGCATGCTCTTGCGTATCGGTTCAACTTAAAGATATACAGACCATATGCAGGTGTTGAGGGTATATTGCTGCATAAGTAAGGGAAATTGACGATTGAAAAATTAAAGTCATCACATTTATGATAAACCTTTGTTGTAAGATTACCATTAACGTCTTTTTCTAGTAAAATATCAAAATATGAAACAAATATGTCCGCCTCAGTGGTGTCTTTTGTTTCAAACTCACTAGGATATATCGTGTCGACATATGAATGGAAATAACTATTGTTAATTGACAATACGTCGTCGATATATCTAAATGTTGAGTTGAAGGCCACAGCAAGGGATTTCTTTTTCTCATGTATAATATTTTGAACTAGAGCCGTGCTCGTTGCAATGCAACGAGTAGGTCTTCCGTTGGAGCTGCGGGCAGGCAGAAAAAAGTTACCTTGAGTCAAAATCATGCCATATTCTAAGGTTATAAGCAGTCATGACACACTGGTTATGAGCAAATCCCATTTGTGTATTACTGACTGCTCAAATTCACACATGTTTTTACACAGTCCATACTTCCAGTAAAACATCTTATCCTTAATGACCTTGGACTTAAGTTAAGGCCATGTCAATCTCTGCATGATACCAGAAATGTTTCACTAGAAAAAAAGATGGTAACGAATTTAGAGTTTCAAATCTAAACTGATCCAAATAACCTTCCATCAAGGCCATAACACACACTGGTTAAGAAAAACCCCAGTCTCTGAGTTATTGACTGGATAAGTTCAGCCATGTTCTTTCAGACCATAGATCATGTCAAAATAATTTATTAGGTTCAACACAATGAATTAAAGATTCATTATGAATGTTTTTGTCCAGTTCGAATATTGAACACGACGTGTTTGTGAAACACTGACTGCCCGGTATTGCAGCTTATGGCAAAGGTTTAAGTTTCTCAAATTCCGAATCCAACTCCAAGAACAAAGTCAAGAGATAAAATTTTGTTATCTAAAGAAAGATCTCGTCTCAGGGAAAATAACTGTGAAAAATGAAATCGCTAGGACTAACTGTTGAAAAGTATGGCAAAGGTTTTTTTTTTTTTTTTTTTTTTTTGGGGGGGGGGGGGGATGGTACTCAAGTCAGAAGTTAAGGTCAAGGACAGATTAACGGTGTCAAAATCACTGTTTATGTAGGTGCTAAACGTTGTCATAATCACCTGTATTTGTGTATTTTTTGTTCAACTTGTTAAGCTTAAACATTTTATGTAAAATATTTAAGAGCTTTAACTGATTGTGTAAATATTTTAAAATTGTGAAGTCGACTGATCCACTCCTCTGTTTCTTTACGCTGCGGTCTAACAAGTCAGTGACGTCATATATGATCTCTCGCTGCAGTGAGATCAAGTACACGTTGATTACCTGATCATTTTTATTACACTAAAACAGATTACAGCCAATGTATCGTGATGGATTTTTTGAAGCAGGAATTACAAGAATAATTTTTACGTGTTTGGTAGCAAAGATTATCGGAATTAATATCCCATTTTGTCTGTGTAAGTTTTTGTGTGACGTCACAGTTGTTTTCCCGTACTCAGAAAATATAAACATGAAGCGTTTTTTACTACGCTTATGTCTTTTTTAAGAATGTCCTGTGTGATAAAGAGGTAGAATTCACCTTACGATATTGCTACAATTAGTTACAACGAAGAAGGACTTCAGTTCAAAATTTCGTAAATTTTAAAATATTTATGGACCGAATTTTTTCCCCAAATACGTTTTTGTAGCTGAAGCTCTCTTGAAAAGTGCGTAATTTATCCAATCCATATACATTGTGAAGTATGAAAAAAAAATACCGTAAGAATTCTAAACACAATTTTTATTCTGAATATTTGAAGAGCTGCATGTCCTTACACATATGTTTTGTTTGTGCTTAAAAATTTCCATTATAGACTCAGTAAAGGACCCGTAAACACGAAGAACCAAAACTTAATACAGAGACTGTACGGAGCGATATTTGTATGGCGATATCTCTTAAATAATCAAGAAATCTGATACAGAGTTACTTAAGATATGTAGGAAATGCTAAATTAAAAATATATAAAATATGAAAAAAAAATTGATTGACTAGATTTTTTCAGCTCACGGTCCTGTTCCTCCTTAATCAAAAGTTATGGAAAAGGTCAACTTTTTTTTCAAAAGTAGGTCACACCCCAAGGTCAAGAACAAAAGTCAAAACTGTCGGTACTCAAGGGGTCTTGTCACAAAAATATCACACACATGTAAAAGTATTATAACCCTAACACTAACCTTTGAAAAGTTATGGACAAGATTAAAATATTTCAAAGATAGGTCAAACTCTAAGTTCAAAGGTAATAAGTCAAAACTTTTAAAGTTTTTAAAAGTACGTCAAACTCAAAGGTCAAGGTCAAATAGTAAAAGAAATGTTGAACGGCGTTGTCACAAGGAATACACCTGTGAATGTGTGAATGTGAAAACACTAGTCCCAACCATTCAAAAGGTATTGCCAAGGTTAAAATTTGTAAAAAGTGAGTCAAACCCCAAGGTGAAGGTCACAAGGTCAAAAATTTTTATTCCCAAGGAAAGGTCTTCTCCCAAAGAATTTCGGATGTGAAGTATAAAAGCCCTAACGCCAACTGTTCAAAAGGTTAAATTTTGCAAAGTTGGTCAAACTAAAATGCTGTCAAAAAGATACATGTAAGAGGCTCCGAGGTATTCAATCTAGTAAACTTATGATATTGCAGATCAAGTATGAGCTATAAGAGCAGGCACGTAGCATCAAGGGGGGGGGATGGTGGCTCCCCCTATTTTTTTTTCAGACCTAACTTTTTGCTATTGTAATGTTCATTGAAAGTGCCGTTGGTCCCCACATTTTGTGCAGTATAGTCCCGTTGCCCCCCCCCCCCCTACAAGGAAATAGGATTTGGGGCAATTTTTCTTCTTTTTTGTTTTGGTTGTGAAGTCTTTTCAAGTAAGTTAATTTTTTTTCCTCTGGCTGCCCCCTCCCCCCCCTTTTCAAAAATGATGCTACGTTCCTGAAAAGTAATATGTATAGATGTCTGTCCTGGCATAGAGCGATTGCCAATGAAAAGACATGTTTGACGCAATTGCAGCAGTAAGAAACTCATCGACAGTCTTTTTTTCAATTCCAAATTGCTTTTTAATTTCTTCTGATTTTTATATTACTTTTAATGTATGTTCGTGGATTATTGATGGAATAATTTTATTACATGTCAAGTTTAATATTATGGTGTTTGTGCTTTGTATAAAAGATTTGCTAAATACTTATAATTTTCTATGTCTGTACCGAAAAGTAGATACATGATTTAAAGCGGAGCTGTCTCTCAAGCTTTATTCCTGTCGTGTAGATCTAGAGGTCATTGTGTATATAATACCATAGGTTAAAGTACTAGTACCGAAGAACCCATCCTTTCTTAGCTATTTTATTCTTGCTTATCACGTCCTTTCTTTATTTCATACATGTTAGTTATGCACCCCACCCACCTTCTTGTGTTCAAGGTGCTTCAGTCGTTTGTTTTCATTATAACTTAACAAGAAGTCCGTGATTTCTTGTGTGAAGTATAATATCTTTAAAAATCCGAATATGACAGCTTAAAGGGCTTAAAGGATGTACTATGTATTATTGATGAAAATAATGAAATTGGTAATCAAAGTCCCAAATACACGTGCGGTGGCGATATTCAAAATTGAAAGGAAGTTGTTTGACTTTTTAATACAAATAAAAAGATATGGTCAAGAGGAAAGATTTTGAAAGGATTGATAAAAACAGAACATGCTTCAGAGAGTTGACTAACATGAATCACAGGTACTTATGGACATCATTTATTATACCACCGCTCCGAAGGAGAGGGTGTATACTGTTTTACCCTTGTGTGTCTGTCTGTCTGTCCGTCTATCTGTCTGTCTAGCTGTGTGTCTGTACGTAAAAAAATTAGGTCGCAGTTTTCTCAGTAACTATTCGTTGCAGATGCTTGAAATTTTAGCACATTCTTTGTTTAGGTATGCTACATGTATATGGTGGTATTCATTTGTGTACGAATCCAATGTCAACTTCCTGTTTATCCGTGTGTCTGTCCATACCATACATATCAAATTCTGGTCGCAGTTTTCTCAGCAACTACTCATTGCAGATGCTTGAAATTTTAGCACACTCTTCATTTAGGCATGTCATATTTTGAGATTCATTCTTTTTTTTGAATCCGATGTCAAATTCCTGTTTATCCGTGCATATGTCCGTACCATACATAACAAATTTTGGTCGCAGTTTTCCCAGCAACTACTCATCGCAGATGCTTGAAATTTTAGCACACTTTTTGTTTAGGTATGCCAGATGTTGGGATTCATTTTTGTACGAATCTGATGTCATATTTCTGTTTATCCATGTGTCTGCCCATATATATTCCATGAATAACAAATTTTGGTTGTAGTTTTCTCATCAACTACTCATCACAGATGCTTGAAATTTTAGCACACTCTTTGCTTAAGAATGTTGTATGGGTTGAATGGGGGGGGGGGGGGGGGGGGTCCTGTCCACAGGTACCTGTGATATAAATGTATTATGATCAGGTCACGTGGTAAGTACTTCTATCAAATTATAGTAATTGGCACGTGGAGCACCTGCATGGATTTCTTATAATTATGTCAAAAATTTATTTTAAAAAAAATTAAAGAAAAGAAAGTAAAATATTAGTTAATAAAACAAAGAAAATTAAAGAATATTTGGTATAGGTATAGTCAATAAGATTAGAAATACAGCGACTATCAGAATTTCGGGCCGTACCAAAGATATGATTTTGATTTGATTTCAGGTATAGACGAATGTGTGTGTACTGAAGGGGTTAGTAAATTCATTCAAGATTTATTATATTGTTCGTTTGAATGAAGGCTTAAAAAAAAGTGACACCCTACGTGTATTGGTACACATCAATGAATGTTCGGATTCATTCAAAAACCGAAACATTAATTTATCTTAGTTATCTAAAGACAATATTATTTCCATAGACATATATATGGGGTTATCAAAAAGTTCGTGGACTAGCGCCATAAAATTAAAACCGCTTAAGGTACATCAATGGATTTTTGAACAATTAATTAGCATAATCGTTTCTATGTATATAATAAACTATATATCATAACTTTTATTTTTTAATAAATAGTTAATGGTTTTTGTAAGCAATGGTATGTCCAGGTGGCGCAACTTCGAAGATGACGAATTTTCTACCTGACTGTTACTGAGAAAAACTCTTTAGATATGGGTATTTGTAATCCCAAAATCCTGTTAATCCATTCATATGGTAGGACACACTTGTTTCGTAAATTTTGCAATTTTTAACCTCATTCTGTCAGGTCTATGAAATTTTATTGTAAAATTTATATGGAATACACAAACAATTAAAAGGTTGAAAATGACGTCAAAAGGGGGAAGTGTTTCTTTTTTCAGCATTTTATGAAGTTTTACCCCTTGAATAACTAGCATAGACCTAAAAAAACGTTTAAACGGGCTACAGAGACATAAAATGCACCCAGAATACTTTTTCCATGCCGGAAAGGATTTAGAGAAAGGAGAGATGCGCAGTTTATGTCCATTTGTAGTCAGGTCGTCCAAAGTCAGCCACGTCGAAATATGACGTTGATCATGTGTGGTAGATATTAAAATCCGACCAGAAAATGATGCTGGCATAATCAAGTGAGGAAATATAGACCAGTTTACTATATTATATGCATTGAGATCAGCTGTTCGTGAAATTGTAAAATCATACAAACAAGACCAGTTCAAATCGTTATTTAACTAGAGGGAATCAGGGAATCTCATCAAGTAATGTATATGAAATAGTGGGAGCAGACATTGAGAAACATTGCCGTTGTCGGACGTCAACAAACTAAACGGCGACAGCCCTGGCTGATCATATAATGTCTTTTTAATTTAACGATTATTTGGCAAATTATCAACGTATCAAGATAAAATTTTCAACACTTCTTCAACTTTTGTTGTTTTATGTGCCTTATAAATTTTGTAAGCTTAGACTACATAGTATTGATTTTATCGCATCACTCCATGAACTTTTTGATTACCCCTCGTATATATTTTCTATGTTTTTATATCTCAGATTTTTCTTTCTTGTGATTTACCGGTTTACACAGGCCCGTGTTGTAACAACTGTTCATAAACACTGTCAATTAATATATGATCAGAGAAAACGAGTCATCTCCCGCTAATTCATTTCTTATGGGAAAAATTAGGTGAAAATATATAGATTGACACTTTAGTATTTACCTGTGTAATCACGATGTTACAAACCGTGACGATGGCTGGCCAGAAGGAAAGGAGGACTAACCGTTATAAAAGTAACTCACTATCAAATCAGCGGACCTATAATTCACTTTAATATATGCTGTTAATCAATAAAACCATTTCAGTTTAACCGATATTTTATTGCAAAGATAATGGGGAAAAAATGGGAATTAGATTTTTTTTCTGTATTTCGAACGATCAGTATGCATATATTTGGGGTGCTCTTGCATATGCACTAATAAAACATGCATGTTCTTTACTTACATGAACGTACATTGTATGTGTCCGTAAAACCTTAAGAGAGCTGATTAATGTGTTCTGATTTTCAGAGAACACAATGGGTACCTATAAATAATAACATGTTTATCACTCTGTTAGCATACAATTACAAGTTTAGTAGAAAATAATAATTTGTTCAAGGTAAGGTGTCTAATAAATCTGTAATATTCAAATACAGTTACGCAGCCATGTCTCATTCTACATATTTTGGAGGCGCGTATGTATACGTATAAAACGCTCGATATACATATACTTGGAGCGCTCTTGCTTATGTATATATATAGATGTACAAAAGAACGTATATTAGATTACATACATGTACATTTAAGTTTCAAAAGTTCCATCACTAGTAGGAATTAATTAAGGTAACATATTTTGAATTTTATTTGAAATAAAACAGACAATTACATCGATATCGAGAAATAAAATGTTTATAAAAATAATTATGCAAATTTCTTGTAATTCAGGGAATAAAATATTATATGATATGCACTAGCGACTTAATCTAAGATATTATGAAATAATCTGAAAAATTCAACATATTTTCCACTCATGACTCAGTTTACAAAATGAGGTTGGAATTGCCATTCTATGGTTTGTTTGTGTCTTAATGGCTGTGAATAGTCTATGCTTCAAAGTTATGTTTTATTTTCTCACTATATTGTTTGTTTTCATATGATAAGAAGAAAAGTTTATCTTTTTTTCCATTTCTAGTAGACTGGTTTATTCGAATTTGAAAAAAAAATGAAATAAAAGGGAAAATCGTCAGTAAATAACCTGGAAATAAAGCACAGAACACTTCTAAAACCATATTCTAAAGAATATTAGCATCTAATGTAGGCAGGTTTATTATTTATAGTAAGTTTATTTAAGTTACACGCATGAAGAGCTCTCGTTTACTTGCTGAAGGAAAACAGTTACCTGTATATGGGTTATGCTTCTAGCTCATTTAAAACACAAGATTCGAACAAAATAACATTTTCATGATATCAATAAGATGTTAAATAACGACTTTTTTAATGACAACCATTTCGAAATATTTACCGTTTTGAGTTAACAAAAAAAACAAACTTTAAAGGGCTCCAGATCCCTAATTTTAGGGGTGTCAAATGAAAGGCCTTAAAATTGTGCACAAATTTTATTTTACATTTCTTATAAATTTTTTTTTAGTTAAGAAGATAAAAAGGAAAATATGTGTAAATTTTCGCTCTTTTAGGCGTTTTAATTTTTGACCCCTATATAGCGCCATTTTGAATACAGAAATCGAAAAAGAAAAAAAAAACTGATGTGCACAAATTCAATCCTTCTATTATTTAAATTCGGTATAATTTTTGCTCCAGCTTTTGTAGTCTCGGAGCCTTTGTCTGGAAATAAAAGTCCTAAATTTTCATTTAAAGGGGAATAACTCAAAAGCGGAATTGACTTTAATTTATGATCTGTTTGACAGCATTCTGATAGAGTTTTGTAACGTCCAAAAATTCTGCAAATTTTAGCAAATTCCGTTGAGAAATGAGCGAGATATGAGGTCTCAAAGATGACGTCTAGAAAGTAGAAAAGAAAAAAGAAAAATATTCTTAACCATCAGAATCAGTAAAAGGCCTTCTGTTGGGACGGAAGATCTTTATATGAATACAAATATAGGTCTGCTACCAACTGGGCGCAATTGGTACCCATAGGAATACCAAAAGATTGTTGGAATACCTGGTCTCCAAAAACCACTTAGATATTGTCAATCAGAAACTCAAGCATCTTTTTAATATCAACTTCAGAGTACTTGTGTGTACAATCAGAATCTTTTTTAAGAAAATAAGGTTGCAAGTGACCAATGACAAGATAAGTGCATTTCCATTTTTATTGAAAAAAAAGCAGCTGTCAATGAAGCAAAAAGCCTAGACTTTAATTCATCGTGGAGAATGGTTGTATATAAATTTGAAAAATCGTAAGTTTTTATGTTGATTTTGGTAAAATTTTGTGATTTCAAATTCTCCAAAAGTTCCTTAGTATCCATAACTGATCTACACAACTTCTAGAATATATTGCTGCACAGTACACCTGAAAATTCTCCTTCACTGCTGTTAATATTTTAGTGAGGAGTAAAGAAAGATGCTTGATAGACCATTTACTGGAACCCTCTATGTATCTTTGTTTGTAAGGATTTTTATGAAGTTTCGGAATCCAAATATGGTAATTCAAATTCATTTTGGTTGTTGGTAATATTAGAAATAATCAATAGGTCTAAATTTGAATCCCTTCTGTATATGAGTGAAATATTCACCAAATTCTCAAATGTTACGTTACACAACATACAATCAGTCAATCAATCAATTAAACTGACATCATGGACAATGTTTTACAACATTTAACATTTCTGCAAGATAGGTGTGAAAAAGTCGTTCCTTGAAAAGTTACCGTCACGATAAACGGGCCATTTTTCAATAAAATATTTCGTGTTGTAGTAGAAATCGACCATTCGGATGAAGCACGCATATTTTGGGATTAATGTGAGAGAATAACGTGGAAAAATTTGGTTCCCAAAAATTTCGTCCGGAAGGTGCAGCGTCCGGATAAATGGCGTCCTCATTAACGCAGCGCCACTGTAATTGTATTTTTGTATGTTAATATGAATTCATATAAGTTAAGGATCTGAAATAATCAACTATCATTCATGACAGACCACAATTTTATAAATCATGTAACAATCTAATCCAATATTTAAATTCATCATTTATTAACAGGTTTCATTATTTTTTTGAAGACGATTAATTTTATTATTGTCAATATACATTGTCAGCTCTCAATGGTCAATATACTGGGGGCAATATACACAAGTATACCTTTGATTACAAATATGGAGTATCTTTCCTCAGAACTTATAGTAAATGTAGATTCAGTGCGATTTCCCAAGGACAGAGAATACAATGTATGAGCAGCTCCTTATTTATCTGATCTAGGGACCTTCGTCAGTCAAGTGAATTAAGGTCCAGGACTTGGTGCTAAAAATTGATTGACACTGAGTTCCTAGCCTCCGTGTTTACCTTGTCCGAGGTTCATGGTGATCATGAAACTAACATTTGGTCTTTTAGTTTGATGATGAGTGCAAACAGCAATGCGACAAATACACTGTACCGATACAAAAAAAAAAATTGCTGGGGAAAATATTTAAGTAGATATAGTATGCAAATTCATTTTTCTTATAAAGTAATTCATGAAAATTAATCATGATTAAAATATCTTTCATTTAAATTTCTATTCAAAATATAATTTATTAGTATAGAGTGTCTAAACAGTTTACAAGTTCATCGATTATAAAGGCAGAACAAAAATCAGCACCTCCTTCTCATCTACCTGATTAAGGGACTACAAAAGCCAAGAAGGCTCATTCAAAATTTGAGTTCCGAAATCCGAATTTAGATATCGATTCAAAATTCGATATTTGAAATTCAAGATCTAAATTAAACAATCAGAAGGCGTATTCAATAGTTGTTTGCTCCCCTTTGTTATGTTTTGACGATCAGGAAAGCCTAGTATATATTCATAAATCACGTCATTTGATTGAATAATGAAATAAAGAATCTTAAATAGCCTGATACTGAATGAAATTTTTATTACGATAGATTATTTAATACCCCTTGATTAGAGGAAAAAAAATAATAATATGAAATTAGAGGTACATGTACATTTTCTACACACTAATTTAAAGATATACTATTGTGCATTTAGACTCATCCGCTATTTGATTTGGAATAAGATAATTTGAAATCTGCATTGTATAACATAATTTGTAATTCAAGTTCTCAAAACATTCCATTCGACCAAGTCGGAGTAATTGAAATATTTATTTGTTTAAATTGCTCCTTTTGAATAAATAAAAGCGGATTTTTTTCACCAGTACTTCGCTGTCCTTGAAGAATTTCTTTATGGGTAAAAAGGCACACAATCTATTTAAAAATAAACTAGATAATTTTATTACATACTCATTTTTGCGTTATTCAAAGTGAAAATGGTGTATAGAGGGTCCACGATATTGGTACAATATCTATAATTATTATCAAATATTTGTATATCTTTTCTCTCAATGGTCTTAAATCATGTATTGGAATTTGTATTGGTTAATTATCTGTCGTGCTAACTGCGAGCAGGCTCTTTATTTATAGAGCTATAATTGTATTTAATTGATTTGCTCATGCCTTACAAGACTGATAATGAGTGTTAAAAATACAAATTACTGAACACTTGTCTAGAGCTGTAATAAAATAAACAACACGAACGTAGAGAACGGGAGGGGGGGGGGGCATGTCCCCTCCTCCCAATAATTTGCCAAAATGTAGTATACTATTTTATTATAGTACTATGTAAATCACATACGGTACAAATACACCAGATGTGCATTTCGACAAATTATGTCTCTTCAGTGAAGCTCATGCCGAAAGGTTGGAAATCCAAATTATTTCAAAAAGACTTTGAAGAGCTGAAAAAGGTGCCAAAGACTGGAGCAAAATACGTCGAGAGATCAGAGCTATGCATGAGGGAGATAATTCTTAATTTTGAAATAAATTTCTACATTTCACCACATCAATTAAATACCGTAAATCTGGAAATTTTTACGTCGATTTATTTTTGTGAATCTGGATCAAAAGGATGTTGATTAATTTTTACGTTTTAAAATTTGCGAATTGTCATTGGCCCTAAAAATAAAAAGCGCTTAAAATATCCATAACAGTTTATAAGTTACGTATGTGCAATGAATTTCCCATGTACATGCAATCTCCTTTCTCTCGTCGGGTTTCATTATACACGAGATTAAGTTCTCCGGTAAGATTCTGTCATGCTAGGGATTCGTTGATAGATAAAACAACTGCATGGCCTTTCTTTCTTAGAGAAATAATTTAAAAGAGACATACTGCCTGTCAAATCATCGGACGATATTGAATGTAGTTAAGGACAATTGGCTTGTACTGTAAACAGATTTCTCAAAATGACCAATACTTACGAACACTTGTTCACCGGGTTAAAAAAAAAGATATCAGCTGTCAGCAAAAGTTTTATTTGTATTTTTTGTTGTGGATTTATTTTTAAGAAATTGATTTTTGCAAATGCAATGCACGCGCAAATTTGCTAAAAATTTATCTACAGTAAAAATGTCCAGATTTACGGTATATATCCGTATTTTCAAGCTAGTACCTAAATACTTTGCTACTATAGAAAACATAACTACTCTACGCTTGTGTCCCCTAAATAATAACGTCAGATGAACGTCTTTGCTTTTGGCTTATGTTTGGCTCTATAACTACAGTGGCTGCAACGTTATTGTTGACAACTTACACGAACGATCACGTTACACGAACGATACCGCACGATTAACGCACGATAAAACCTGTTACACGAACGATCCCTCACGCACACGATTCTACACGTTACACGATCTTACACGATTGCTAACGCAAACGCACGATTCTTCACGCAAAATAGTTCAAATTCTTTAGGAATGGATATTTTCAAAACGAAATAAGCCTTAATATTTATTTTAGATTTCGAAGAATTATTGATATTATTTCATCGACTTTGAAAAATAATAGAAAAAATAGAAATGGATATTTCTGAAACTGAATACATTAGATAACAAATAATTATTTACGTAATTCTCCGAATTTTGAAAACTGTTGTTTTTTTCCTTCTATCAGATGTACATGTACATGTAGATGGACCGTGAGTTTTGATTGAATTAGATTTCATAATATGCAGGAAGGGATAAGTCTGAAGAAAATTGGCATGAAAATGAATTAAATTATAAGTTTAATCCAAGTTTCCATTTGTGAATCTCTAAAATCAACAATTATTTTACAAATCATTTATTTGCAGAAATTATAAAAATAGTTAAAAGTAAGCTCCAGAGATAAACGCTGATAAACGAAACCCCGACAATCATGTCGTGTACATGTACATTCGCGGACTAAATAGTTATGTAAGCGTAGAGAATTGTATATTTATTTATTTGTAAAAATATCAATTTTTGATCTATTGATTTTAAAAATATCTTGACCATAATTAGCAGTAAACATAATTAACATCAGAGAAAAAAAAAATCCTTAAACATCTAAGTACGTTTTATCACAAAAAATCACGCGATTTGACGAGAACACAATATTGTACGACTTACTATATTGCTTATTTCCAAGCGATAATTAGTTCGTTCTGCTTTCAATTATGTAAATCGCGTTTCATTCATTTTATTTGGATTGAAAAAAATTTAGACAAGCGAAATGCTTGTATAATAAATAACATTCCGATAAAAACTTACAAAACGAAATTAACACGTTTCTTAACGCACGATCACGCACGATTAAAACTGCAAACGATTGAGTCTGATACACGCACGATCTCGCACGTTACACGAACGATTCTACACGATTGGTTTGTCAACAATAACGTTGCAGCCACTGTACCCCCACCTCAACACCCAAGCTGAAATTGCTTCCTACGGACTTAACAAAGAGAAATCATTATCTGTATTAAACGGTGTATGTTTCAGCCACCTATAATAAAGGGATTTCCTCTTGGCTTCACAAATTTGGTCGCTGGCCATTTTGTAAAATATATACCTTGTTACAAGCACTAGCTACTTTGTAACCCTTATTTTTATTAGTCGCTAGTTACATGATATATTTTAAGCTTATAATTAACACTTAAAATACATACGACCCTACTCGTCTCTTCCAACTAACAATGCACTTTAAACATACCAGACTGGATGTGGCTATCCTGCGATATAGATATTCTTCATATTAATCTATTATTTTGTTTAAGAAGTTATTTTGAAAATTTAAGCATGTTTAACTCAACAAAACGCAACATTTTGTTTTTAATTTCGTGTTGATATATATAACACTCTTTCTTGCATTGTTATTAAATCAAAAGAACTGTTCGTTAAAAAAATATTCAACGATTCCTTGATGATCAAAACTTATCAAAGGGGGGTAATCAAATCATAAACCGCCTTTTGATTGGTTATCTAGATTTTCAAATATCGAATGAGCATTCTGGGCTTTCGTGAAGGACTTCCTTCCATCAAGCAAATTAAGGTCTGAAATTGGGTGCTAGAAATTTGTTGACATTGAGTTCTTAGTATCCATCTAAACTTATAGATCCCTTTTTTATCTGTCTGTAGCTCATTGCGATCGTTAGATTAACTTTCCGTCTTTTGATGATTTGCGTCAGTAGCAATGGGACAAAGACATTCTATTGAGACAAAAATCTTCTGATTTGAAAAAAAAAAAAAACATATTTATGTACGTGTTGCATGTTGAATCATTTTGTTTTGTGAAATTTATGATAATAAACCACGTATTGGGTTCAATATATTTCTTTTAAGTAAATTTCGATTCAAAGTATAACTGATCATTATGGAGAGTCAAACCGTTTACACGTGCATCAGCTTTAAACCAAACTGAAAGAGCCAACACTCATTTAACTCCTTCATGACAAAGATTTTAAGCATTTCTAGAGAAATTGATATCATGTTGTTAATTAATCTTTCCGGCTACTTGTCATTTTTGAGTATACTATTATATATATTCTGAAAGCATGGGTTCTATATTTCCTGAAAATGATTTTAAAAATATAATGCCATGGCACGAAATACACCAAAATCATTTAGAAATTTCCGTTTAATCAACAATAAGGTCTATGTTGTCTTTTCATATTTATTAAATATAAATTTTGATCTTAAACATATCAGCATGTTGTACATTTAAAGCTTTTATCCAATTTAAAGCATTTTAGGGGTATATACAGGATTTCGACATTTTTATGCTCCCTCTTGGAAAGCAGCCATATTGCTTAGCAGCTGTCTGTCGGTTATAGACAAAGTTTTGTCCGCTCAATATCATGAAAATCTTTTGCTTGACAGACAGGAAACTTAGTACACTGGTAATCCCTAATAAGTAGATGATCCGTTTTGAAATAGAGGTCACAAGATGAAAGGTCAATGGTCAAACTATTCAAGACATATGCAGAAATTTATTATTCATTATTTTGATGCATGTAACCCATGTTGCCACGATAAAGAACCCTCTCTGCTTAATGGCCCCGAGTGCCGAGTAAAGGTCTACATTTCAAGCCCTTAAAAATGTAATTAAATACTTCCAAATACATTCATTTGATAATTTATCAATTACTTGCAGTTACAATGGCGAACCGTCTCCTGTTATCTTTCCTTTAGGGGGCGCCACAGGAAAACTCGGTCCTGAATCGGAATAACCTTGCACTTTATCTATAGTCAGTAATCTATAAAACGTAAACAAACCGCTGTCAAACACGTTGTGAATCATGCCTGAAACTTGTTGTGTGCCGGAATGTAATAACCGGGAAGGTCACGTATTTCCTACAGACCCATTAAGAAGAAAATCTTGGATACATGCAATTAAACGGGGAGAAACTCGTTTTCAGAGCTGGGAACCGTCTACTCATACGGTTGTATGTCATGCACATTCCAAAGCAGACGACTTTGTAACTGAAGCCTCGCACGGTATTTATTTATTTCTGTTTTTATTTAATAATTTTACTTGTTGAATGTGTATTTTATTCTTCCTTTTAAATTAAAAACATGCAATAAGATAATTCAACAAATTATTCAACGTGTCAATTAGTAAATACAATAGTTGTACAAAGAGATGTACAGCCACATGGCGTGACCCCCGCTGACTGATTTGGATTATCGTGCTAAAACCAAGAATGAAATATGCACGAAACATGTCATGAAGCATCATGCTGCTTTTGTAAATTGCTCGATGCATATCTAAGAAGATTTTGTCTTTGTTTACTCTACTAAAAGCAGATACTATTTCTAATCACACTGTGAAAATATGTAGCAGATTTCTCAATAAACTGATGATTTAGGGTAACATGACTGTGTTTTAAGACTGCTGGTAAAATTATTGTTTTGATAAAATAACGAGTTGAATCCATTGTTTTTATTATTTTAACCAAAAAGAAAAAAAATGTATAATAAAGGTAAAGAAATATTTTACATTTCTAATAAGCATGAACTTATATTTAATAAAGGAACAACACCACTGAATAAAAGATTGAAGAAAAATGCCATTCCAAGCATATTCCCGTGGTTTGAACCTAGTCCCCATTCAGCAGCCAGAGCAAATAGAGCAAAGTCTCGGAGCGTCAAACGAAATCTGGAAGAGGAGTTTTCAGCATCAGACGATACTGAACTTGTATATTGCATCAAGCCTGATGATCTACAAACCGTGGAGAAAATTGTTTCTTACTCAAGTGTGATACCTGAGGAATCCGTTGAAGTTGTACAAGATTCAAACATCTATTTTCATAATGTCCAGACACAGACCCCACAGTATCCTCAAATAAGTGTAGACAATTTTATTGATGATGACGCTGGAGTATACTTTTACACTTGACTTTAACATTGGTTAAGTTTTATTTTGTTTTGAGAACCTTGGGGCCTGTTACATATTGTTTAAATTATGTTTATCACAAAGTGTCAAATATAAGTGTCCCAGACCAGTTTCTTATGGTTCTTTGAAAGTTGAGACGTCATACTACCAATTTTGAACTCTCAAAACTTTTTGGTGTCTCTGAAAAAACAGTTTCAAATGTTTTCTTTACCTGGATTTTTTTATGAGTAAGCGATAGTAAAAAATTGATATGTGTCCTTCAAAACACCTTGTAAAGTATTTTTGTCCATTAGACTTCAGATCTAAATTTTCAAACACAAGAGTAATTATAGATGGTACTGAAATTCCTACTAAAAGACCAAAATTACCAAAATCACAGCAGGCTACATTTCAACATATAAAAATGTAATATTGTGAAGGTTTTAGTTGGAGCAACTCCTGGAGGGCTAACTTCATATATTTTTACATCATTTGGGGGATCAACTAGTGATCGCAAGATTGTAGAACGAAGTAGTCTTTTAGACATCTGGAATTCTGGTGATTCCATCATGGCAGATAAAGGTTTTAATGTTCAAGATATATTTATATATAAAAATATTCAGATTAAAACACCAACCTTTTTTCATCAAGAAAAATAGGATGTTCTGTGCTACAGTCATCAACGACAGGAAAATATCCAGCAAACGTGTTCACATTGAACGAATTATTGGGCTTGCTAAAACCTTTAAAATTTTAAGTGAGCCGATGAATAGTTCAGAAACGAAACTTTCTACAGAAATAATATATTGTTTTATATTGTGCAATTTTTAAAACTGTATCGTTCAATCATATGCATGACTTGAAATATCGTCAATAACTGCTATGTCTAACTGTACATTTATAAGAAAACAAAATTAAGAGTCATTCATATATATATATATATATATATATATATATATATATATATATATATATATATATATATATATATATATATATATATATATATATATATATATATATAGGAAAGGATACCAAAATGATATTCTCACAGTTTGAGAATATCAGAAGTGCGGCAAAACTTACGATTTTCCTTCCCTTCACAAAGAGTGTTTTTTTTTTTTTTTTTTAAATGCCCAGCCTGTTATAAGATAGAGTTAAGGAGCCATGCTGACAGAGACTAATTCTTATACTTCACAATTTTTTTTCCAATTATATTGTAAAAAATCCTTGTTTACAACGTTTTTTCAATCTCTAAAATTCGCTTAGCTATGACTCTCAACCGCTCAACTATGACGTCACAGCTTATGACACTGTGTTACGAAAAGACAAAGACAAAGGGAAAATCTTAGAAAATGTAATAAACAAAAAAAAAATCAATGGTTTGTAGACGAATATGGAATTTATTTCACTCGTGAGACAGGATTATTTTTTATATTTTCAATCTTGCTCATGAAAATATATAAAAGAAAACCTCTCCCACTCATGAAATAAATTCCATATACATCTACAAAATATTGAATATCCTATATATATATATATATATATATATATATATATATATATATATATATATATATATATATATATATATATATATATGCGGGTATGTTTAGGAAGCATACAAATCATTTCTCGGGGAATTAAGACTTTTTTAAGAAAATTAAGATTGATAATTTATCAAAGTCACTGATAAAACCTAAACTATTATTAACTATTACATAAAGACACGGAGTGTCGAAGGCCAAGTAGTGCACCACCACCTGATTGCTTTTAATAACAGAATATTCCTTAATGAAAAAAAGTTAACAGAACAACACTACCCCGGGGTTTTAATAATTTCTTTGAGTTATTAAGATAGTTGAAAAACAAGTGCTGCTAGAATCCCACTGTCCATTCGGGATAATAATTATTCCACATATTTGCACGAAACCTTACCCGATGTTTTCCATTATATTCATATTACCCGAGATATTTCTTCAAACCATGTTTACCTCACGATTCTAACTGCACTTTCCAAGTATTATAGAACACAAGCTTTCGATATGTACAAATCTTATGTATTTAATTATCCAACTTAGTGTTGTTCTTTTCCAATATTGCTGTCACGAATGACAGAAGAAAGGCCGACCAGGATAGGTAAATAGCTGACTGTCTTCATAGAAGATATAATCGATGAAAATAATTTAGCATACCTGTTTAACAAACTTTAACTTCACATGAATAACACACAATATTCACGACATTTGCTTCTAAACTCCGTTTTACGTATCTTTTTACATGCTATCTTAGCCTAATTCTCGTTACACAACATGATCAATTCTCACGTTACTTGTTGAACAGTTATTATGTCATCGGTCGGATATTTTAATTCAAGTGACAGATACAGCATAACAAAATAAAAACATTTTATATTTATTAATAATGTGCAAGTTTCTATTCATTTTCAGGAGTTAAATTATGTCTCTAAATAACAATATTAAGAAAACTTTTGTTCTAAATTGATGTCATCTCGCCTACTATGACGTCATATTGTAATCACTGATTTAGTAAAGTCAGATAATCTTAGTGCTTCCTTTACACTTAACACACACCTGCGTATATATATATATCTATATATATATATATATATATATCTATATCATATATATATATATATATATATATATATATATATATATATATATATATATATATATATATATATATATATATATATATATATATATATATATAAAGATCCCTAGTAAAATATTTCAAACAGAAATCAATATTGACAATGTCTTCGAAGTTTAAAAATGGTTAAAAAGTTAATTTAATCAATATTTTAGTGAAATGTTACCTGCAGCATATATGTCTTTATGTTTCAGAGGTCTTACTGCCTTCTCTGAACAATCTTCATTCCACTTTTAGTTTATTTTTTGCAACATCTAAAGAGTGTTTAAAGAATCTTTAAGATGACTTTGAGTAATCTTTTCGCTTAGTTAAATCATACCCTTTTCAGATATGATTGTAATTTCAGAATTTACGCTTGTGGAAAGTAGATTTGATGAACGTTTGTTATATTGCACTTCTTAGTAAGAAACATCCAGACTTTTCCACTTATTTTTGCTTGAAAACGTTGACAATTACTGAAATAGAGTCATCACTGCAACATTTAATGCCGGAATACACCAAGGAATATGTATTGTGCCTTACAATAAAAAATAGTATAGTAAATTATAGTTAACTATAGCGATAACTTTGACATTTTGATATACTATAGTGACAACTTTGAAAACATTGAAACACTATTATGATCACTATGTAAACTTTCATTAACTTTGGTGATAGTTTTAAAACTGTGATTTAGCTTCGATTTTTCAGTGAGTAGTCCTAGGATGAGGAAAATAGTATTATTAAAAATATAAAATAATTTCACTGACACTTCGAAGGATTACGTTGTCTTCATTTTGCTAGAATTCCAGTATGATATTGACATCACATGTCGAAATGTTTTGACGTCAAAGTTACATTGCTTATAACATTACGTCACAGACTTGAGGATCCTTGAACGCTTCGCCCACTGTTCATTTTAATATTATTAATAAATATTCATGAGGGAGTAATCCTAGGGAGTAGCTTCGATTATTCAGTGAGTACAGTGCTGCTATCCTATAAGTTGACAATCCTATCCTATCCTATCGTGAATCCTGCATCCACAATCCTATCCTGTGATTTCAGTCTAATCCTATCCTATCCTATCCTACTACTTTCAGTTTTTTAATATTTAGGAGTTAATTTGACAAAACGAAAAAAAAAATAATAAAATGACCATAATATAAAAATCAGTTATAATTATGGATTTTATTTAATATGTTTTAATGATAAAAAATAATCGAGATCGACATCCATTAATTCCCGACACCCCGCACGAATTAATTTTCGAGTACCCAGTTAAAATGTAAACAAAGGGACTGTAATAAAACATAAGCAAGTACTGATCTAGCGAACGTGTCAAGAAAGTAAGGTTTCAAAATAATGATAGGAAAAAATTATAATCCGACTTTATTTTGATTTAATTTCACATACTAACGATGATCGAGAGACGTCACGGTATTTGCGATTTCTTTTCGAATTTATACACTTTGATAAATAAATGGGGTTAAAGTTAGAGAGGGGAAATCGTGGAAAAGGGGGGGGGGGCAACAACTAAGACTTCAGATACTTTTCTAATGTTATGATTATTAATAAGTAGACTAAACGAACAAAATTTAAGCTCTTTAATAATGAGAATCAGACTATTAATGTCTATACCTTCATGCGGGGAAGGTAAAACACTGTATAATAACCGTACCCGTTGAAAATACAATTTCTCTACACATACTGAATAATAAAAAGGAGGAAATGTTGGATGTTTCAACAATTATATGTTTCATGTAAAATTTATGCAAAACTCTGTTTTTCCCTAAAATGTAAACTGAGCACCATGAAAAATAGTACATGTATATATACCTAACTTAGATTTTATTCATACTCATGTAAATCCAGAAAGAAGATACATGTATGACAAGACCATAAACCGAGAACAGATATTTAGAATATTTTGACTTTTATGTATTAAACATGTAAAAAATTATTTAAATGTATTCTTGTTTGAGATGTTCAGTTCCTCATTGTTTGAATTTGGATATTTTACAAACATGCAAAAACTTTATCATGTTTGCTAAATAAAAATCAAGATATTCAAGATGTTAAATTTTATTATTTCACTTCATTTTGTTTTTAGTTTATGGTAAGTTCAGTGTCATACAAATGTATTTCAATAACCATATTTTTATGAGTGAGAATTTAATTTATGTTTCACAGAAAACATTTTCATAAATCTTCAGATAGATTGACAGCAATAATTATTGCAGTGAACACACACATATTCCTTCGAATTCTTTCTTATAAAACATGTATATGAATTCACAGTAGTTTCAGTATTTATAAGCCATATTTAAGTAAATTGTGTTTTTCACCTTGACATTTGATCTTGAATGTTATTCATGGTCTAAATGAGGAACAAAAATGCTTGACCAAGTTGACAATATTTATTCAGGGTAATTGCCTCTTCAGTGTTAAATATATATTTTTGGGCCAAATAAATCTTATCTACAATCTACAATCTTATTTTTTTTTATCTACAATGTATAACAATTGAATGTTTCATTATGAGACAGATTCATCAGAAGTACACATGTATTTCAATTAATGCCAAGCTCACAGATATATGTACATGAAATCTGTTTAAATTAAAGTTTATCAATGTCTTTTTCCAATTGTATGATGTTTTAGGTGCATATGATTTCGACTGCTTGTCCGTCGCTCAAATTGAATTTCAAATGTCAAAGTTTGTGTCAAAGAGCTAGTCATAAGTAACTGAACAGTTTCAAATTTGTCAACAATGCACAGAAAACAAATACTTCACACACCGTTCTCCTTAATGAAAAACATCATGATTTCAGACTCTAGGGGGCTCTTGTACAGTGGTTTGAACATCTTTCATATTTATTCCAGCAGCAGATGAGATGAAGTGCAATATGTACAGCAGCAAATATGCAGGATAGTCCTTAAAAAAATTATTATCATGATTATAACAATATATGCATGTAGATTGTGCAATTTTGTCATATACATTAAAACTGTATTTTATTGTGATTATCTTTCTCATTTCATGTACGACTGGCTGAATTTTACCTTTTTTCTCTCCCAGAGTAATGCATTTAAAGAAATCAAGCAAACTCAAATCTTATACTGCAACTTCATAGTCATATCTTAATTAAACAATCATAATTTACTTGTAAATTGTAATTCATTTCATCTCGTCAACTTGTTAACTAGTATGAATATATTTGTTTGGTTTTTTTTCCTCTATTTTGAATTTTTCTGCTTGTATTAATCAATTTATTTTTTTTTTTTTTTTTTTTTTTTGTTTTCTTCTTTGCTTAAAATTTGAATATTAAGAAAAAATTATGAAAATACATATAACTTGATGATGACATGATGACCAGAACAATAACACATTGTTTTCAGTTTTACTCTTTTTTTAAAAAAGAAGAAAGATCACTTATTCAGAGAATCTACAGAAACTTCATCTCAACTCAGATAATGATATGTATGTATTATACTGATACCCATGCATAAGCACATGTTAATAATTATACCTACTTTTTAAATGTAAAATCCTTTTTTCCTCACAAAATATTTTGATGAGGGCAGGCAATACCAAGTATCATTCTCTGCAATGAAGAATAATGAATGATTAATTTATAATTCTTAACCCAGAATAGGTCATACATACAATGTACATGTAAGTGCTGAGTTGGCTTATAATACAATTTAAACAGTAGCATAAGAAATGATTCTGTCTTTATTTTGTTATAATTGAACTCAAATAAAAAAAAATTTAAACCACAGTAGGGAAATAATATAGTAAAAACAAACTGAAAAAGGCATAACACATCTTATTGTTTAGAACCCATTGAATCATGACAGAGTATTTGTAAATTTTTAACCCCCTCCCCTTCCTACACTACCTTTTTTTCCACACCCGATTTTTGTCTATATTATAATAGAATAAAATTTTAATAGTTCAAGTCATTATAACATTGTTCAAACGGGAAAATGTGTAAAAATGCACACATGTACAGTGTGTAGTATACTTACATGTTCTTGCTCCAAACAACTGCGATATCGATCTGTTCAAGTCCGCCGTTGGCAGTTTGTGTAGAATTATCCAGAAAAACAGAGCACATATAACACAGTTACTTGTTATTGAACTTTAAAACAACTAGGAATTGGCTTAATCATCCAAACATGCTGAAGAAAATAAGATCTCTTGATGTCCGAACTCATCGTTGTTTACATGCGAAGATTCTTCCGGTGATCGCTCACGGTTAAATCGTACGCAATGTCACTCGAAGTTAATTATTACTTTGTGTTAAAATAAACAAAATATGTTTATTTTCTATCGTAATTTTATAAATATTTTTTTTGTAAACGTTTTAAAACATATTCCGTTTTTGTAATTAATTCTGAAATATGAATCAACCTTTACTCGAATCTGATTGGCTGTAGGATACAGGATAGGATAGGATAGGATTGGATTAACTACTATATGTTTCTATCGTGAATCCTCAATCCTGAATCCTATCCAAACCCATCCCATGTCAACTTGTGGGATAGCAGCACTGTAGTCCTAAGATGAGGGAAATAGTATCTTATCGGGGAAATAGACAGTTTTATGGTATTAATTTTATATAGAGTAATAACAGTAGAGGTATAATATTGGGTACTATGGCACTATAGCGACCACTATGAAAAACGTTGATTTACTATAGTGATAACTATGACACTATAGTGACCACATTGAAAACGTTGATTTACTATAGTGATCACTTTGAAACTTTGATTTACAATAGTAAACTTCGGTAAACTAGAGGTAACTATAGTTTACAATAGTATTTTTTTCTTAAGGATTTTTTTTAATTCTGTTTTTGGAATCACGTACCCGGTATACATTTGATATGAATTTCTATCATTTCAAGCTCTGAAACTTTTGAAAGACAACAAATTCATATTAAATGTGAAAGCCAGGTTCATTATCATTCAACATTAATTCTTATGTTTTTAGATTAAAATGACGACAGTCAATGTTGGTTATATTGAGGGCAGTTTATGAAAGTAGTCCATTGATTTTAGATATTGAATATCCGTCTTCAATTTTACATAAATAAGTTTTATTATGACAACTAAATCATCAAATCAATTACAGATTACCTTATTTTTGATATGCTCAATTTAGTTTACATTGATGAGTTATCAATTGCTTTCACTTCAATGTTTTTTTGTTTTTTTTTAATTTCAGAACACAGAGACGAACAAACACATTTCCTTACAAAGGGTGAGAACTTTCTATAAATTTTCAGACCCAAACAGATGATAAATGTCCTAATGAAATGGTACATAAACTATCTCAAGTTTTAATTGTTATCGATTTTGAAAGAAGAAAATGTTTCAAGCAGGAATGGTGATGGTACATATTGTCGTTCTGTGCATATTGTCGTCGGCAAGAATATGTACCAACCCTCACTCCGCATTTTATCGTCCATCGGTACATATTGTCACCGGCTGAAAAGTTACAATTGTACATATCGTCGCCGGCGACATTATGTACATACCCACACTGCACATATTTTCGTCCCGAATATTTAAATACTGATAAAGATGATAATGATGATGATGATGTTCAGGAAAGTGAAAGAGGCTAGGTTGCTGACAAATTGTGCATACATGTACAGATATCTTTCTTTATTTTGAAATAATGAAATTAAGTGCCTCCTTGCATTATGTGATCTCTTTGAAAATACACCGATATCCAGTGCACTTACAGTTTAAACCAATTTCATATATCTTCATTTAGCATATTTATGGGAAAGCATTTAAAATAGTTTCGACAGCAATCACAATTTTATTGGTATATGTACATAAACGTATATCAAAAAATACTTGAAAGATTTTCGAATTCCTGCGCTTAAAATTTCAAGAGCATATATATCATACTCTTCCTATAAAAAAAAAAAAACAAAAACATCTGTTTGTCACAACGTCACAAATTCTCTATCACAGTGAATCTACCTGTCAGTTGAAATATCGTTTAATAATCATTTCTTAACATTGTTAGTTAATTTTTCAACTTGTAATTTTTTTTTTTTATTTTGTTGAGTTTGATCAAAACTATGGAAATAGTTGCTCCAAAACTGAAGATTTTTTTAATCTTTATGATGCGCGAAGTATTGCTCAATGAAAACCCAAGTCGGCGCATTTAAATATGTGCACTTTTACTGATAATTTCTATCATGAGTCTAAGAATATGCTTTAAAGCTTGATATATTTTAAAACAAAGCAGATGACACCGTATGATTATAATTTTAGCAAAACTACATTTTTCGCAGACATAGACTTCCATAACTGCAATCCAGTAGCATAAACGCATACCACTTAAAAAAGAGTACCTAGAATACCTTAGATATGTGAAGAAACTCTTAAAGCAATTATGTTACATAAAAAATCAAAATTTATCATGAATTATCACTGTTCATTATCTTCACTTATTTCATAAGAGTTTAATGAGTTCAATCAGATTGAAATCCCGGTACGTATACGTACTGCAGAAAAAAGAAATTATTGAAACTGATGAGAGTTTACTTTTGTGCGCTTAGTAGTTAAAAATCCACTCTTACGTTGTATCTAATTCAAGTTCAATACTTTACCGCTTTTCAATCATACTAAAAACGAAATCTACTCTTTTGATTGACAAGCAAGCTGGTGTTCCGAGATTGATGTTTATAACAATTACTTGACCACACATCAAGCTCTTTCAAATCACTAGGAATAACACTTTCGTATGATTTGCCCCTCTCCCCCTGAAAATGATAACAAAATGGAAAATAATGGAGAGTAGATAGTTAAACATTGATTGCATAAATTTAATTAGGAAATTATGAAAGAGTCCTTTATCACATATTTATGGACATGTATGTTTTAAGAAAAAAGTAATCAATAGTAAATCATAAATTCGTCTTTGGTAGGATGGGTTGAATTTTATTTCAAACATGCATAACTTTTTGATGACATTCAGCGTTCTCCATGAGCTGTTTTACTGTGTCGGCCCCGACACAGTAACGATTCAAATTTAAAAAAAAAAATTGCGACACAGTAAGATCTTTGATAATCAGAAAATCAGAACATAAATTCACTTTAACGAGGTTGGATCCTGATATTTAAAGTCTTAAACTTTTTTTGTCAAGTATATTTTTAGTTTCTGCATACATAGCTTAATTTAAAATCAAAACAAAAAATGGGGGTCAATATGCTTCTTTTGGCACTACAGTACATTTAATATGACCTTTTTGCACTGAAATTTGTGTTTTAATAAAAAATCACATCTTCGACGTTTTTCCTCCAATGTTTTTATCCAAATAATCATTGGACAAAAAAAACTATTAGTCTATTTAAAAAAAAGACAAATTAATATTGTGACGAAGAAAAAGCTGCAAATTGCTTCGCATAATCAATCAAAAATTCGCTTAGCTATGACTCTCAACCGCTTAACTATGACGTCACAACTAATGACACTGTGTTACGAAAGACAAAGACAAAGGGAAAATCTTAGAAAATGTAATAAACAGAAAAAAAAATCAATGGTTTGTAGACGAATATGGAATTTATTTCACGCGTGAGACAGGATTATTTTTTATATTTTCAATCTTGCTCATGAAAATATATAAAAGAAAACCTCTCCCACTCATGAAATAAATTCCATATACATCTACAAAATATTGAATATCCTATATATATATATATATATATATATATATATATATATATATATATATATATATATATATATATATATATATATGTATATATATATATATATATGCGGGTATGTTTAGGAAGCATACAAATCATTTCTCGGGGAATTAAGACTTTTTTAAGAAAATTAAGATTGATAATTTATAATAATTATAATTAATATATATATATATATATATATATATATATATATATATATATATATATATATATATATATATATATATATATATATATATATATATATATATATATAAAGATCCCTAGTAAAATATTTCAAACAGAAATCAATATTGACAATGTCTTCGAAGTTTAAAAATGGTTAAAAAGTTAATTTAATCAATATTTTAGTGAAATGTTACCTGCAGCATATATGTCTTTATGTTTCAGAGGTCTTACTGCCTTCTCTGAACAATCTTCATTCCACTTTTAGTTTATTTTTTGCAACATCTAAAGAGTGTTTAAAGAATCTTTAAGATGACTTTGAGTAATCTTTTCGCTTAGTTAAATCATACCCTTTTCAGATATGATTGTAATTTCAGAATTTACGCTTGTGGAAAGTAGATTTGATGAACGTTTGTTATATTGCACTTCTTAGTAAGAAACATCCAGACTTTTCCACTTATTTTTGCTTGAAAACGTTGACAATTACTGAAATAGAGTCATCACTGCAACATTTAATGCCGGAATACACCAAGGAATATGTATTGTGCCTTACAATAAAAAATAGTATAGTAAATTATAGTTAACTATAGCGATAACTTTGACACTTTGATATACTATAGTGACAACTTTGAAAACATTGAAACACTATTATGATCACTATGTAAACTTTCATTAACTTTGGTGATAGTTTTAAAACTGTGATTTAGCTTCGATTTTTCAGTGAGTAGTCCTAGGATGAGGAAAATAGTATTATTAAAAATATAAAATAATTTCACTGACACTTCGAAGGATTACGTTGTCTTCATTTTGCTAGAATTCCAGTATGATATTGACATCACATGTCGAAATGTTTTGACGTCAAAGTTACATTGCTTATAACATTACGTCACAGACTTGAGGATCCTTGAACGCTTCGCCCACTGTTCATTTTAATATTATTAATAAATATTCATGAGGGAGTAATCCTAGGGAGTAGCTTCGATTATTCAGTGAGTACAGTGCTGCTATCCTATAAGTTGACAATCCTATCCTATCCTATCGTGAATCCTGCATCCACAATCCTATCCTGTGATTTCAGTCTAATCCTATCCTATCCTATCCTGCTACTTTCAATTTTTTAATATTTAGGAGTTAATTTGACAAAACGAAAAAAAAAAAAATAATAAAATGACCATAATATAAAAATCAGTTATAATTATGGATTTTATTTAATATGTTTTAATGATAAAAAATAATCGAGATCGACATCCATTAATTCCCGACACCCCGCACGAATTAATTTTCGAGTACCCAGTTAAAATGTAAACAAAGGGACTGTAATAAAACATAAGCAAGTACTGATCTAGCGAACGTGTCAAGAAAGTAAGGTTTCAAAATAATGATAGGAAAAAATTATAATCCGACTTTATTTTGATTTAATTTCACATACTAACGATGATCGAGAGACGTCACGGTATTTGCGATTTCTTTTCGAATTTATACACTTTGATAAATAAATGGGGTTAAAGTTAGAGAGGGGAAATCGTGGAAAAGGGGGGGGGGGGGGGGCAACAACTAAGACTTCAGATACTTTTCTAATGTTATGATTATTAATAAGTAGACTAAACGAACAAAATTTAAGCTCTTTAATAATGAGAATCAGACTATTAATGTCTATACCTTCATGCGGGGAAGGTAAAACACTGTATAATAACCGTACCCGTTGAAAATACAATTTCTCTACACATACTGAATAATAAAAAGGAGGATATGTTGGATGTTTCAACAATTATATGTTTCATGTAAAATTTATGCAAAACTCTGTTTTTCCCTAAAATGTAAACTGAGCACCATGAAAAATAGTACATGTATATATACCTAACTTAGATTTTATTCATACTCATGTAAATCCAGAAAGAAGATACATGTATGACAAGACCATAAACCGAGAACAGATATTTAGAATATTTTGACTTTTATGTATTAAACATGTAAAAAATTATTTAAATGTATTCTTGTTTGAGATGTTCAGTTCCTCATTGTTTGAATTTGGATATTTTACAAACATGCCAAAACTTTATCATGTTTGCTAAATAAAAATCAAGATATTCAAGATGTTAAATTTTATTATTTCACTTCATTTTGTTTTTAGTTTATGGTAAGTTCAGTGTCATACAAATGTATTTCAATAACCATATTTTTATGAGTGAGAATTTAATTTATGTTTCACAGAAAACATTTTCATAAATCTTCAGATAGATTGACAGCAATAATTATTGCAGTGAACACACACACATTCCTTCGAATTCTTTCTTATAAAACATGTATATGAATTCACAGTAGTTTCAGTATTTATAAGCCATATTTAAGTAAATTGTGTTTTTCACCTTGACATTTGATCTTGAATGTTATTCATGGTCTAAATGAGGAACAAAAATGCTTGACCAAGTTGACAATATTTATTCAGGGTAATTGCCTCTTCAGTGTTAAATATATATATTTTGGGCCAAATAAATCTTATCTACAATCTACAATTTTATTTTTTTTTATCTACAATGTATAACAATTGAATGTTTCATTATGAGACAGATTCATCAGAAGTACACATGTATTTCAATTAATGCCAAGCTCACAGATATATGTACATGAAATCTGTTTAAATTAAAGTTTATCAATGTCTTTTTCCAATTGTATGATGTTTTAGGTGCATATGATTTCGACTGCTTGTCCGTCGCTCAAATTGAATTTCAAATGTCAAAGTTTGTGTCAAAGAGCTAGTCATAAGTAACTGAACAGTTTCAAATTTGTCAACAATGCACAGAAAACAAATACTTCACACACCGTTCTCCTTAATGAAAAACATCATGATTTCAGACTCTAGGGGGCTCTTGTACAGTGGTTTGAACATCTTTCATATTTATTCCAGCAGCAGATGAGATGAAGTGCAATATGTACAGCAGCAAATATGCAGGATAGTCCTTAAAAAAATTATTATCATGATTATAACAATATATGCATGTAGATTGTGCAATTTTGTCATATACATTAAAACTGTACTTTATTGTGATTATCTTTCTCATTTCATGTACGACTGGCTGAATTTTACCTTTTTTCTCTCCCAGAGTAATGCATTTAAAGAAATCAAGCAAACTCAAATCTTATACTGCAACTTCATAGTCATATCTTAATTAAACAATCATAATTTACTTGTAAATTGTAATTCATTTCATCTCGTCAACTTGTTAACTAGTATGAATATATTTGTTTGTTTTTTTTTTTTTCTATTTTGAATTTTTCTGCTTGTATTAATCAATTTATTTTTTTTTTTTTGTTTTCTTCTTTGCTTAAAATTTGAATATTAAGAAAAAATTATGAAAATACATATAACTTGATGATGACATGATGACCAGAACAATAACACATTGTTTTCAGTTTTACTCTTTTTTTAAAAAAGAAGAAAGATCACTTATTCAGAGAATCTACAGAAACTTCATCTCAACTCAGATAATGATATGTATGTATTATACTGATACCCATGCATAAGCACATGTTAATAATTATACCTACTTTTTAAATGTAAAATCCTTTTTTCCTCACAAAATATTTTGATGAGGGCAGGCAATACCAAGTATCATTCTCTGCAATGAAGAATAATGAATGATTAATTTATAATTCTTAACCCAGAATAGGTCATACATACAATGTACATGTAAGTGCTGAGTTGGCTTATAATACAATTTAAACAGTAGCATAAGAAATGATTCTGTCTTTATTTTGTTATAATTGAACTCAAATAAAAAAAAAATAAACCACAGTAGGGAAATAATATAGTAAAAACAAACTGAAAAAGGCATAACACATCTTATTGTTTAGAACACATTGAATCATGACAGAGTATTTGTAAATTTTTAACCCCCTCCCCTTCCTACACTACCTTTTTTTCCACACCCGATTTTTGTCTATATTATAATAAAATAAAATTTTAATAGTTCAAGTCATTATAACATTGTTCAAACGGGAAAATGTGTAAAAATGCACACATGTACATTGTGTAGTATACTTACATGTTCTTGCTCCAAACAACTGCGATATCGATCTGTTCAAGTCCGCCGTTGGCAGTTTGTGTAGAATTATCCAGAAAAACAGAGCACATATAACACAGTTACTTGTTATTGAACTTTAAAACAACTAGGAATTGGCTTAATCATCCAAACATGCTGAAGAAAATAAGATCTCTTGATGTCTGAACTCATCGTTGTTTACATGCGAAGATTCTTCCGGTGATCGCTCACGGTTAAATCGTACGCAATGTCACTCGAAGTTAATTATTACTTTGTGTTAAAATAAACAAAATATGTTTATTTTCTATCGTAATTTTATAAATATTTTTTTTGTAAACGTTTTAAAACATATTCCGTTTTTGTAATTAATTCTGAAATATGAATCAACCTTTACTCGAATCTGATTGGCTGTAGGATACAGGATAGGATAGGATAGGATAGGATTGGATTAACTACTATATGTTTCTATCGTGAATCCTCAATCCTGAATCCTATCCAAACCCATCCCATGTCAACTTGTGGGATAGCAGCACTGCATAAGTTAGCCTGTAAATATTTCCAAACTTCAAATGCTATCGAGCAATTTTGATCCGTTACTGTATTTCCAGAGTACGGGGCAACATGAAAAACATAATGAACATATTCGTATAACATGTAAAAATTTCATTTCTAAGAGTTGGTAACGTTATAGGCCTAGAGGGAAAACAGTGCCTTACGCCAGTTGACCCCAGATTGACCCTGCAAGGGGAAATAACTTTTGTAAATGTGAAAGTCGTCGTCTAGGGGGTCTGCATTCCCATTCCATTGATATTGAAACAATCTGAATCAGATAGCTTTAAATAAAATTGGAAACCTCAAAGTCGTCTTTGTATTATGACAGACTAAATGGTATATGGGACATGACCCCCCCCCCCCCCCTTCAAATCTCCCTCTTCCTCATATGACAAATGATCATGTAATTGAAACTTTTCCATTTTACTATACATAATTTTGTTTCTTGTGTTGTTATGTTATGTCTAATGGTATTCAAAAGTGCATCAATGACATGTTTGCCTGAAATTCCATTCATGTTTTGGGTCAACCCACCCTCCTAGAATTCGGAATGAAAATAATTCAGAGAGATGCACCATTAAACTATTTGTATATATTCACTTTTTTGTGAAAACAAAATACTGGTTTGCATACATTAACCAACTGATTTCTTGGAAGGGGGTTATCTCTGCACATCTTAATTGTTGAAACTTACTCCTAAAATGAATGTTAACCCCACTTCTGACTTGTCATCATTATTTACTCTTCTCATAACTTTCTTTAGAAAGTGCGGGTATAATTAGAAAAGAGACTGACAATGTGGAACAATAGAAATTTAGCTATATACAGAAAATGTACAATAATTAATACTTTAGCATTACCACAAACATACTATAGCGCAACTATATTGCAATATCCTAGAAAAGAAACGAAACCATTAAAAAAATATAGAAAACAATCTTCATTTTTTTTTTTTTTGGGGGGGGGGGGGGGAGAGAGAACGAATAAAAAGAAATACTTTGATCGGAAAACAGAATGAAGGTGGGGTAGGAATTGTTGACATTGACTGTAAATTGAAAGTGCTCACGGCCGCATGGGTAACACGAATTTTCAATGAAAAACAATCATATTGTATAGCGAGAAAATGTAGTAAAAAAGTGACTACCATCAAGCCACGAACCCCGTTTTCACTTAGATGCGACACTAATTTAGTGTTTCGGCGGTGTGATAACAGGCCAAGCAATAAATAGATATTCTATACTAATTATAATTAGTTATATAAGTCCGCCATCATCAGGAGTCCACTTATATATATATATCAATATTGTATATTCATTTTCTTTGTTTTATTATATACCGGTATGTTCTTTTTAAATAGTAGAACCGGTAAGGGAATTTCCCAAGGCCACGTAATGTTTAAATAATAAACACAGATGAAAGTTGTTTGTGTAAATAAATATGCAAGAAAGCGATAATTTGTTAACTGTCTCTGACTGAGATATGTCAGTAAATGATATGGTTGATTACATTGTAATTGACCAGTAAGTGAGGCTTTACTAACTTTTATTAAAGTTTTGAACTTGTTAGGAGATCTCCTAAACTCCTGTGTTTTTTATATGCTATAATTGGTTTGTCTTTGAATATATCTTTGAGTTCGGGCTCTCTTGATAGAGTGTGCCAGTATTTTAGCAATTTCTTTTTGAAATTGCTAATGGCTGGGTTGTATTTTGTAACCATGACCAAAGGTATATCAGAATTACTGTTAACTTTCTTTTTTTGATTTAAATGGTCTCTTTTGTAATTTTCTAGAACATTGTTCATTGAACTGTTAATCTCATTTTCATTATATCCTCTGTTTCAAAAGGAGCTTTTATAAACACACTAACATCACAAAATGATTTTGCTAGAAATTAAACAAAAATTACCGATAAATTTGATGAGTAAGATAATATATGATATTATCATCAAAAAAAAAAAAATCTTTCCAAAAACCCTACCTTGAGAAATTTTGGTCGAAAAGTTTTAATTTCAACTTTGAAAATAAAACACACATCTAGTAATCAAAAATTACCTAAATCAGAGAAAAACAGTTAGCAGAATTTAATTATAAGATCTTGCAAAATCTACTTTATAACAAGCATTCTGAGAGTATTGCATTAGCAATACTAGTCCCCTACCGGCAAGTGTAATCTGGTTCCCGTAAGAATTGAAAATGCCATAATTCCGTCAAAAATTAATGAAACGGGACGAAATGCAAACTTGATCTATAACTAATCAAGGTAAAGCCACATACCAAAAATCAGCTCAATATCTACAAGCGTTTAGAAGAAAATTGCGGAAAACCCCTAAAAATTGAAAAGGCCGTAATTCCGTCAAAAATCAATGAAGCGGAACGAAATACAAACTTGATCTGTAACTCATCAAGTTACACTCACATACCAAAAATCAGCTCAATATCTGCAAGCGTTTAGGAAAAAAGTGCGGAAAACCAAGTGGGACAGACTGACAGACAGACAGAGGGACAGACAGACAGACGGACAGACGGACAGACAGACAGACCGACGGACGGACAGACGGACGGACAGACTCAGAGGAAACCTATAGTCCCCTCCGGTTTCACCGGTAGGGGACTAATAACAAATCTGTTCACAAATGGAATAAGAATATATCAAACAAATGTCCGTATTGTGAAACACTAGAAGATACAAAACATCAAATTTTCTTATGTAGAAATGTACAAGAGATTTGGGCTAATCTAGAAATTTGTCTGAATTTGAATATAAAATGGAAAAATATTGTATTGGGATTTTTCTATGAAGGAAACAAAACAACTGTTTCACTCAATTATTTATTATCTTACATAACATTTTTATATATAAGATAAAAATGAAGTTAAGATATGAAAACAAAGAAAATATGTATGATGTTATATACAATGTAAATACAAACTTAATGTATCAATATGAGATCCATAAAAGATTGGTTGTTAACTTTACATATAAATGTTTTTATGATATTTCTATAGCTTTGTAATAAAAATATAGTCTGATTATCTGAAGGGTGTGTCCTTCAGTAGTGCTACCATTTTGGGGTACTTATGGACTTTGTAACATGAAGGATGTGCCCCACTCGCAACGAGGCTGAATTCTCTCGAAATCAATTATTAATTCTAACAAATATTTGTATATTTTTTTCTGTATATAAAGAAAATGATAGTATTCAGATTTAAAAAAACAAATATTAGTGATACATGTTTATGTTTATATGTATATGACACATCTATAATCCAATCCAATGAGCACCTGGCATCATAGGGAGGAATATCCTAGAATATTTCATCCCAAATCCTATTGTTTTTTTTTTTTTTTTTTTTTTTTTTTTGAAAATAAAGAATGAAAAGCCCATAAATCTTTAAAAGATCAAAAAGAATAGTTCAGACATGCGTGAAAATACTCACAATGATTCTAATCCCCAGATCTTTCTCCAATGCATGTAGTTTTTTAATCAGAGACAAATGTCGCTGCTGAACTTGTACTTTTAATTTCTATTTTTTCTTTTCGAAATCCATTCGCTGAATAAGATTTGTTTTATTTAAAAATGACTGCAAATTACTGATTAACTGAAGTACAGATAAAAGTAGCGTTTTTGCCATCAATTCATACCTGTTGTATTTCAGCAATTAATGCGAGTATTTATGTAAATGAATTCATTTGAATTCAATTTTCTGTAAATTCTTTGATCAACGCCTTGCTGATCTATTCGATGCCATGTTTAGTGTAATTAAATACATACAAGTTCTGACCATCATTTACGCAGTATCCTAGATAACTTCACATATTTTAATCCATCACCACCCAAGCCAAGCTTTTTCTATCACTCTTTATGATTCCTGTGTAGTTTTTCTTAAAGATGGCCTATTTTTTTATATTAGTCAGATCGCTCATACTTTGAGAAGTTTTGTTTCATCTCTATATTAAGAAATCGCGTCATTTGCCAGATCATCAGCTTATCAATTGCAGCTGACACTGGGACTTCATATATGGGTTTCAAACCTAATGTGTCACCTCTCTCTCTCTCTCTCTCTCTCTCTCTCGATGACAATGACTGTGGAGGATTAGATGCTTTGACTAGAACTATGGTCTGACCCATAATGGTTCTCTTTCTTACAATTCTTTCCTGATCTGTATCTGTGAATGCTCTAAGATTCTGAATGATTGGTCGCCTTTTTGTAAGGAGGAAGATGGGGGCGGGGGGGGGGGGTATATATGTGCTTTTATGTGAGCATTTGAAATTACGGTTTCAATGTTCAGCATTTTATCCGTCCAAACAGGTGGGATTGCAACTCAATAAAAACGAGCGTATCTAGCTAGGGTCACGTTAGTGCCAATAGTCTCTTAGGGGAAAAAACAATGCATTTATATATCAATCAAACTACAAAACAACACTTTTTATGATCTATCTTTTGATATCTGACAAACGAAAGCTGAAATAATAGACAGTTATTGTACCGTATCCGAATCCCAGCAAATTATCTTTTGGGATATCACTTTGTGCGTCTATCTGTGCAATAGTGCCCGGGCCATAACTTTTCAAAAGAAACATTGGGGCTCGTTTTTCTAATACATGACATTGTAAAGATTGTCTTTGGCCAGATAGTGTGGTGTGACATTGATAAAAGGTTCTGTGGACAAGTTAACGGTTACTGGTAGAGAAGGTGTAAGAATCTTTTATTATAGTCTATTTCCTTCTAATGGAAAGACATTAGAAACTAATACTTCAGGCAAAAAATGCATATGAGTCGAAAACGTGTAAAAAATCTTGACCTAAGTTCAAGTTCACTTTAGAAAATAGAAATCTTTTCATGGCCATATCTTGTAATGGAGAAACATTTAGAGTACATACTTGAAACTTAAATATTTCATGTTGTTTGAGGCTACGTTAGGACCTTGACCAAGGTCATTGGGATGAATTCAAGGTTTTTTCTATCATGCAGCTCTCAGGGAAAACCTCTCGTTGCTTTGCAACGAGAGCTTTGCTCTAATTTTCCGTATATTTTTCCATTAATATTTGAAATTGGTGTCACAAAGAAGAATATTCATTAGCCTAACCTCTATGATATCGATAAAGGGGAAATACTTAGAAAGAAAATGCATCATACGAAAACTAATTATTTGAAGTTCTTAATAAAATATTCAATAGAATTAAGAATACCTAAGTAACACATAGTTTTAATTACATAAAGAATAGGTAAATAGTGCATGTATTAAGAGGATGCATGTGTTTTAAAACACCACATTTTTGCACAGAGGGTCCGCCATAAATTTACCCAGAATGGCTAAACCGTGAAAAATTTACCCAATTATAGTTTTTCCCAGTGGTTATCTATCTACAAAGGAGATCTGAATATATACCAATCTTTCCGTGGGGAAAAACTATTACAGTGTATAAAGCTACATTTCGGAAGCTGGGAGACTTCTATATAGCCAGGTTGTCGTGGGGATGGTGGCTAGGGGATAGGCTACTCTACAGGAAAGGTATCGTCGTATGTTAAGTAAACTTTTAGAAAAAGGTCCAGTCCTATTGTAAATTTCAATAGACCATCACTTATATTGATGCCTTTCTCTCTTGTAGAATGGGTAGACGATTACAAAGTGTGGAGGACAAAGATATCAGGTGAGCATCCATACACAGTGAGAGAAAATCTTTAATTTTTTTCTAGTGGTTAAATGAACAGGAATGTCGCTAAAACGGGGAACGGAAAACGGAACGGAAAGTGGAACGAAACGGAAGTCGGAAATTATGATTTCAGATTAAATCACTTAAGATACACTGATTATATCAGAAACAACATTCATTAATAAAATTATACAAATTTTTCATGTTTAATCCTTCATTATTAAATACAGGTTGGTTTAGTAATGTTCATTCACGAAGATCCCTGACCTATAGGCAAAGAATTTGGAGCAGAAAACGAAACAGAAAATATATGCTCCTACAGTACATATGCATGTACATGAAACGTGTCGTTGTGGTAAAATATAGAATAGTGCAATAACTTGGGTGTAACCGGTCAACAGGGGATGCCTACTCCTCTTAGGCACCTGATGCCACCACTGGAATTTCCAGGGGTCCGTATTTTATGGCCTCTTCACAGTTTTATATTGTTTTAAGATTTTTTTTTAGATAGATCACTGTTGGTTAGGCCATCTTTAAAAAAGTTTGTTTGCCATCCCCCGACCGATTGGCTAAAAAAGGCCCGTTGCGAAACTTTTTTAATCTCCAGGAAACGATGTTTTTTTTTATTCATGAATTTCCTGATCATGTCAACATGTATAAATGAAATTTTTTTAGAAAAAAGTTTCCCTGTTACCTTCCGACCCAATCTTTTTATCCTGAGTGGGGATGGGGCAAACAAACATTATTTTAAAGATGGCCTTAGCTTCACCCTTTTCATTCTTATTAAAGACTATAATATTATGAATGGTTAGTATTCGATATCTAGATGACCATGGTAAGAGAAAAATGTAATAAATTCTTAAGATTAGATTACAGCAATCCTTTTCGGAAAAAGATCAGAAAAAAACATCTTGAACATATTTACATGTTACAAAGTTATACTAAATAGAGTCACTTCCTATTTATTTAATTACTGGATATATAGAATTGTAAGTCCTTGTAATGTAGTATCTCTAAATTCAATGAAGTTAAACTCCATACTTCCAAGATAATAGGTCTTCTTATCAATTAATTTCAAAGTTTCTGAAAAGTGTCTCTGTGTGTGTGTGTGGGGGGGGGGGGGGGGGGGTAAGGATGCATAATTACATAACACATTCGAGGTTGTTCTTCTGCTTGTCGGAAATGCCCGACAATTTGCGATTGAAGGTAAAGTTTACACACTATTAAAATTCCTTGCAAGAAAAGTATTATTTTTTTTTAAGTTTCAGCTCTTCATAATTTGAATTTCTCAATATGCATTTTAATTTGAACGCCGAAACAAGTGATTATTGTTTTTAACACAAATATGTACATAATCATTTTTCTTTCTGCCTATTGGAAAAAAAAATTTGCCGGTTTTGATTTTGATATTTTTTTTTTAAAAAATTGGATTTGTACAAGTAATAAATAAGTAAAACTCAGATAAATAATCAGGCTTTGAGTCTAGTTAGTATGTATTTTATTAGCCATCGCATGTACATGTATGCATGTCCTTATTCTGAAGGGGGCGGTATTCATAAATGTAACCCATTTTACGATAAATGTTTAATTAGATATGAATTTTTAAATCAGGAATACGGCTTTTTATGTCTGATCCATACCCAAACTAATAGTCGGATATCATTTTTTTTCGTTTTCTGTTCCGTTTTTTGTTCCGCGTTTTAGAAACACTCCATGAAAAGTGCATTGTAGTTTAGCTAGTTTAATCATCAATATCTTATAGTGATGAGAAAAAGATTAGTGTTAATATCAATATGTAGCAATTTCATGATATCATAAATGAGTTAAAAAAAAATATCACCAAAATGTATTGACTATAAGCCGAGATACTTTAGAGCTTTAATTTTAACTCCAAAACAGACAAATACATGCTCTACAAATGGGGAAGGGGAGGTAGGTTGGACTCGGACTTTGGGATTTTCAGAGTTAAAAGATATCTTTGTGAAAGTAACGTAGAATATCTTCGCTAACCAATGGTTTCTGATCCGCTACTCTCCTCAAGCCCTTGACCTATGATGCTATTAAAAGTCGGGATTTTTTCGAGTTGTGATTGGAGTGCTACCAATTAGCGAATGGTTTTTATACATGACAATATGTCCTTTCGGGACATAACTTGGCTCTTATATCAGGGGAATAAAAAAAAAACCCTGGCAAAATAAGATAACGAGCTATTCTAAAAATAGCTATGGTTTCCAACTTTCAGCAGATGTGTACATAATCTGATCAGGAATCTATATTGCAGATAAAGATTTTTAACTTACATAACAAATAAACATTCAGCGATAATTCTTTAAATAATTTTATTTCTGAGTGTGCTCTTTATTACTGTCGATGACGGAAACTACGCGTATGTGGTAAAATTTGAGATCACGTGAGGTAAACAATCCCGACTTTTGACTGATCCATCGGCCAGGGGTTCGTAAGAACAGTGTAGCAGATCAGGAACATTTGGCTTGCGAAAAAATTATACCTTGGAATCCCCCCTCACATTTAGGAAACTTGTTAAAGGAAATTGATTGATTTTTTAGTGGTGTTTTTTTTTTTTTTTTAAATAAATAAACGAGTGTTACATATATATTTGAGAGTTGATGAGAACCCTAATTGGGGGAAAATAAATCTGGATCATCTGAGCCTGTTAGACAAGAGCTGGAATTCCCTGCACATATGTATGCTAACAATCTAAAAAAAAGATCACGGGCGCAGATATAAGCTTTTCATAGGGACTGTAAGCTCGTAAGCATAAGTGCCGGAGATTTTAATACTTCCGGTGACAAAAAAAAAGAGATTTTTTATATTCGCTTAATTGAAACCACTGGAGCGGTGCTAACGGATGCAAATTTTATCGCTTTACCACAGATGAAATATGAAAAAAAAAAGATTGTTATGGGGAAACACTATGCAGGTGAGAACAATATTGTATATAAGTGTATTCTACGATTAACCAGAAAATGTGCGAGTTTAAATTTGACATGGTCGAGATATTTCGACCTACTTTGGTAAAAAGCTAAAAAAAAAAAAAAAAAAAAAAAAACCTTTATTGACCAATATTTTTAGAAATGTAAAGATATGTTACGATGCTTCATTGTCAAATATTTATACATACATTCTTAAATGTTAAATATATTGTAAACAATTCAGCAGAAAAAATAAGAAAGAGAATTCTGATATACTACGCAGTTTTCAGAATTAATGTACACATACTGCAGCATCGATTCCTGATGTCGATCTTTACAGTTTAATATAATTTGCGCACAGAGTGCAACAATCATGCAATTCAGGCTTAAATCTTTATGCATCTGTTTATTGTACATGCAGCAGATGCGAAGTTTTGTTTTCCATCTTTTTTAACTATTACCATGCTTACTTGTAAATATTTATAGACGCCAGAAGATCAGAATGATCGTATCTGCTCCTGTCATTTTAAGAATAGTGTGAAGGAGGCGATCCTGCATACTTTGCGTGGGACGAAGGTAAGGTAATGAATTTCTTTGATCCTGGTACAAAAAGATGAAATTATTTTTAAACGTATGACATTTTAATGAAAGATGAGGGAGTATTTTAATTAATCTTGAAAATATTACTAAAAATACTAAATAGGGTATTATCAGAATAGCTTAAAATGTAGTGAAAAAAAAATCTCATTTGAATTGTTCTTTAAAGGAGAAAAAACTCAAAAGTGAGGTGTCTCTGTCATCTTCACAGATTACAGCTGCAGATTACAGATTACAGAATGTGAAGATCATGAAAGGGCAAAAGGGTCATTTAAAACATTAATGACAAATGAAAAAAAAAAAAAAAAAAAAAAACTCAGTAATTTTAAAGAATTTAACAGGTCTTAAACTGTAGATTGAATTACTCCAATTATATTTCCAATTATATTTTATTCAGTTGATATCGGAGCACAACTACTCAGCATCCTGCACATTTAACTCTACCCAAGAAATGCCGCACCTCTCAACAGAAATACAACAACTTGAAAAAAGAATATAAAAAAGAAAAACAATGAGTGTAGTAAAAGGAAGTCAATTAATGATATTAAAGACAATAAAGTCAAAGGTACATGCAAAAAGTGATTCCAGTTATGGGTCCTGACAATTACAGTAAAGTTCCATGGAGGGACAAACTTTGATTGATTTGGAACATATTTCATTACTACCATTGTGTTTAATATAGATGTATTTTTAAATGACAGAAAATAAAATTCATTTCGCTGTAAGTTCAATTCATTAAAAGCATGTTTGCTGTATGATCAGAACTCATAAATTTGGGTTCATAATCTTTAAGTTTATCTGGTAGTTGAAGGCATTTGTATACCCGTAATTAAGAATTGTGTAATCATCCTACAGGATCATTGTTTCATTGGGGATAATTCCAATCTCAGTGTCTCATATTACTTGTACCAGTTTTAAATGAATTCATCATGAGGATGATAGTTAACCTGACTAAGACAAATATTGTTATTACTTGAACCTATGGTTTGATTTATCTTCTCTATTCATGTTGTATACATCCATACCATGTGACATATTCAAAATCATAATCAGATTGTTACAACGGTTTGAACTCGATTACTATAATGACTGGATTCCTTCAATGGAAACTGGGATTCAAATACTTACTGTACTGATGAAGTTGAAACTCAATCTTCGGGAAACTGACTTGGCCCATTGATTCTATGCAAGTCGACCAACAATTTCAAACATCTTTCAAACGCTTGTTCATGCACTACACAAGCTGCTGTTTGATGGCGTAGTGAATGAATGTTTTGAAGTCAACTCAAATGCAGAGGTTTGTTTTAAAAATTATCATAATGACTTCCAAAACTTTAATGCATTCAAAATTCATATATGCATGGAAATTTGACTTTAACACACTTCTTTTGCAATTGCATATCATAAGATTGATTTTTTGTCAATCTTTTTTCAGGGTTCGGCCAAAATCTTTTGAAGATATCTCCTATGCTAGAGCACCCATGGGTGCAAGGAAACTACACATATGGACAATCAGGTCATGTTTAAAGTACATCCAAAAGTCGCCACTTTTGTTAAAGCAGTGACTTACCTGGCTCCAAACGGTGCACTTACATTCTGTTCCAAGTTGTATCCAGAGTCCGCTTCAAATGTAGCTAATGTACGTCACAGCCAAGTTCTAAAAAAGTTTAAGGCAGGAGACCTTATTTTGGCCGACAAAGGATTCGTCAAGCATGAACAGTTGCTCAAGGTGTCTGTCTGTTTAAATCTACTAGCTTTCTTATCGACACGAGGCGACTTTACCAAACAAGAAGCAGCATTGTGTTACAAGATTGCTAAAATATGCAATCAAGTGGAACAAGCAAACGAAAGGATAAAGAACTATGAGATTCTTCCTTACATCCCAGCTACTTACAGACCCATCTTAACAAAAATATTTAAACTCTGTTCGTGACGCAAAAAAACTTTCAAGCTCCGCCTCTGAAAGAATTTGCTTTAAGTATTGCTTATTATAAATCTATATTAGTGTTTGTCAGTTCGATACATTCTACATCACTACAGTAAAAGTGTTCATAAAAAAGTGCTAGGGATGGGCAATTTTGATTTGCATGTTACCAGTGCCAATGGCTATATCTATTTCGTCCATCCTATGTTTTAATAGCTTGTTTTTGTCTGTTTGTTGTTTAATCTCCCTCTCGAGAATTTTCACTCATATGGAGACGCCACCACTTGCCGGTGGAGAGCTGCAAATTTAAACTTACAGTGACACTCGGCACTTAGGGCCATTGAGCAGTGAGGGATCTTTTTCTGCCAAGACCTACTGCGACACTATGCGGTCTTACCCGAATGGCCGGTCTCCAAGCCCCTTAGTGGATTCGAACCTGCGATGTAAGAATCAACTCCTTACTCCGCGACTCTAGAGTAGACGCTCTAACCACCGTACCACGCAGGCGACTGTTTAATAGTAAAGAGAATGAAAATTCCTTTCTTAACATAAATTCATGACAATAATATGTGCTGTATGTGTATATTTTACTATACAATTGGAAGAGGATTTGCTACAAAATATGCTTATGTTAACCCTAAAAAAGGTTTCAACTGAATTGGATGAGCAGCTTCTGAGAACAAAAAGGTCTCGGAGAACAAATAACAAAAAAAAAGAGAATAATTATAAAAACTAGAGCAAAGCTCATTGCAAAGCAACGAGTAGGTCTTCCGCATTGTTTTCAGTAACATTGCATGTTTGTTTGTTTGTTTATTTGTTGTTCAACCTCCCTAAAAACTAGAGCAAAGCTCATTGCAAAGCAACGAGTAGGTCTTCCGCATTGTTTTCAGTAACATTGCATGTTTGTTTGTTTGTTTATTTGTTGTTCAACCTCCCTCTCGAGAATATTTCATTCATATGGAGACGCCATCACTTGCTGGTGGAGAGCTGCAAAATTTTGACCTATCTTCAGGGCCTTTGAGCAGTGAGAACATTTGTGCCAGCACATAGTGCGAGACGGGATCTCGGTTTGTATGGTAACACCCAAAGGACGGGTGTCCACGTCCCACAGTGGGATTCGAACCTGCGATGTAAGGATCAATTCCTTACTCCGCTACTTTAGAGCTAACGCTTTACTACTGCGTCACGCAGGCGACTATCACTGCTTGTAAGGTAGGCTTATGATAAAAAATTAGTCATTCTGAAGAAGGCCATTACACAATAAATGCTGTGGGTCTGTCTAGTAAAATTTTATCATTGAAATCTAAGATGATATAAGGGGAAAAGGAGAAATTTATGAATACTTCCTGTTTGACCGGAATTGACTCAAAACCATGGAAAATAAGGTCTGAAGTCTTCCAGAATGGTAATCATTTCCTTTAATGCCAATATCTGCAGAAACAATTCATTTTTGGCTACTTCCGGTTTGACCGGAAGTAGTCTTAAGCAAGGGTACTCGATTGAAAGTAAGGCCAGAAGTCCTATGTGACATTTAAAATTCAAATCCATGCCTATATCTTAAAAAATATGCCATTTTCGACTACTTCCTGTTTGGCCGGGAGAGACGTCATTTGACGACTTTTGACAATCTCACTAGCTACTATTTGTTATTTTGAACAACTTTTCTTTTTTAATGTATCAAAAAATTTCAAAAGATTGTGAGATATTGAGATAAAAAATTCTTTCAGCCACTCAAGATACCTAATTATAGGGGCCAGCCCCATTTTTTTTTTTTTTACATCAAATGGAAAAGTGTGTAATTCTGCACAACATTTGTTCAACATGTTCTAACAAAATTTTTTTTTTGACGATTTCCGGTTTAAACCGGAAGTGCTTCCAATCGATGTTTTTTGTTGTCTTCCACCTTTATGAATATCAGTTTTATATGATTTTATTCAACACTGTTCAATTTTTGAAAAATCGCTTAATTAAAAATCGATTCCGGTGTCAATCGGAAGTGACGGAAGGAAAAACAAAAGACGTAATACAAAACTCAAAGAGATGTTCTTTCTTTTTTAAAAATATCAAGAATCTGTCTTAAGTCATTTATTAGAAAATGCGTGGACAAAATGACAACTTGAAAAATGAAAATCGGACAAAAGATGCGACCGGAAGTGATTTTTCAAAAAAATGAAAAAAAACACGGTCTTGAGATATGGAAATGATGCATCATTCCTGAAAAAACTTCGAAATCAGTCGTCTAGTTTCTGAGAAATCGCTTGTACTATGAAAAGGGAATAATGATAATAATAGGAAACAGAAGAAAAACAAATAGGTCTTCGAAGAAAGTCGGAAGACCTTAACTAGATGACACCTCGTTACGAGCAACGAGTACGTCTTCCGTTAGATTTCTGATAAGATCTTGATTGGAGAAGCTTGATTGATAAAAGCAAGTAAAACAACTTTCATTGAAAAAAGTATTCATATAAATTCTTCAAAATAGGCTTAGCAACACAAAAAAGAGTGAAATCTATCAATTTCAACAACGTCCGGTCTTTTACTTTCACTTTCGATATGACTGGAAGTACTAAAAATGACTTTTAGCTCCTCACTGAGTGTTAAGAAATCATCCTTCAAAGTTTCGAGGAAAAATGCTTATTTTTTCGACCATTTCAAGTTTGGAAGATTGATTGATTGATTGTGTGTTGTTTTACGTCCCATTCGAGAACTTTTCACTCATATAGAGACGTCACCATATACCGGTGAAGGGCTTCAAATATTGACCTTTACCCGGCACTCAGGGCCATTGAGCAGTGAGGGATCTTTATCTTGCCAACGCCTGCCGTGACACTGGACCTCGGTTTTTAAGGTCTCGCAACTTTCACTTCAAAGTGCCGAGTGCATGGCGAAGTAACAGTTGCTACCCATTTTTTATCGACTTAGGTCAGTGGCGGCCGAGATTCGAACTCATGGCCTTCCGATCTCGGAGCAAGCGCTCTACCGACTGAGCTACCGTGAACGGTAGTTTGGAAGAAATAACATCCGGTGTAAATAATATGATTCGAAACAGTCTATTTGCCTCTTTTATAAACATTTCAAAAATGACAAAAAAAAATAAAATTGCATTTGATTTAAAGTACTTCCGGTAGGCAACGGACGTCACGGCAACAAAAAAGTTAGCAGGAAATGCACATTTATGAGTTACAATCTATCATTTCTGAAAGTTTCAGGACTCAATCTCAAACCGTTTTTGAGAACACTGGCGAACAAAATGCAATTTTAAAAACAAAATGCTACTTAAAAAAAAAAAAAGAAAAAAAAATTAAAAAAATAAATACATTAACGTAGGTCGCGGGTTTGCAGCCCATTTAAAAGTGTCCGAAAACATACCATGAAAATTAGTTATATGAATCTCTATCTTCGTTTTATATTCTCTGAAAATTTTATAAAATTCGTCTGCATCGTTTTTGTGTAATTAAATCCCAAACATGCCATTGTTGTCGTTACATTTTCGACGTTATTCTATTGAACTATATAAGAAAAACGTCGTTTTTCGGTTCGTTTTGAGATAAGATTTTGTTTCAAAAAATATCAATAAATTTTAAATGGTGCAGAAATTGTTTCCCTTTTGGTATTTTAACAAAGAATTGATTTGAAATAAATCAATGTGAAAAAATTAATATGTCTTCGAGTTAGTTTTCGCGTGATTTAAATGTAGATAATTGCTTTTATATCGCAAAATGTAACATTTTTAAGAACGACGTCATAAAATATCGCGATGTCATGCTTGTCGTCGTGAATATCTATCCGGTATTCAGTGCAGAAAAATAAGATAAAATAATTTTTGTAAAAAAGAAATTTACGTCTATCTGCTCTCAAGTGACCCGTGAATCGTATCATGAATGATGATTCAATATCAATGAAATGATTATTAGACATGTTTCTCTTCATATTAGGTTTTTTGTACGTCTTATATTAGTGAAAATTCTCGTAAAAATTTAAAAATTAAAACAATAATGAATCCTTTAGTTTCTTTCTTCCAAATTACTTTCTTTATGTGTTGTTTTCTTACCGTTTCTCTTCTGTTTTTTTTTTTTTTTTTTTTTTTTTTTTTTTTTTTTTTTGTTTGTTTGTTTGTTTGTTTGGCTTTTTTCGTAGATTAGACTTTTCCTTACATTTGACTGTGTATTTTTCTTTTCCAGCGTACTGGTAGTCTGGTCCCCCCCCCCCCCCGCCACTCCGTTTTGGAAACGAAGTGAAAAACTGAGTGGCGGGGGCGCCAACCAGACTAGCGTGCTGGCAGAAACGGTATCCTCTAATTCAAGCCCCCAAGAAAATATTTATTTTTACATACCACATTTTCAGAGGGGTAAATGGGACGAGAATTTAAAAATTAATTTTATCCAACGTAATCAACAGCCATTTTTTTAGAACATTAATTCTACTTGTTGGACATGGAAAGCAAAGTAGGAAATAAAATCTGTGGGTATCAAACAGCATTGCAAGCTGTTGCTTAGGGGACGATCATTTCATTCAAGGGGGAGGGGGGCGCTTACAGATTTTGTAAATAAATAATCCGTCCTCAAAAATGTTGAAAATAAATAATCTGACCATGACTAGTTCTAGCACTCCCCCCCCCCCCTCCAATCGGAGTTTTCAACTTTGACTTTTTTTTTCTTTTTTGCTTGTCAGACTTTTTTCAGTGAAAAAGAAATAAATAATCTGTCCTTCACCGACATAAAAATAAACAATCTTACTCGGTAAAATTTGCCAGCTCCCTTTCCCTCAAAATCAAATAGTTGTCCCCTAACAGGAGGTCAGTGTCGCTAAAAAATTGTCTTTATGTTTCATCGTACCTTAGCAGTATTTAATTTATGATAAACTTATAGATCTATATATTTGAAAAATATCCTTTTTTTAAAAATAAAGTTTAATCTTTTGATGTAACAGGTGTATTTTTTTTTAATTATTGGTTTCTTTATTAATAAAACAAACTGTTAATTCAAATACGATCAAAAGAAAAAGGTCAGATGAATCTTGTGTCCATATTGTTTCGCGATACCAAGTGAAAACAAATCAATCGCAATTTCTCGGGCCTTTCCGACAAGCCGAAAAACAACCACTTGTTTTTCCAAGCTTACATGGAAGGTTCAAGAAAATAACAAATAATTAAACGTTTTTTTTAATACTTCCAGTGTCGATCCTTCGAATCGTAATAAGCCTTCTTCACTAAATTACCAATTCCAACAAAAGTTATTTGTAAAGTATTGTATCGACTATACAAATCGTAAAAGTCTTCATAATTTGTGATAAGTTGTTGCTTAAATAATATATATAACACTAAACTACCAATTCCAAGAAAAATTATAGCTAAATAATGATATACTGAAGAATTTGATAAAACAAAAATTATCGCAGATTTCTTTTTCATTGTGACGTCATAATCAAATGTGCACAAGAAAGTCGTCCAAATCATATAAATTGCGTACCCAGTTTTAACGACGTCAGCAAACCCGCGACCTACGTTAAAAAAACAGAACAAAACAAAAAAACAAGAACAAAACACCGGTCACTGTCATTAAAAGGTCGGCGTAAAGCTTTTCAGATATGAAGCATTTTCTTTTAATGATTGATTTTTTAAATAATTGATTTCTTAATAAAAATTCCATTTGTAAATAAATGCAAGTTTATGATTGACTATGTTTAAAAAAATAATACAGAAACCTGACTGGAATTGAAATTTTCAAACAAATTTAAAAAATAATTACCAGTTATCTTGGTGTACAGGAGGAAACAATTCTTCTATTGTTTATTGTCTTTTTAGCTTACATGAACCGAAGGCTCAAGTGTTTTTTATGCCCTCGCCAAAAATGATTTTGACAGAGTTATCCCTCTTGATCTTAGAAAAAAAAAAGAAATTTTCAATTTCTGCTCTCTAACTTTTGTAGGGATGTATGTTTAAGGTTGAAATTGCTTATGCAGGTATTTTACCAATAACTACAGATCAAGTTCGAATTTGGTCATGGTTCAATGATTTTTGACAGAGGTATCCCTCTTGAACTTAGAAAAAATAAGAATTTTTCAATTTTCGCTCTTTAACTTTTGTAGGGATGTATGTATAAGGTTAAAATTGCTTATGCAGGTACATGTATACTACTAAACAAGAGGCCCTCGGGCCACATAGCACACCTGAGCACATTGGCTAGATAAAAGCACAAATCAGTTCAATATTGAAAAGTTTAAAGGGGGGGGGGCTTGAATTTTAAACTACCTGAGGATGCTTCTATATCAATATAGCAAATAGCTTTGTTGTTCTTAAGCAGAAGGTTTTTTAAAGATTTTTTTCTATATATTCCTTTGTAAAAATTTGAAACCCCAGTGTGGTCTCTCCCTAATCCCTAGGTCATCATTTGAACAAATTTAAATCTACACAACCTAAGGATGCTTCCAAATCAATATGACTAAGTATGACTTTGCTGTTTTTTGAGAAAAAAATCCTATATATTTCTCTGTATAACTTTGATCCCTCATTGTGGCCCCTCCCTAGCTAACCCCGAGGGCATCATTTGAACAAACTTCAATCTAAAATACCTGGGAATGCTTCCATTACAATATGACTAATCATGGCCTTGCTGTTCTTTAGAAGATTTTTTAAAGTTTTTTCCCTATATATTTCTATGTAAAACTTCGATCCCCCATTGTGACCCCACCCCTTCTCCCTGGGGTCATCATTTGAATATACATGTACTTGAATCTAAACATCCAAAGGATGCTTCCATGACTAAACAAGGCTTTGCTGATCTGGTGAAGGGATTTTTTAATTTTTTCCCCTATATATTCCTATGTAAAAATTTGATCCCCCATTGTGGCCCAACCCTACCCCCAGGGATCATGTTTTGAACAAACTTGAATCTACACTACATAAGGATGCTTAAATATCAATGTGACTAAACAAGGCTTTGCTGATCTTGAGAAGAAGATTTTTCAAGTAAGTTTTTTCCTATATATCATGTATATTATTCCTATGTAAATCTTTGATCCCTCAATGTGGCCCCACCCTACCCCAGGGGGTATTCATTTGAACAAACTTGAATCTACACAACCTGAGAATGCTTCCATATCAATATGACTAATCATGGCCTTGCTGTTCTTTACTGGAAGATTTTTAAAGTTTTTTCCCAATATATTTCTATGTAAAACTTCGATCCCTCATTGTGGCCCCACCCTACCCCAAGGGGCCATGATTTTAACAAACTTGAATCAACATTATATAATGAAAGTTTCCTATAAGTTACATTTTTTTTTGTTCCGGTGGGTCTTGAGAAGAATTTTAAAATATGCCACCAAATTTTCACTATTTCTGAATTATCTTCGCTTGAATGAGGGCATGGTCCTTCATTTGAACAAGCCTAAATCCCCTTCACCAAGGATGCTTTGTGGCAAGTTTGATTAAAATTTGCCTATTTGTTCTTGAGAAGAAGTCGAAAATGTGAAAAGTTTACAGACAGACGGACAGACGGACGGACTACAGACAAAATGTGATCAGAAAAGCTGACTTGAAATTTCAGCTCAAGTGAGCTGAAAATACCGGTCATGTTCTAATTTGGTCATGGATTTATGAATTTTGACAGAGTTATCTCTCTTGAACTTAGAAAAAATAAGAAAGAACTATGCACGCTAACTCTCGATTCACGCCTATATTTTACACCCAATTAAATCAATACTAATGGCAATTTGGCCGTAAAATCTTTGTTGATTGCAAAGAACAGTTCAATGGTAATTGACTATTAATTTTAATTCCAGTGTTAAATAAATAATTACCCCTAATTCCAGCTCTTTAGATAAGGGGGTAGACAATATTTTTCAATGAAATCGCGCTTTAAAGTATCACCACATTTTAAAATATTCTTGGATATGAATAAATGTTCCTTAAATCTTTTCTTATGTTTTACTTCTATAAAATTAAACATATATTATTAATAAAATACAATGTTTTAGTTGTTAACCTCTTTGAAAGTGGTGAAAAAATAACCATTTTTGTAGTTTTTTGTCTGTAAACATATGTTCCCCTGAAACACAGAAATCTTTGACATGAATTTGTGAAATAACAGTCTATATTACCTGTAAAAACGAATTTTTGTTTCACGGGGGGGGGGATGTTTTAAAAATATTTTCCTTTTTCCGTTGATTTCTATAGTAAAAAAAACACAAGTTTTACCAAAAGAACGAGGGCGCTTTTGATTGGCATTCGGCAGGAATCTGGGCGCACTTGAAAAGTGAAATTTTCATTGATCTATCACACGAAATTTTAGCATTCTTTTGATCATTTGGGTTCCTGTAAATAGGAAAGGGAAATATTTTCCCGAAATTGTATTTTGATTTGCTAAAAAATAATTTGAAAATAGGCTAGATGATTCATTTGGTCACATTTTTAAACACTTTTTTCTAAAAATTTGCTATCTCTGGGTCACCTCTCCATGATTTTCAAAGGTTATTTGTATGTATTCTAATTCAAAGAAACAAACAATCATTTGTAAAAAATGGAGAGAAGACCCAGAGACCATAAACAATGAACTTTTTCCAAAACAATTCCAATGTGTAAATGCGGTGCTTCATTGTCGTTTTAAAAACCAAATTGAATGTGTAGCGATGAGAGCTCAGATATATGCCTTACCCTTCCAGTGCAATGGAGTCGAAAAATTTTTGGTTAGATCCTCGCACGGAGCGTTAGTTTTTTTTTAATGCAAGCAATCAATTCTTTTATCAGTTTAATTTTTTTGTACTGATTTATTTTAAAATGGATAAATTCTGGTTCTATTGCATCGAGAGCGAAAACAATTATTCCAGCCTATTAATACTTCAATATACACCTGTACTTGTAATTGCATTTAACTATACCCTTATTATCTTGCAGGTGTTTATTATTTAATATGAAGCATTACTATGTTAAAGTATGATTATTAAGATAAGCTGACCTAAATATTACAATTTGTCTTGTTTTATCAAACTAAATATAACATTTTCCTATGTGCATAGCTTTGAAAAGCCTGTCCAGATGTTGTCAACCAACCAAATCATGGACATTTAAACTATAAATGGTCGCCCGCGTGGCGCAGTGGTTAGAGCGTCTGCTCTAGAATCGCGGAGTTAGGAGTTGATCCTTACGTCGCTGGTTCGAATCCCACTGTGGGACGTGGAGACCTGTCCTTCGGATGAGACCGTATAAACCGAGGTCCCGTGTCGCAGTAGGTGCTGGCATGAAAAAGATCCCTCACTGCTCAAGTGCCGAGTATAGGTCAAAATTTGTAGCCCTCCACTGGCAAGTGGTGGCGTCTCCATATGAGTGAAAGATTCTCGAGAGGAACGTTAAACAACAAACAAACAAAATAAACTATAAATGTTTCGTACACATGATTCCTACAGATCACATGCCAAGCACGCTCATCTTCTTATAGAGTTATCTCTCTTTGTTTTCCCAAAGAAACAATGTTTTATGAAAATTCATATAAATATCTATATAGATATGAAAAATCATTCAAATGTGTAAACTTTTGAAAATTGACTTGGAGGTAGGCGGAAGAACAATACTATCGTTCGCAGTTCTTTTCAGTTTTCGCTCTTTAATTTTTGTAGAAATGTGTGTATGAGGTTGAAACTGCATATGCTGGTATTTTACCAAAAGATACAGGTCGAGTTCGAATTTGGTCATGGTTCATTAATTTTTGATAGAGTTATCCCTCTTAAACTTAGAAAAAAAATGAATTTCAGTTTCTGCTCTCTAACTTTTGTAGAAATGTATGTATAAGGTTGAAACTGCATATGCTGGTATTTTACCAGAAGATACAGGTCAAGTTCGGTTTTGGTCATTTGCCGATGCTTTTTGACAAAGTTATTCCTCTTGAACTTAGGAGAAAAAAAGAAAATTTCAGTTTCCGCCCTATAACTTTTGTAGGGATGTATGTATAAGGTTGAAATTGCATATGCAGGTATTTTACCAGAAAATACAGGTCAAGTTGGTCATGGTCCGATGCTTTTTGGCAGAGTTATCCCTCTTAAACTTAGATTGATTGATTGATTGAATGTAGTTTAAGTCGTATTCGAGAATTTTTCACTCATATTGAGACGTCACCATACATCGGTGAAAGGCTTCAAATTTAGACCTTTACTCGGGAATCAGGGCCATTGAGCAGTGAGGGATCTTTCTCGTGCCAACGCCTGTCGTGATAGGGGTTTTTAACTCGGTTTTTAAGGTCTCATCCGAAGGACTCGCAACTTTCATTTCAAAGTGCCGAGCGCCTGGCGAAGGAACAGTTGCTACCTTTTTTTAATCGACTTAGGTCAGTGGCGGCCGAAATTCGAACTCACGGCCTTCCGATCACGGATCTTGAACTTAGAATAAAATTAGAAATTAGTTTCTGTTCTCTAGCTTTTGTAGAAATGTATGTATTAAGTTGAAATTGCATATGATCGTATTTTACCAGAAGATACAGGTCAAGTTCGAACTTGGTCATTTTCCGATGATTTTTGACAAAGTAATCCCTCTTGAACTTAGGGAAAAAAAGAAGAGAAATTTTCAGATTCTATTCTCAAACTTTTGTAGGGATGTATGTTTAAGGTTGAAATTGCATATGCAGTTTTTTTTAATCAGAAAATACAGGTCAGGTTCGAATTTGGTCATGGTCCAATGAATTTTGACAGAATCTCTCTTGAACTTGGAAAAAATTTAGAAATTTTCAGTTTCCACTCTCTGACTTTTGTAGGGATGTATGTATAAGGTTGGAATTGCATATGCAGGTATTTTACCAGAAGATACAGGTCAATATCGAATTTGATCCTGGTCCAATGATTTTTGACAGTTATCCCCCTTGAACGTTGAAAAGATTTCTAATCATTACTTCGGCTACAAATTTATTTTTTTATTTTTGCTATTTACAAATTTGTGCAATTTACAATTTGCAGTTTCTATTTATTATCTAAGTTATAAATGAACATTCTGTGCATGGCATTTGAAATTTTGGCTGCCAGCAGGGGCATATCTACACGACATATCTAGTTTGTTTGTTTGTTTGTTTTATTGAAATGTGTCCGTTGTCTATTATAGTTGCTGTCGATGTCATTGTTGTTGTCGTAAACATTTTTTTTTTTTTAATAATTTCACCTTTTTTGCAGAACCACTTGGCTAATTTCAACCAAACTTGATACAGCGTATTGTTAAGTAAAGGGGAACTAAATTTGTTTAAATGAAGTGCCACGCCCTTTTCCAAGGGGGGATAATTAAGAAAAAGGAAAAATTGAGTTTTTGTTTAAATCATCAGGAAAAACGAAACTAATGTGAAAGCTTTCTAACATAATGTTGATCCAAGGTTGTTCAAATCGTGACACCTGGGGGTAGAGTGGGGCCACAATGGTTGATGAAAGTTTTACATAAGAAGACATTGGAAAAATTCTTTAAAATCTTCTTCTAAAGAAAAGGATAGCGCTGATTGGTCATATTTGTTTGGAAGGTCCTTAGGTAGTGTAGATTCAAATCATGACCCCCGGGACAAGGGTTAGGTCACAATGGGCAAACAAAGTTTTTCATTGGAATATATAGGGAATAAAGAAAAATCTTTAAACATCTTCTTCTCATGTTCAGCAAATCATTTACACTGTGGCATCTTTTGCTAGTTTAGAATCAAGATTGTTCAAATCATGACCCCCTTGGGGCTTGGGAGGGGCCACAATTGGCGATTAAAATTATACAAAGATATACATAAGAACAAATTGTGTCCCCCGTTCCCATAGAAGTCGCACTGTGGAGGTATTTGTGATCACTTATATCTTATCTTTTCAATATATTACTGATTTTTGGCGGCGAACCAAGATGTAAAATAAATGGTTCAAATGTGGTTTGACCACTTCAGAGACGGAAAAAAGAATGCAGAAGTGACATTTACACTAGAACGCTAGTAGAGATGTTGTATAAGAGTCAAGGACAGTTTTCCCATTCGTACCGAAAATAGTAACGCCTATAAGAAGTAGATTACTGTTTGTTAAAAGACGATGAAGAACGTTATGGGCCAGTAACGACGACAAACCTTGTGTTTTCTCTGCTACTTACAATGTAGGACAACTTTTCGACTAAATCTGATTTTTAAAAAAATCGGTTTAAAGAGGTATTTTTCCTACACTTTCATATACCGTTGGTTTCTTCATAGTGCGCATTAAATTTTAATGAGTCGCTCAGTCAAGAGTGTTTTTCCCTTTTAAAAATTAACTGGATGCTTAAGAAACGCGTGTTAAGTACTTATAAAATGATCATGACGTTATGAGACGTAAATTCCTCTTGACACTTACATGCTTCATTCATTTTCACATTATTTTCTTATTAAGTATGTTTTCATCATGAAACTTTAAATTAATGATCAAAATATCTGCTTTATACTATGACAAGAAAATGATTTTAATTTAGCAAAGAGAAAATAAATTGTTTTCCCTGTCTACGACTTATTTGGACAACCCTCGTACAAAACTATACTGCTGTCTACTATACAATCATACTCTGTTCATTAATACATTTGCAGATGTATCAAATGCCTTTTTTTTTTATCTGTAAATCTTAAATATGAATATTTCCGAAACAAAGAACATTACCTTACATGTAACATATAATATGACCTCCACTCTAGATATCCAAATATCTACGGCATGCATCTACATATATATACAGTCATCGTGAGGGGTGTCCGGGGGTTGGTTGGTTACCAACACTGTCTTAATTCTTAAAGTTTGACAGATAACAATATATTTTACAGTATTGTCTGATTGTCAGAGATGTTATGGAAACGTACAAAATAAGCTTGGTACTTACCGTGACTTTATATGAAGTATTCCTAATTGAAGCTTATATGACCGAATGGACCATTTTAGTCTCTGAGTCAAACAAAAACTTGAAAGCATGATTACGTATTTTTAATGTTAATTTCACTTCACATTAACTTTATGTTAAATTTTTAACGTTAAGTAACATTAAAATTTTAAGTGGATTGTGAACTGTCTAAAAAAACTATGACCAAAATTTTAACATTAATTTAACGTTAATCAGTTAATGTTAATTTCATGTTTGTTTAACATAAATGTCGTTTACTGTGTCAACGCCAAACCGACAAAAATGTCGCTTTTCAATAAATGTTTTACTTTTTCTTTTATTAACCATTTATCTTACGTGTAATTAAACACATTAATATCTATATTTTAACACAAGTATAGGACTTTATTTTTGTATATGTACTGGTCTTAATATGACGTCATATTTACTTACGTTGACGTTGAATTATGACGTCAGTTTATGAGTGAGTACGCTAATGTTGTAATAAACAGAGTAAAGTATGGCGCACCATTCCGACATAACTTCTGACCTAGATTCGGACATAGTTGATTCCGATGATGATGAAGATAATGAAGAATTTACTACATTTCGAGGTCCGTGGTTTAATGTAGTGGATCCTAACTCTTTTATCATGCCTGACCCTGATTTCAGGGAGGAAACAGGACCCGTCAGTTTTTATCCTGGGATGTCAGCTTTGGAGTATTTCACAAAATTTCTCCAGTATGAACAACACGACATTGTAGATATTCTTGTGAGGGAAACTAATCGATACGCAGATCAGGAGCTATCAAGGAGAAGCAGGCCCCCCATGATTTTAGGACCACATTCCAGGCTCCGTGATTGGTGTCCTGTAACTCAAAATGAGATGCTGGCTTTTTTGGGCATCGTGTTGAGCATGGGAGTAGTGAAAAAACCAACTTATGAATCCTACTGGGAAAGTAACACACGTGCGTGGTCAATGGAAACTCCTAATTTTTCCAAAATTATGGCTAGAAATCGTTTTCAAGCCATACTGCAGTTTCTTCATTGCAATGACAATGCTATTGCAGCAGAACCTGGTGATATTGGTTATGACCCTCTACACAAAATTTCACCAATTATTGAAATTTTGAACGAAAACTTCCGCCGAAATTACAAGTATGTTTTCATTAAACTACATGTACATGTATATAGCATAAATCTTTTTTTTATCACGAGGAGAATAAGTAAATTGAAGTTATAAATTAATGTGAACAGAATTTTCTTACATATATCTCTGTATCCAGCCTCTTTCTGCTGTTATTTATTACCTATATTTATATTCTTATTACGGATGAATTAAACCTACTTATAGCAGGGCTGGCGTCTGTCATAAAGCTGTCCTAACTGAAATGTTACTTAAATGAATGGAATTTGGAACTACATTTTCTTATGTTCTTTAAAAATAGACAGTATTATAGCAATTCACCTGAACACATTGAGTAACTTTGCTGACTGTGGTTAAATCAAATATATTAGTTAAGTTAATTATTAAACAATCTCTGTCAATCAAAAGTTACGCACTTATTTAGTTAACAGAGAGGATATCTGTTATGTTCGGTAAATATCAGTTCGTCATATTTTATAAATGTTTTTAACAACTTAAACACTACATATATCGTAATCGTTTATCTTTTAAAATCAATCAAATGATCAATTAATTACTTAATTCAAATTTATTACAAATATGTGTAATATACATTTATCAGAATATCAATATATTATTTGAAAATATTAAAAAGTTTCTAAAGACTTTCCTTGTGTATGCTAGCTACAGGAATACATAGGCGGACCCGGGGGATGGCAGCTTAGCCCTCCCCCCTTTTTTTCAAAGATAGCCATAATACAGGCATTGAACATTGAGGCGTGGATTTAGCCCCCCCCCCCCCCCCCACCACTTTTAACAGGAACGTTTCAGTGCAGTCAAAGATCGAAGGCTAACTGGTACTGTTTGAAAAATAAATTGGTACTGAAGTTCGATCTTACCCCCCCCCCCCCCCCGATAGGATTTTTGGGTTTGAACAATGGACAATTTTCCAATTTATTTATTTGATTTATTTATTTATTTATTTTATTATTATTTTTTTTTTTTTTTTGCTTGTCAAGTTTATTTTCAGATTTGAAATTTCTTTCTCTTTCAATTAGCCCCCCCCCCCCTTTTCAATTTGCTTCCTACGCCAAATATTTGCCAAATTTACTTTACGCCGATTAAAAAATTATTGGAATGAATATAGCATAACTATATAACATGCATTTTCCACGAAAACAATGAACATCCTATTACCTTTGTTATACAGGTGCTCGTTTCATGATCAATTTGACGTTTTTTTTTTTTTCTGAAGCAATTACTTTACGTCTAGATTGACGTCATAGTATGGCATTAATGACGTTACAGACGTAACAGTATTCGGCGTCGAAAGGGTTAATATGAATAACATGAGATTAATGTTAATTTTTCAACAATAAATAAACATGATTAATGTTAACTTTAAGAAAATAATTTCCTTTTTTTCAGTAGTACACATTGGTAAATGTATACATTTAATCTTACAGAAACATAATGATTTCATTTTATAAAAACATAAAAAGTTCCCAAATTTCAGTTTAAAATATGTTTATAAAAGAGTAGTGGTGTGTGCTCTAACTTTTATATCGTCTCGGGCACCTCGTCCCCCTAATTTCTGAATGTATTTTCACGCACACTTACAAAATAAAATTTTTCTAGAATGAATAAATTCAGTGTATGTTTTAAAAAGTCAATATTTTGGATTTATTTCGGTAAAAAAAAATACTTCGAATTTTATCTCTGGATCGGTTTTGTTTTTTATCGGACGAAATTGTACGTCATGTTTGACGTCATCAACTGTAACAGAAGTATAATTTAGAAGTTGTAAAACACAGAGAAATAGAGTAAGTGTTTTTGGTTACGGTAGTATCTGTTGTTAAGTTTATTTCAATTATTATTTCAATTTATTTCATAAATTTATGAGCTTTCTGTACAGTCACATAACGCATTACTCAGTTACTCATGCAATTACTATTATATTTTTGTAACTATGTCGTAAGCTTTGATGTGTCAGATCTGTGGATGTTTATATCAATATCAGCATTGCTATTTTTTCAGATCTATTTGTTGTTGAATAAATTTGTTTAAACACTAACGTACGACATGGAAGAAATTCGAAAGTGAAAGTAGAAATCTTGTACGAGTTAACTAGGAGTTAACAAATTCTATCAGTTCGTCTAAGCTGTTTTCCGATTTGTTTTAGGCCCCTATTTTTATTGTATATTAAGCAGCTGGAATGCGGTGTCACAGACTCACAGCGCTGAAATATTTGGAACTTTGAAAGTCGGACTTGGTCCTCGGGAACCCAGCTGCCTAAATCAAAATGACAGTGGAAGTGGAACACAAACAGGTATTAAAAAAACAAACAAAATGTAAACAATACTCACAGTAAATGTAATGAGTTTATCATGCCCCCCCCCCCCCCCAATATTACTTGCCAATGTTTTCATTGATGTTGTATAGAAACATTTTATTAGCATTATAAAATCACTATGCACCATTCCTTCGCATAGTGTTTTTCAGCATTACCAGGCATTAAGGTTACTAATGATAGAGTTTATTGAATTCTATTTCAAAACTAGAGAGACAAAATTTAAAGCTTTGTTTTTATTTTTTACAAAAGTTTGGTTTTAATTGGACTTGTATGCAATATTGCACAGAAAATTGTTTCTACATGTACATAAATTTGATGAAGATGTTTGATTTTCATATAAATAACATTTTTTTTTTTTAATTTTGTTAGGTTCAGTTTAAAAGTCTTGCTGACATGAACATGATAAACACAAAAAGTGAATTTCATCATCTTAGGCTATCTTCAAAATACCAGGTAAAGTGCATTATAATTACCAATTGTTCTGAACTTTGATATCAAATAAACCATTAAATACTGCCCCCAAAATGTTTTGGGGTATACTGGAATCACAATGTCTGTTTGCCCGTCACATTGCTTAGAGAGTTAAATTAAAGGTTTACTTTAAGAGTTGGGGATTCTCAAAAAGAGAGTACGGTGGTGAGTTCGGTTGGTAGATATATGTAACTGGTAATTTTTAAGGACTCTGACAACAAACAATCATCTAATATTTCGATTGATGAAACTTCATTTTGAAATACCCAAGTAGAACTTGAATTGAATGAGATTAAAGTACAAAACAAACATATAAACAAAAAAAAATGCAATAAAATTTTTAGCAAATTGTATATATATAACAGAGAATTACCAAACTTACGGGGAAGATGGTCTCTACCTGTTTTAAAGAAACTCATTGTTTTTTAGGTCAAGATTAAAGGTCAAGGTCAATTTATTCTAAACATAGGAAAATATGGTCTGTTCAATTTCTTGGAAATCATTAGCACGATAGAAAATTTATACACTGGTAATTATACACTGGTACCCAAAGAGGAGATGATTCATATGGATTTTGATGTCAAAAGGTTAAGGATCAAACCATTTCAGACATAAAATAAATTCAACCATATCTTGAGAAAGAAGCTCAAAGAACCCCTTTGTTTGACAAACTTCTATTTTGAAATACTGAAACCCTCTAATGATTAAATGATTATCAAGGTTAAAGGTCAAATTCAACTGAACATAGGCATTTACTGTCTACTTAATATCTTGAGCCATTTTCTTGAGACATCAAACTTTGTTTACTTGTACCCCCTGAAAAGGAACTTAGCCATTTATGATCCTGAGATTATATACAGATCAATCTTTGTGTTCTTTAACCCTAACAAAAAGATTTTTTTTTCAGTATATTTTAGATACTTTAGATAATAATGTGTTGCCTAAGTTTTAAAGTGTTTTGTTTTCAATTAATTGTGGTAATACATGTATTTGCCTTTTTCTTTTTCAGGTTGGGAAAAGAAAGAAGATTTTTAGCATTATATTTAGATTCCTGATTAAAAGCATTCATATTTTAAATTATGTTTTCTTTTTTATTCAGACAGTTTGAAATTGGAGACAATGTCAGAATTAGGGTAATAAATCTGGAGATTTTGTTGAAAGAGCTGATGGTGCCCAAAGTCATCCATTTGGATATATTCAAATTGAGAAAAAAGTTTGACACCTGGGATAAAGTCAACATGCAAGCTTAGCTTGCTACAGTGCTTAAAGGAAAAGTGCAAAATTGTTAAGTGAGCTTTTGAGGTAGCTTTAGAGGAACAATGATGAGTACACGTACTTAATCATTTAAGCTACTGCTATGGAGCAATTACATGTACTTTTCTGGAAGAATAGTCAGGAAAACTCCAAATACATGCATATAATTTAATTTTGTTTGTATTCTAGCCTCTGATTGGTTAATATCCAAAAAGGAACACAAATTATTTCTGTATAACCTGGTTTGGTATGGGGACACACCCCCCTGACAACCAGCTGAATCGTCTGTATCCATGCAATCATCTCATTTCTAGTCCTCGGGATTCATGGAAAATTCCAGATTTAATAATTGTACCTTTTACTTCGAACAGTAACTCGGATCTTACCACATGTAATCAAACAACATGGCTGCTAGGACTATGTATCAGTTTTTACCTCCCCTCGCTTCCCATAACTTCCGTTACTACGGTTGTATTATTGAGCGGCAAATTTGAATTAATAAAAAGCAACGAAATTTTACAACCACAGTTGTTTAATGATTTTAAAATTAAATTATAAGGAATGACTCTAATTCTTGGCCAAATTATTCGAGTATAACCTGGTTTGGGTCAGTTTACGCGTAAACCAGGTTATACTCGAATAATTTGGCCAAGAATTAGAGTCATTCCTAAAATAATTTTATGTGTTTTAATATTAAATAGGTGTAAACTAATTAACGTTAATTTAACATTAAAATAACATTAATTTAACGTTAAATATTTAACGTTGAATTCATGTATAAGCTCAATTGACGTTAATTTAACGTTAGATATTTAACGTTAAATTAATGTTATATCAATGTTAAATTAACGTGAGGCACAATTGGCTGTGTACTGAAAACAATCTAATCTGATCTATTTCTGGTAGTATGTACATGTAGTGCCACTTTGTCAATAAAGGAAGATCATTATTTCTGATTATTCATACTATACAAGCAGTACTACACCTACAACACAAGGTGAATTAGAAAAAAAAAAGGATATCAAAAACACTTTTAATATGTGAAGATTAGTTTATGAAAAACTGTCGATAATTAATTAAATATTATAGATCAATTCTCCACACTGACTGATGACGAGGTGTCCGTGTTATTCTGTTTTCTGTGTTCTGACTCCGGTCCTCCTGACTTCACTGACACAGAGTGGCTGGACATGCTTAATGACATACGACAGATAGCACACGGTAAAGAGAAACCTGTAACAAGTGAGGAAGCACAGCAGACTCTGGACAGACTGAAGTCACGTGATTACCTTTGGGAAGATCAGGACAAGATAACGGAGGACACGAAGGATGAGACAATGTATAGGATAGCATTAAAACGCCCTGATATACCGTTGTATTACAGTAGTTATGACACAGCCAGTGTGTACCTGAGATCATCTGGATACATCAGAAAACCTGGAGAGAAGTGTGTCTGTAGTGATTACTGTGATTACTTAATGATACACCGTCTACAGATGAACTTACTGACTCACGTCACCATGGAGGACACGACTATATATGATGAGATATACCAGATATGTAAGTCAGTGTAAAGTAATGTTATTATTTTCCAATTCGGAAAATGTTTCAAATGAATGAATTTATTAAATTTAAAAGAGTGATATAGTTATTAATTACACAGAATGATTATGTTTTTTTTTTAGCTATTATATACACTGTAAAAAATGTGTTTAGATGATAGACACATTTCTAAACACATTCTTGTCACACTTTTTTTTAATGCGTTTAAATTTTAAACATGTTGAATTTCAATACGCGTAATGGAAAGTGTTTTAAACCTAAATGCTTACATGTTTAGAGTTTAAACACAATTCTAAACACTTAGATTCGCGTTTAGAAGCTAAACACTTCAATGTTTTAAACATTAGGATCTGCAAGAAAACCAAAAATATAACAGGTTTGTCCGTTTTAAGTTTTATTAACTTCTAAACATTATATTAAAATGATAAAAAAAGGCCTAACACACAGTAAAGTGTTCTCACGCAGTCACTGAATCTTTGTTCGGTAGAATTCCTTTTACTTGTGAATGGTTTCCATTGTTTGTTACAAAGTCTTTTAGAAGTTTTGACATATAAAATTATCTGGCATCTAAAGAGTTAGTAACATCCAAGTTGTTGAATTGTCTGCATTTTGTACCAGTAGCACAATACAAAGTAAATATATATGTAAAGGACTCCAGCTATGGTGTGTTTCTTGCAGTGTGATGCAATACGGATCACTATTTCAAATCCGTCGTGATGTAAACAAAGCAGCAGAGTATCTGGATAATCTTGAAGGTATTAATTCACATTCATTATCAGAAATGAATTTTGTTCTTTCTCTCGGCTATCCAATTAAGTTAACCTGTAAGAAAGGACGTACGTTGCATTTAAGTAACAGTATGCGCTCCTCACTGAACATGCTGAAGTTTAACATTAATTACTAAACATATAATAAAAATGTTTAAATAAATATTGTTGCAACTATAGATTCAATATTTACTCTCATTAATGAATACATGATATGACACCGAAAGACATCCTTGATATAAAGTGCAATGTTAATTTACTTTACTCATCACATGTTTATTGCAGCCCGGAGGACAGAGCTGCTCTATACATATAAGTTTAAGTGTTGGTATATGGGGATTGAGGTGGGAGAAGTTATTCAGAATTAAAGGTTTTCTAAACATTAAAAAGATTGTTAATCAGAATGTTCTTTCCCTTTATAAATTACGAGATACACAATATATTTACTTCCATAAAGTTAATCTGTAAACATATATATGTTTTTCATATTTAATATATAAAGTTGCTTATCATTTACTATCGAAAAAAAAACAGGTCCTTTTTTTTTTTAGAACATCGAATTTTACTTGTCGCATAAAAACGTAAAAAATGTACTTTACACAGTTCGTGTTTTATATTCTTAAAGTGAAAGATATTTTTGAAAATAGGTGATGCATGTGTCTGGTTTCAAATTATATTTTATGCAGCCAACATTTACTTGAGGAATTGATAAAGTTTAAAAGGGTATCGTTTTTGTTCGATTTATTCTCGACTATCGTCTCCGTCATTTAGACGCATGCCTTTTTCACACATATCGAAGCGGTTTGATGATAAAGACTCATTTCCATTGTTTACTTTATTTATTTCCCGGGCGACAATTGATGGTTACATCAATGTTTTCTTGTTTTATATAGAAACAAAAGCATACATACCCTATAGCAATAACAATGAGCCTTTCACATGTTTTTCACTATTCCTGCGGTGGTTGGTACTCAAGTTCTCATCAGCTTTCTTGAAAACATCGTTTACTATTTTGTTGTGATTTTCTTTGTTTCGACAACCGCGCTTATTAACGTTCAAATATGTATCATTTCCGGGAAGATAACTCTGCACATGACCGAATATAAAACAAAAAACATGTTTAATATCTAAACGCGTATAGATTTTAAACATATTTAGACAAAAATGTTTTGTTGTTAAACACAATATCAAACACGTTTAGATCTAAACACGAAATGGAAGTGTCTTTTTCCTAAGCACATTTTTTACAGTGTAGATATTGATTCATTCACACTTAAGTTAAGATTTGTAAACTAAATATATTTTTTTTAATATTTATATAGGTTTATTTTCGAACTTGTTCATGATAACAATTACTTTCATTTATAATGAAATATAATGTTTATAAGTTTATAATGCATTACAAATCTTCCTCTGCAGTGAATGTTTCAAAGCAAAAACTAAAATACAGCGAAGATAAAAGAGAAGAATTTCTAATGGATCTAAGAAGAGAAGGGGAGGCTGTACACTACAGAGGAAGATCACAGGACAGTGTAGATCACGTGACATGGCTATGGAGATACAGGAACTTAGTGAGACCTAACATCGTGAGATCCTGTATAGGCCTCCATCCACACTGGGACATTTACATCATCGACAACAAAGCTTACAGAAAACCAAGTAAGAAGACAAATATAATTATCTAATATACATAAATATTAATATGCTTTTTCAAACTCTTTACAAGTTTAGACGTACACTTTACATAGACACTCCCTTCAACTGTTTCAGTATTACATGACAGTCATTTTAAACATAAGTTTGATAATTGATAGAGGACAGATTGGTGATTTTTCAGGTCGCTAGTAGCACTGTTTACCAGTGATTATAAACGAAATGTGTCCGATGTCTGGTTCCTTGTCATTTTGGAATCAACAAGCTTCATGTATATTGTGGTTATGGTTCTTACCCCAAAAAGGGGTGGGGTAGGGGTGTTGGAAAACACCCAACCAAGTTGGGTTATAATTTCTTAAAATTATGTCGAATGTACCATATTTTTATCTTAGAGGTATAAGATAATAACTTCGGACAGATTTTCAGCCAAATTGTTGATTTCGTAGTATTTGTTCATAGAAATTAATTAGCCTATAAAAGAATGTATATGATGCTTAAAGCAATATAAGCTGCATTTTGGAAAACAATTTAGGCATATCATAAAGACAATTTTAACACCGATAATACAAATAACAGAAATTTCAGAAACAGACAACATTCATTCCTCCGTTTGAATCCGATTCATACACAACACGTGGAGTTACGTCGAAATTGTCCGTCGTTTTCAATGTATAATTACTTTGATAAATATTGAAAAGATACAATGGGACTTGGTACTCAACTCTAACCAGTATTTAAGAACTTTGCACGGTAACTCTCGATTCCCACCTACATTTTACACCCATTTAATTCAATACTAAATGCAATTTGGCTACAAAATCTTTTTTGAATGCAAAGTCTTAATAAGAGTTCAATGGTAATTGATTAATAATTTTAATAAGAGTGTCAAATAGTTACTTACTATTAATTTCAACTCTTTTTTATAAAGGGGGTAGACGATGTTTTCCATTGAAATCAGGCATCCGATTTTTAGACATTCTTAGATATGGATAAATGTCTCTTAAATCTTTTATATGTTTAAGTTATGTAATGTTAAACATATATGATTGATAACATACAATATTTGTTTGTTTGTTTGTTTGTTTGTTTTGTTTTGTTTTTGTTTTTGTTTTTTTTTTTTTTTGTCTGTAAACATATGTCCCCCTGAAACAACAAAATCTTTTTTAGTATATGAATTTGTTAATTAACAATTTTTTAATACCTGTTAAATGAATTTTTGTTTCACAGGGAGGGGGGGTAATTTTTTTTTTTAATTTCTGTTTTCCATTGATTTCTATAGCGAAAAGCACAAATTTTTAACAAAATTATAGAATTATCTCTCTTTGTTTTCCCAAATAAGTTATGTTTTGCGAAAATTCATATAAATATCTATATCAATATTAAAAGTCATTCAAATATGCACTTTTGAAAATTGACTTTGAGGTAGGCGGCAGAATAATATTATCGTTCGCAGTTCTTTAGTAACACTAACAAAGTTTACCCATGGTACGTCAATTATTTTTGTTTTATTTTTATAATCTTTTTTAAATCTTTTTTTCCTTTTTTTCTTTTTGTTGTTGTTGTTGTTGAATAAACTAGCTCCATGCACACACAACTCAAAAGTCAACCTTTACACACACGTCGATATTTTGCATGAAATAAAACTTTCTGGTTATGAATCACAATAGGAACTAGTTATAATTGTATGGTGTTAGGAGACATACATTCAATACAATTAAAAAAAAAATAATCCCTCTCCCTCTTAATTTTCTTTTTTGCCAAAAGCAGACCCATTTAGATTTTTTTTTTTTCAACTAAATTGATATTTTATTTAATCATTTGAATCATTATAGTATCAAAATACTTTCAGATCTGTAGTATATGAGTCGAAGAAAGAAAGATAACATAAGTCCCATGCATTCTTATTAAGCACAAAAATGTACAAAATATGAGAGTTAATTCTCCGTATTTCAAGACAGTCATATCAAAATATCAAAATGTAGTTTACCCTTTGTTCCTAAAATTTTGCTTTTCTACATGTATATACTATGAAAACCAAAACAATCACACTATACTTGAAAACAGCTCTTTTGTGCTTTAGCTTGAAACTATTTCCGATGTCATTTTCTCAAAATACATTAATGCATGTTTGTAGAAATGTGAAATACCAATGCAGTGGCAAATATGGAACTCAACTATGTTTTCATTGTAATTTATTATTTTTTTAAAGCAAAAAATGAATTTCCAAACTGATTTTAAATCTTTCACGTTAAATTACTCCAATGCCAAGTACATCATAACCACTTCAATCATCTCTTTATGAGTCCGTCAGTTCACGCCTGTCTAAAGCAGCCATTTAGGAAATTGTTGTATTGTTGTATTTAAAGAATTTGACTTATCAAATAGACATTGGATTAGGGGATCCAAGATTTTAGCGATGAATTTAATCCAGCAATTTTAAAATTTATATCTGTATGGTTTCAAGATCGAAGGAAAGTTTTTAATACAACTATCAAAATACTTTGCATAAATGTAAGAAGGGAACAAAAAACTAATATAATAACAATTTTAAAAATTACCTGGAAATGACACCCACTACATTTGAAACGCATCGTTCTGTTAATCCTCTTTTTAGGAAGATTTCGCGTATGACACCTTTATTGAAATAAAGGCTTCCGCCAAAAACCCATGCGCGACCGAAGATTAATTTTTTTTTTTTTTAAATAAGTTTTTTTTTAAATTGGTAAATACAGAAAAAAACATTTTTTTTTAAACTCAGGGACCAATCTAGACCCAAAAATTTAGGAAGACATCACCTCCTTCAGAGAAGTTTAGGGAGAAGTTTTAAAATCTAGGGAGACTTCTTGGTCCATATTAATCCTTATTTAAACTTTAACAAATTAAATTCATGTCAAAATCACATCGTAAGAACACTGAAAGAGACAGAAAAGCATAATTGATTTAAACATATAACAGTGGGGAAACTCGATTTACTAAACAGACAGACCTATGACTATTAGTCAAATGTTACGGCTTTAACGGACATTACTAAATCTAATTGTATATATTTTAAACTCTGTTTCTAACATTTTTATGGAATACTTACCGTATATACTCGCCTATAAGTCGGCTTTTTGGGAGTTAAATTTTGGTCCAAAACTCTATGTCCGACTTATAGGCGAGTTATAAAAAGATTGGGTTTTTTAGAGTTTCAAGCCCTCTAATATAAGTTAAAAAAATACAACTGACTTATAGACGGACCGACTTATAGGCGAGTATATACGGTAATATAAAACATTAACTTAAATTTGATCGACATATCTGTTTATCAGTCTGTATTATATATCCATCACTGACATTCATGATTACCAAAGATTGGCCATGGGTCCATTAAAAGCTCTTGATATGTATGTACGATGTGCATGTGTACATTGGTTAGCCAATTAGAAGTGCATGTGTGTGTGTATGTGTGTCTGGTTAGGAGAATCGGAAAGGGGGGGGGGGGGGGGATAGGGTCACGTCATATGTTGATCATTGCATATTTATGCGCATGCGCAGAAACAATCCATTTTATTATTGTACAGAGATAATTTGACAATAATTTCGGTTTTCAAGGGTATGTAGCTGTTAATCAAAAGTATTGCACTAATATTCCAAAAAAATCCTTCTTTCTTTTCCCAATATTTCCTCAAAATGACTAAAAGCACGCATTTCCATTGATCTTGATGGAAATTCTCAAAATAAAAGTAAAGGAGAGTTGCATATGCAAATATGCACTACATAACGACTCATCAGGCTCATGTGTTTCGTAAGTATGAATGTCAGATCTTTGACCGGAAGTCCAAGGGTTACTACACTACGCCACGTTAGAGAATATTCGACCTCAGTATCTGAAAAACAGAAACTTAAAAATGCCTCAGAATATTTATTTCGCTCAGATCAAGAGATTGATAAACCTAATGCATCGTAGAAATCGAGCTGCAGTTGTTGTACATGGCGGACTAGCACGCTGAAATTGAATGGTCGGAAGGAGGGGGGGTGTTTTAAGAGTTATGTGTTACTTTCTAAAGTTTAAAGATAACATCCAAAAATGAATACAGTAAGGTAAAAATTTATTTACAAAATCAGACATTGATTTAAACGTTAATGTTATCTTTAAACCTTATTTCCCCTTATTTCATGGGGGAGGGGGTGATTATGACAAGGTACTTTCCTAATTCAATTTTCTTCAGACGCATGACTCTTATTACTAAAGTGATTTTCCGAAAGAATGAAGACAGTCAAATCACTTTCAGTAAAAATAGTCTATTAATTAGAAACAATTGATTAGATATATTACAATATTACGCAGCTCTCACATCATGTCCTGCACCCGTCTTGGTGGAAACGCGGGAAGGGAGAGAGATAAATGGGCACCTGAGCCCGATCTTAATTATAATATAAAACACCCCCTAAATACACTACATCCCCCCATTTTGTGGAGGAATGTCCCCATTTCCACAAGGTGGAGGCCATTTACATTACAAAAGTATGCAAAACATTATCCAAAAGAAAGTACTCCTGTGATTTACAATGCAAATTGATTGCATATATAATATCCACAATAAATTTCTTTAACAATAACTGTCCAAATTGTGGTTTGTTTATCAAACTAAACAGTTCTACACAGGCTCTGGTTCCTCCAGAATAGCTGCTACAGGCGGTATTAGCAAACACGCCAGCATGGATCCTCCCTTGACTTCGAAACACAGCACACTTTCTGAAATCTGGACTAACAGGACACTAAACGTCAACTTGAAAATAAAGACAACAGATACTAGTCCTGGTTGACCCCGCTCAAAGAGCAAGGGGCAAGATCATTCTACTTAGTCTGGTGGAATCAGTTTTCCCAGCCCTGCACAGCGACACCTTGTGGTTTTTCGCCTCTTTTGCTCCGGTCCTGGCCTGCGGAGGCCTGGGGTATGTTCGGCGACTCCGACTTGTTCTTAATACTCCCTGCCTGACCACTCTGATTTGAAGAAGTAGAGGACTCAGACTTAAATCGTTCTAGGCATTCACGGCGGAAATGCCCAGGCTGATGGCATTTGAAGCAAAAACCAGACCATCGTTGTTGCTTGCGTGGCCTGTGAAAAGAATCCCTTGGCCTGCCTTGAGAGGCTTTTTTCTTGTAACTACGCTCCAACTTATCACTAGAACTTTGCCCTAACTTCGGCGAGTTCTGGTGACTACTGGTTTTAAAAGACGCCTTATGTGGAGCTCGAGGGGGAGACTTTGACTGGTCCACCTCTAAAAACGACTGCTAAAGGAGACAGAGCGCACTCCTGTATGCTAAGGGACAAGGGCTTGGCGGCTTAGCTAATATGTCTTAACACGCTGCACAGCTTCATCTAAATTTACAGGAGGACTGTCTATCAGTCTCCTACCGGCTCGTGCATCCTGACAGCCCATCGCGAACTGCAGGACTGCCTGCTCTTGTGGCACTTGTCCGGGGACTCTCGCCCCTAGACCACGTTGCGCGGTGTCCATGACACGATCACTCCACTGCTCTAAACTCTCCTCCGCCTGCTGAGTCATAGAGTGAAACTCAACCTGTGAGGCAACTTCCAGTGTGCCTTTCCCAAACCGCTGTTCAAACCGGGACATTATTTCGCCAAAAGTCATATACTCACCACGCCAGGAGAGAAGGTGAAAATATCTGAGTTTAGGTCCCTCTACCGAAATGCTACGAGCTAACAGACTGTCATCATCGTTCCATCTATAATATCTAGCCAAAGTCCTAAATTTAGCATAAAACAAACCCCACTCTAAGCTACCAGTGTACTTTAGACTCTTAGCTTTTGCTGGAATATTACGCCCAAACCTTAATGAGTCACTAGGAGATGACCCCTAGAGTAGAATTTTCCCTACCACATAGAGAAGCACCTAAAACATTTCTCTCTTTTGGCCCAAGCTCCACAACTGGACTCCCCAAACTGACAACTGGCAGAGCCTTAATTCCTGTCTGACCCCTAAGATACATCTGTCCCGAGGCAGAACATGAGTAACTCTGAGTCCCGGGGGATTTCCTACTTGTATGTGCATATGCCTCTTGAGGCATAGAGTAATCTGACATACACGGAAGAGGTAAACCTTCAATACTATACAGAGACCCCGCCCCGGGCACTGACCCCTTACTGTTGTGTAACTGTGTCTTAACCTTCTTAATGCCCAAGGCATGGTTAACCCCACTCCCCTGACAGACACTTTGACTGGAAGAAACTACCACTGGGTTACCGCCATACCCACTTGAAAAGGAATCCCCACACTGTCCCTTTTTATTACTCTGCTCAGATTGACCCCAAGTGAGAAAACTACACTGCTTCTGGTACATGTAACCTGAGTGTTGCTGGGTACACTAGTCGCATAAGTGGGAACACCTGACGCAGAATTCCCTGTGGGAATACACAAGGGGGTTGTATTGTGCCTGCTCACTAAAGTACTTTGGCAATCCTCCCTAGACCTTGATTCCAGGTAGTGCCTTCCCTCTGACTTCCCTACAAGTATCTGAGTCAATTGGGTCTGTACTTCCTTTATCCAGGTCAGGACCTGGTCATTGCTCGGTATAGCCCCAGAGCTCTGATGTTGTACACCCTAGTTGTCCGAATATCAGTGGTTGTATTTATTACAGGCCTATCATCACTCCCAAGGGTGAGCGAAATTATTAGAAACAATTGATTAGACATATTACAATATTACGCAGCTCTCACATCATGGCCTGCACCCATCTTGGCGAAACACGGGAAGAGAGAGAGAGAGATAAATGGGCACCTGAGCCCAATCTAAATTATAAAATAAAAACACCCCCAAATACACATTACCATGTTACAAGGAGTCCGTGTTCCCCCGGGGGGGGGGGGGGTTAAAAGGTTAATTTTTCGTCACTTTACATAGAAACTTTGTTACACTGAAAATTCAACGTTGGGGGGACTCCAAGATAAGAGGTGACATTTCCCTCAAGAATTATATTTGCTTTTTCACCTATCAAAGACCCTCATACATCAGAAATCGAACGGAAGACCTACTCGTCACTTCTGGTCGCAAGATACGACCAATTTTTTCCTCCAATGTTCTCAAAAACGCTTTGAGATTGAGTATTGAAACTTTCAGGGATGATAGATTGTGACTTGTAGATTTGAATTTTCTGTTTTTTTGTTTTTGTTTTTTTTTTTTTTTTTTTTTTTTTGCGCCGTGACGTCCGTTGTCCACCGAAAGTAGTTTAAAAATATGCCATTTTTTCTTTTTTTTTTTTTCTTTTTGAAATGTTCATAATAAAGGAAAATAGACAGTTTCGAGTCATATTATTTCCACCGGAAGTTATCTCTATCAAACCGGAAGTAGTCGAAAAAATGCTCATTTTGAGGGTTGATTCCTTCACACTCAGTGAGGAGTTAATTAAAGGTCATTTTAAGTACTTCCGGTCATACCGGAAGTGGATGAAAAGACCGGAAGTTGTTGAAATTGATAGATTTTGCTCTTTTATGTGTTGCTAAACATATTTTGAAGAATTGATATGAATATTTCTTTGACTTTAGAGTTGTTTTACTTTGTTTTATCAATCAAAATTTTCCAATCAAGATCTTATTAGAATTCTAACGGAAGACCTATTCGTTGCTCGCAACGAGATCTCATCTAGTTTTTCTTTCTGTCTGTAATAGTTGCTAATGACTGTTGAGTTTTTTTTTAAGGGTGAGTTGTGCACAGTACGGCGTTAGGGTAAATTTGGACACGCACGGTGATTCGACACTCCGTAAAGAACAAAAGTCATAAAGGGACACGATGATTCTCAAAAAAATGGTAAAGTAAACCGAAATCGTAAATGGCATTTTTTCAACAATCATTCGGACTACTACCATCACAAATTAAAATAGTAATAGTTACTTGTAATATAAAGGCCTTTTTACTTTAAAATGCATGCTAACATAAGAGATTATTGAAAGATGTATTTACCATTTATCAGGTCACCATCAAATGCACAATACTGAGAAATTGTAACTTTGTACGTAGCACATTCTGAACCATGCAACCGATGAAATCCCGGACACGGAACGGGTCCCAAAAGGGCACAAACATATAAAAAAACTTTTTATTTTAAATTATGAACAGATTTGGATTTTATCGTGTATGAATTTGTTTTTGTTCACATTTAAAAGAAATACAACAGCTGTTTATTTGTTACATGTACCTACGTAAATACTGTGTGAAATCATGTACTATGCTAACGTTGCATTTTTATTTCCGCACTTACTATTTCAAAAAAAATTGAATACTGTTCTCATTCAATAACCAACACGGATTTAATTATGGACAAAGATTTTTAGCTAATAATTTAATACGCAAAATATAAAAGTGGTAAATGCATGGGAAAAAATTTAATCAACGTTTACTGATTTTCCATGAAAAATAAACGAATTTTGCTGATCAGTTGGTGTTTGGCGTGGTTTTATGACTTATACCCTACCTCCCAAGGGCCACAAAGGGCGATTTCAATTTTAAATAGGAGTATATAGAAAACAAAACCTCTAGCTTAAGAAACTGCAATCACAGCATAGGAATATTTAATCGATCAATATGGAAGCATCCTCAGGTAGTTTCGATTTACCAGTAAGTTTGCTTAAATCAAAGCCATAAAGTTTAACAAAGAAATATTTATTTTACAAAAAATATCTGTTAATGAGAAATAGCAAGGCCAAAATGACTCAGGCCTAGGTGAGCATTTTGGCTCATGGGCCTCTAGGTAGTTCACTGGAGCCAAAGGCTCAAATCCCACTGTGGGACGTGGAGACCCGTCCTTCGGATGCGACTGTATAAACCGAGGTCCCGTGTCACAGTAGGTGCTGGCCCGAAAAAGATCCCTCACTGCTCAATGACCCAGAGTGCCGAGTATAGTTCTAAATTTGCTGCTCTCCAGCGGCAAGTGGTGGCGTCTCCATATGAGTGAAAAATTCTCAAGAGGGACGTTAAATAACAAACAAACAAAATCCGATCAAAATATGTCTGTTTTATGTCGTTGTCGTCTTTACCTTCTACCAAATATAACTAACCTTCGTAAACGGCATCACTGTATAAAGGAAACTTAAATTCTTCCAATGAAGGGTCACATCCTCTATAAGGAATGAGGAAAATGAAATGGCGTTAAAAAAAACTTCGCAAGAGCCACTAAGCTTTCAAAGATCAAATTTATGTGAAAGCTTCATTGCGTAGTGTACATATTCAAGTTTGTTAAAATTATGATCCCCGAGGATGGGACAGGGCAAAATTAGGCAATCAGATATTTACATGGGAAATTATGGGAGAACTTTATCTTAAAAAATCGGAAGAACAGCGAAACCATGATTTGACATATTAAAAAAAACAATTAACCTCAGATTGTGTAGATTTAAGTATGTTCAAATCATGATCCCGGGGAAAAGGGTGGAGCCAAATGAAGAAGTCAAAGTATTACATTAATATATATGGGCGAATATATTTGAAATTTTCTCATCAAGAACAGCAAAGCCGTGATAAGTCTTACTAATTTGGAATATTCTTAGCGTAGAATCAAAATTCTTTAAATAAACGCCGAGATATGATATGGACTTAACGGGAGATCAAACTTACGAAGGAAAAAATCTTTGAAAATCTCGAAAGCATCAAAGAAATGATTATAGTCTTATTACTCTGTAAGCATCCCAAGGTAGTGTAAATTCAAGTATGTTGGAAACATGAACCCCATGGATAGGATAGGCCCACATTAGGTAATCAAAGTTTTACATACGAAAATATAGAAAGAGAAAATCTTTTAAAACCTCAAGAATAACAAAGCCATGATTATTCATAATAATCACGAAGCATTCACAACAAGTGTAGATACTAGTTTCAAACAAACTGTTGGAATCCCAAAGGGAACTAATTGTGATCCTTTATTAGCTGACCTGTTTTTATATTCCAATGAAAAAAATTCTACATGAGAAGAGGAAAACACACTCTGTGGCCTTCAATTGAACATTCAGATATTTCGACTATTTTTTTTACAGTTAACAATACATGTAGTTATTTTCATTCATATGTCGACTCGATATATTCTAGTGAACTTGAAATAAAGGACACCACAGATTTATATTTGGGTGGTTTACTGATTATAAACGATAAGGGCAAACTATATTGTATGAGAAACGAGATGACTTCAGCTTTTCCATCGTCAACTTTCCTTATGTAGTAATATTCCACTGTCACCTGCTTATCATGTTTATGTCTCACAAATTATTCGCTACTCAAGAGCTTGCTCTGAGTGCAGTCAATTTTTAAAGCGAGGCATGCTACTCACTAAAAAGTTGGTGTTAAAGGATTTAAACAACCTCGTTTAAATTAAGTCAGCACTCCATAAACATACACACGTCCTATAAATAGCAGACAGTTTGAAAATATTTATATCAAATTCTAAAAAGATTTTTAAAAAATTAACCGTAATATATATAATCATACTAAGCATTAAATTGGCAGCAACTATCCACGTGCTGATCATGATTCCTTTACGAGGCCGAGTCTAATTATTTCTATCCTAGATATTTTGATAAATTTTCTTGTATGAATTTTTATTATTATATTAATTGTTTTAAGATAAAATAATCGAATGTTTACCATCCCGATTTCTTAGGGGGCCATCTCAAAAGTTGTAAAATTTTACTATTGGACCCTATGGGAATTTGATGGAAAAGCGTCAAAATTATCACATTTTCCCCATATTTTTTGTAGTTCTGCTCTAGGGATTTCTTTTTCATGAAAGTTATTGGTAAAAGTCACCAAATTGTGAAATTTCAAAAAAGTTGACCGTCTAGGTTGGTCTAGGAATTATTACAAACTTAAGTTTTTTGGGTTTTTTTCAATGCCCAATACCTTCTAAATATGCCATATTGCGATACACATGTGTATATATCGGCGCAGATGAATTATTTTGATTTAAATATATATATATATATATATATTTAGATTGCTGATATGTTTCTTTTAATGTTCTGTCAACAGTTTTAAGTAAAATGTGCATATACGTCTTGAATACTCAAGCGAGTCATGCTTCAGCGTCATGCATTGCTTACAAAACCGGATAACTGTGATGTCGTTATAGCCATTTCAGCGTTTATTCCTAATCATTGTCTTGAAAACACATTTTCAGACCCATAGACGTTATAAATACTGTTAATTTTGTTTTAAAGTCACAAAAACTAGGAAATGTGTAATGCCATACTTACGAAATTAATAAACTGCGCAAAGTCATGCGCACTCGAGTTAGACTCGGCCTCCTTAAATCATGCCGATGACTTCTACAGATGATGCATGGTGCGTTGATAGCGAAAGAAACATTTCGTTGTGTCATTTGCATCTGTAGCATTTTTTGTACTAATTTTAGTGGAAGTGTAATAATCCGAAAACAATTCGTAACCAATGGCATTTTTGCATCATTAAGTTCCAGTCTGTTGATCACTTATTGTGTAAAAAAAAAAAAAAAAAAAAAAAAAAAAAAAAAAAAAACACTTTTGGTTAAATTCGTAAATAAACATATGATAAATATATAAATTTAATGTTGTTAACTTTCGTTTTTTTTTAATTTATTTTTAATTTTTTTTTCTATCAGGTACATACCATACATATCCGCCGGATGTAAGGTGTTTACTGTACTCCTTACTGTTAAATGAGAAATATCAGTTAAATCTCAATGAACAATCACAGAGAATCATAAGGGACAAAATCAGAGACAGATATTTCACTGATATCACTGATGACGGCTGGGTAGATCTTCCTGCTGGAATCACAGAAACACATAATGGTGTGATAACCCTAAAATCAGACGATATCCGTCATGACGTCATGTACGCCTTTGTTACGGAGTGTTTGGTGGAGGATAGTGATCTGGAGTTTTTCCTGACCACGGCGTCACGTGACGTGATATCAGAATACTGCAGGTCCTGGAATTATAAGAGGAGTGATGGAGAGAGATGTCTGTATGTACCGCGCAGACCAGAGAAGATGTACGATCTCTTCATAGACAAACTACAGCTAGACATCATTTCACACTGTACCGTGCCTGACAGGGGAATTCATGGCAGTATCAGTAAACGTTGTAAGTATTTCTTTAGTTTTCTTCTTTTTTTTTCATTTCTCCAAATGTGTATGACAGCTCTTTGTCTAGTATGTTCATTCTGTTTGTTTGTTTGTCTGTCTGTTGTCAACTTTAACCTAGCCCATAACTATTGCGCTGTCAAGGGTAAGGCTTTAATATTTGACATGAGTGTTCATTCTGACAAAACCTTTCCATTGGTACAGAAATTTTTGATCATGTGACCTCAACTGTGACCTATGACCTACATCTGAAAAACTTTAACATAGGCCATAACTATTGCACTGTAGGCTACGTCCCACTCCAGAATTGTGTTACCATCGGGGGTAGAGTGTTTCACAAACACATCTTGTTACTATGGATTTCAGATTGTTATATTTTATTTTTTCTCAATATATACTTGCAAATGTTTGATATTAAATGGAAATATTATTTTTATATTCAAATTCTTATATCCAATGGCAAATTTTACGGCATTGGTATAGACTTTATAAGATTTAAAGTTTCGAAATCTCAAAAAAATGTTCTAGTGTAAAGTTTCATCGTAAATCAAAGTATCAAATTATTTGTTATATTTAACTATGGCTCCTTCCCACAGAAACTGGAATCGGCACATTTGTGATCGGCTTCGGACGATCACAGTTGAGGCCTCTGTTAATGTAAATATTTGCGTACACATAACGCACTGTACTACTTTGTTGACTGTACAGTGACAGCTTCATGTAAAGTTTCATAACAGGTTTTAAGAATTAAGGGGCATTTTTTTTGATGAATTTACATTGAGATGCAAAACTTTATCAGTTTCATGTTGCATAAAAAATACATTTTTCTTTATATGCTTGAGAATTTCATTCGGAACTACACTTCCCAAATGTTTATTCGTTCATTGGTGTTGCGCAAATCAACAAAAATATTCACGTTGCATCAAATTCAGAAAGTGCGACATATTCTGTTCTGTCAAGTCATAGCAAAGTAGACTTTAAGCATATTTACACATGCAAAGAAGTTTCATATCTCGTCGATTTTAGTTTAGGTGAATTTATTTTGAATTATATCGTTATGATCATACACAAATGACAATGCGCTTGACACCAGGGTTTGGGTCAATTACTTTGAAATAATTAAATACTTTCAAATACATTGAAAATTTTGTCAAATACTTGCAATTAAAGTTACATTGATTTTTACAAATGTAATTAATTACTCTCAATTACTTTGAAGAATGTAATTAAATACATTTCAATTACTTTTGTTTCACTTTCAAAAATCTTGAACAAATAGGGGATTATTAAAAATGAATAATGCCAGGTGCCTGTCATGTTTGTGTGTTTGATCAACAAAAGGCCTTGTCCTACATGTACATTTATCAATTAATTGACTGCCTTTATGAAATTTTTCAAGAGTTTATGAATCAACCATAAAATACCCTCAAATTATTTCAGCTACAGGTAGGCAAACACCTTAAACACCTTAAATTGCAAATGTTGACAAATAATGCTTGTTTTATGTAATAACTATTTCAGGTACTAAATGCATACATGTATATAAGGATCTCTTTAAATGTTAAAATAGTGATCAATATTTATCTCTTTTCTGAATAAATATAAATAGGAGAGCATTCTTCATAATATCTAATAAACCACCACTAATGGTCATATGTTTGAATTTAAACAAGGCATGGTGTAAAATTATATGAAATTTTGGAGAGTTGTTTTGATAGCAATTTACAGCTCGAGTTGAAGGGCAACAAGGCAGGTGTTAATGACACATTAAATTATTTTCTATTCTTTTTTAATAATCAAGCAACAAAAATTTGAAATGTTTCATGCCTATACCAATGAGAGGTAGAACAAAATTTTTGACAAACATTAAATTAGTATTAATTCTTTATGTGCATTATAATTATAAAACAAACCAATATTTTTATAAACAAGCCAATATATCAAATTCATTTACTGAGATATAAAAAAAAAATAAGATTTTGAAAAATAGAAGGGCCTCTTTGAATAAATTAAAATAACTGTAAAATGTGACTGTGTTGAAAATATTTTCCTATTAAATACACATAATGTGTATTATGTAAAGTAATTGAAATGTAATCGAAAAGTAATTAATTGAAATTACAGTTATTCTTTTTTCATTGTAATTAATTATATTCAATTACGAGTAATTGAAAAAAATGGTCAATTTCAAATTACTTTCAATTACTTTGAAAAATGTAATTGATTACACTCGATCAATTACAATTACTTTTATCAACTACCCCATCCCTGCTTGACACATCACCTAACATGCAATAATGATGGCAAAACTAGAAAGTCTGCTATTGCAAGCAATAGCGTATGTCGCCCCGAACTTTTTTATGATAGTTGTGCAAGTTCATTTCATTTCTTAAAATAAGGTAGCAATGCTCAATAAATGTATAACCTGTATAATTATACTGTAAAAAGAAAGAAATATCGTTTACTTATAATTTACTTATAATTTCATAAAGTATTATCTGATTTTAAAATACATTGCATCATGTCATGAAATTGACATCAAAAATCAAATGGAAATTTAAATTTCTGTTTCTAAATAGACATTTCATTTTTTCATCACTAAAGCAATACCTATTAGCTAAGCTTGGACAACCATCAACTCGTATCAGTCCTTTCAGTACTTTGATTAAATGAAATTTCTGATAGCATACAATGGTCACGTGACCGCAACTTTTTCCTTACCTGGCGTCAGCGACAAACTTTGCAAAAATAAAATATCCCGTGCACAACAAGGGTTGGTGATTTTTATTTCTGTAAAGTTTCATGATGATTTTGAAAGCCATGTACGAGAACGCTCGAGTAGAAAACTAAGGTGAACCAAAATACGACTTCGTTCCGATGGCTGAAGCGATGGACCTGCTCCAAATTTTTTTTTAGGAAAACAATTTGATCCAGTAGAAGGAATAAACCTCTAAAGTTTTGAAAAGATTGCTTGCGTAGTTACTGAGAAAAATAAAAATTAAAGAATTTTCACTTTTCGTCCGTTTCCATGGCAACGGTAGGAATTTAGAAAAAAAAATGAATGTTGACTGCACACTTAGAGTATCTAATTATAATTTTTGTAAAGTTTCATCAAGATTGTCCAAGCCACCTCTGAGAACATATGTGAGCATAATACCTTTTTTCTGTTTTGTTTCTATGGTAACTGTGTGCGGCCAATTCCAGTTTTTTTTTTTTTTTTTTAATAGAAATCACTTTGACACAATGCAAGGAATCATCCATTTAAGTTTCAAACTGATTGCTTGAGTAGTTAGTGAGAAAATCGAAGTTAAAGAATTTTCACTTTTCCTCTGTTTCCTTGGCAACAACTGACAATTTGAAAATTTTAAATGCAAATCGCACAACTACAATTACTGGTCATCATTTCTGTAAAGTTTCATGATGAATGTTCAAGGGACCAGAGAGAACACTCCCGGACAAAATTCGTCACTTTTCGCACGTTTCCATGGCAACGGTAGCCATTTTGAAACTGAAAGTCTCCACTGCACAAGTAAAACTAGTGATCGTCTTTTGTGGAAAGTTTCAGGAAGATTTTCCCAGCCATCTGCGAGAAAATTCCCGGACAAGGTTTTTAGGCGTACAATAGCAATATGTCGCCCGACTTCGTTCGGGGGACATAATAATAAATCCAAAGATACTAAATTTTATTTTGTATATATATCTAGTGTTAATAATAGTCTAGCTTTAATAATGGATAAAGTTTCCTTAAATTCGTTTTCCATGCGTGCCAAAAAAAGAGAAAAGTTTCACTGGTTACCAAGGTTATATCTTCACAGAAACCTTTTAATAGGATTGTTCTTTACACATTATACTCATTTGGAAAATAATGCGAAACTTTTTGTTCATGATCAACCATTATTCAGAGGTGTTTTTTTTTCTTTTCGAGCTATACAGAATAGAAATATTTAGGGAACATTCCTTCAAGTCCTTAATGGTCTGTTTTGCACAAATTGAAAGTCTGCATATTGTTAAGACCATAAATCTGAACATCTTTTGTTTAATACTGAATTCATTATAAGAATACTTCCCATTTTCGGGTTATAAAGCGTCAAAGATTTAGCATTCTTGCTCCTTTTGGCCCTTTATTACCAGTACATAATATCAAAAAATAATCATCAAAATTCTATTCTTTATAGTTGCAAATCGTTAATATGAACATTTTTTGCTTCAGAAATGCATTACAAAATATAGATCGTTCAAGACTTAAAGATGAAGGAATTTGGCCCCTCTGAGCCCCTAATTTGCTTGGTCAGCCACTTTTTCTTTGTAAGAAATTGACATCTTTTTGTTCAACAATTATTCAGAAGCTTTTTTTTCGTTTTGGAGATATGCAGAATAGAAATATTTAGGAACCAGCCCTTCAAGTCCATAATGGGGCCCTTTTGCGAAAATTGAAAGGTTGTATTTTGTTTAAAATATTCTGACAATCTTTTGTTCAATATTGCTTATCACAATATTTCCCCCTTTTTTATATATAGAGTGTCAAAGATTTAGCATTCTGCCCCCCCCCCCTTATAACCCCTAATTACGTAATACATGATCAGAATTTTAGAATATATTGTTTCAGATTGCTTCAGTAATTTATTACAAAATATTAATGTTAAAGAGTTATAGATGAAGTCTGTTGGCCCTTCTAAGCCCCTAATTTGAGGGGTCAGCCCCTTTTTCTTCATATCAAATGAAAATTTCTTTAATTCTGAAGTTTTATTCAGAAATTTCTTTTCGTTTCCGAGCTATATAGAATAGAAAAAATTAGGGACCAGCCCTCTAAGTCCTTAATGTGGCCGTTGTGCAAAAATTGAAAGTTGAATATTGTTTAAAATATTATTCGAAATATCTTTTGTTCAATATTGCTTAATTTACCCTTTTGGGGATATGAAGTGTCAAACATTTGGCATCCTGTCCCCTTATGGCCCCTAATTACATATACCTTACATATGATCAAATTTTTAGAATATATTGTTGCAGATTGTAAATACAAACATTTTTGTTTCAGTAAGTTATAACAAAATATTGATTGTTAAAGAGTTATAGATAATAGACTTTTGCCCCTCTAAGCCCCTAATTTGAGGAGGCAGGCCATCTTTCTTCATATCAAATGAAGTATCTTAAGTTCTTGAAAAAAAATTCTACTGTATCTTTTAACAAAATGTCTACAGATAAGAAGATACAGAAAATTCGTTAAATTTTGCACGATATTGTGAGCCTATTTTGATTCTGAGCCCAGGTGAGCTAAGGCGCAAAAAGACGCAAAATTGCACATCTACAATCATTCTTCTACCCACTCTGAAAATCCTAACTCAATATCTTAAGTCGTTTAGGAGGAGTTTCTACGACAATCCGACCCTCTGAAATCAGAAAATCGTACATATCTCACAACCGGAAGTGATTTCATCAGAAAACAAAATAACCAATCAAGATCAATTGAATGTCTTTTACATCTGAAAGTTTAATGTAAATCGGCCCAGGCTTTTTGAGATATTGCGTGCACAAAATCGGTTGGCAGAAAAATGATTATAATATGGAAAACAAAACCAAACGTAAACAATAAGGTCTTTCATTGGAAACGGAAGACCTTAAGGAGGCTGGGGGGTCAACAAATTAACCATCAGATATAACTTAATTTTTTAGATATGATATCTTAAGCTGTCAACTACCATTTAGAAAACAAAAATTTCATACATTTTAGTTTTAAAATTTGATCATTTTTGTATATCTTTATATAGAGCTCTTCTTCTAAAGGAGATCAATATAGTCTGAAAATGGCCACAACCACCCAGCCCTCTTAATCAAAAGGGGAAAAAACATACTTATTGAACAAATATAATTTCGAAGTCATTTGAAATTAAAAGAAATATAATTTTTGCAATAGTCTAAACCCTAAAAAATTGCTTTGATAAAATTATAAAACTATAATATCCAATTGCTGATATAAATTTACTTTGTATTCCATGTACTTCTACCTTATTGAAGATATTAAAATAGGAGACATACACAATCCCTTCCTCTCCTTTCATTGTAAACCCGATATTGATATATGCTAAAAATATCCTTTGTCTTAAAAATTCTTCCAAACGTTTCATTCTTTTATTTATTGGTTAGCAAGGCATTTATAACACGATTGATGTAAACAACCAGGTTCATTGTATGAATATATTTAAATCTGTGCTACTTGGAAAACACTCCTTTAAACTCATTAGTACCCTTTGAATACTACAGAAAAATTATTTCGAACAAGGTTGCACTATTAAAAACAACAATTGAACAGAACACAAAAAGAAAGGTCAAATGAGTAAAAGGTAAAGATAATGATACGATAATAAATAATAACATAGCCAGAAGAATCTTTTCTCGTTGTTCAAATAAGATATTTTAAAAATGGATGCAATACTGACCGTTTTGATAAAAAGGACTGTTTTTGAATAGCTTAAATTATCAAATTTATCAAAATACGTGATCTTGAAAAAAATGTAATCATTGATAGTTATTTTCAGTGGGAGTCCCAGAAGAAATACTTGTATGGGAGCAGGTGGCCAGAGAGCGGTATGTCGAACACGCTAAGAGAGGAACAAAGACTGAACATCACGCCCGGGGGATGATTGTAGGATGTGCCGGGGCAGGAAAGACCACGCTACTTAACCGTCTTCTCGGTTATAGTGAAAGAAAGATTAAGGAAGTAAAATCTACTGAAGGATTGGAGGTGCATGAGGAAATATTTGATGTAGATGATAAAACAAAATCATTAAAAGGTAGGATGTTAGTAATTTAAATGTAATCTGCTTTAGAACTTTGGCAAATATGAAATAATATGACCCTTTTCTTTCTTCCCATTTAAATGTAAACATGAGGGGAAGAAATTGAAAAAAGTGAGATCCGACAGGAAATATTGACAGGAAATATTTTTAAATAAGATGTGTTTGGGAAACACTGATGCCCCCGCATGACAGATCATGGCTAAGGTTAAAGTTTTTCAAATGCAAGTCAAAATCAAAGGTCAAGATTCAGAATGCCTTAGCACTATCCGTTCAGAAGTCATGGCCAAGGTAAAAGTTTGGTAAAATTTTGCAAAAGTGGGTCAAACTTTATGGTCAAGAGATAAAATATTTTGGTACTAAAAAAAAAATTTTGTCGCAAGGAATACCCGTTTGAAATATGAAAGCCATAGCTCCAACTATTCAAAAGCCATGTACAAGGTTTTAAAGTTTATGCGGATAAATAGACAGACAGACGGACCGACAGAGCAAATACTATATGCCCCCGAATCTTCGATTACGGGGGCTTAAAAATTAAAGACACTCATTGATCGGTCATTGTGGTAAACAGTCTTTTTTTTCAATTTTAAGATTATGCCAAGAGGAAAAACAACTGTAATGTTTATGTTGAAAAGGAAAAGTTAATTTTCACTTCTAAAAAGCATTGATTTCCAAAAATTGGTAAAAAAAAAAAAAAAAAAAAAAAAAAGGAGGGGGTCCTCTATAAAATTTAAAACTGTACTGTAAAAATTCAATGAAAATCGCTTTTGCATCAATTAAAAACAATTTTAAACGCATTGTAAACGACTATTAACAATTTCGTGAAGTCACTTAAATTGATTAGTATAATCGCTTTATATATGAGTAAAATATTTAAGTAATTTCTAATGTTGATGTTGATAAAATACATATTTTTCGTCTATTTGTTGCCTTATTCATTCGTTGTGTAAAAGCTAAGTGACGTCATCCTTTGTTTCACACAGAAATAGATATAATGTACTCCTGAAAATAATATTTGACTATAGCTAGTACATTCTTTGAAATATGAGATAGAAACAAAAGAATGACGTCACAAAAATGTTTTAATTTCACAGAATCTTTAGTACATATTGTCATTGTGCACCACTTTTAAAATATATTTCATTTTTTGATCGGACACATATTTAGAGTTTCCCACAGCAAAACAAAGACACTGACGTTCTTTCTTTAATATTGAGGGATACCCATCTCTTATCCACAACTCCTCTTATACCACTTAATAAAATAAAATTATACTTTCAAAGAATCTTTGTTACAAAGTGTCATTGTGCATCTCCTATTTTACTTTTCGATCGGACACATATTTCGGGTCTCCCATAGCAAAACATGGACTTTGCCATTTTATACATATGGGAGCCGGGGGTATAATTTTGTTAGCTCATTGCTCTTAGTATCTCTAGTTTAGTTAGCTGGCTGACTAAAATGATTACTTTGTCGGATACTTATTTATTAAAATCAAGGTAACCAAAAATTCTGTTGATGCTGGTAATATTAAAGGTAGTAGAGATAATATTGATTTTGATTTTCGGCACTGTAATTAAAAATCCGGTTGATCTATACTTCTAGTTTTTATGAACAAAATACATAAAGCTTGGAATGGATTTTTGGTTTAAATGTTGGTACTGCTGGTGATTTATTTCTAATTTTAGTTGTAGTGTGCTTTCGAACAATGCTGATTGATTCCCAACTAATGATATTGCAAGTAATTTTAATGCTGTTTATTGAGTAAGATAACAATGATTAAAATAGATAATACTTGACAACAATTTATACCATATACTATACAATATATATATATCTGCAGTTCATTAGGTAAGATAACAATGATTGAAATAACAGATAATACTTGACAACAATTTATACCATATACTATACAATATATCTGCAGTTCATTAGGTAAGATAACAATGATTGAAATAACAGATAATACTTGACAACAATTTATTGAATGCCTGAATACGTTTACAGTGAAAACAAGATATATGGATCACAGAAATAAAGAAGCAAATGCAACAAATGTTGAATCAAAGACTCTGACATTCTTTGACTTTGGAGGACAGTCTGCCTACTACGCCTGTCACCAGATTTACCTGACCAGGAGAGCTTTCTATGTTGTGGTGGTGGACGCCTCTAAACGTCTTGACCAGAAGGTGGATAAAAGTGTATGTGATCAAGATGGAAGCGTTTTCTCTGAATGGACATATGGAGGTATAAATTTTGCAGATCTTTTTTTTTTTACATTTGTTTTATACCTATTTATAAATGTATGTATGTCTTGCATCAAATTCTTAAAATGTCTTCATAATAAGTATTTAAAACGTTAATCCTTTCTACAACAGATCCAGAAAGATGCATGTGCATTTAGGAGGCAAAAGCATTTCAATTTGTTGTCACGTCTCTTTTTCTCTTCTACTTGCGCGTTGTGTTTCTTAAACAGCAAAGATTCAGTTTTTGAAATGCAGTACTTTTGTAGTAGTTTTATTTTCAATGGTTGATTTTAAAGTGTTTTTAATCTGTTAACGTTAATAAGAATGTAAACTTTAACTTCTCACATATGCCTGGGTAGAGAAACCCAAGTTCGTATCATTCCTTAAATTTTCTTATTGACAGCTCTTTCTAAATTGACATCTACATGTATTTTTAATTCTACTACAGTTAGTGCCCAATATCAAAGATATACCGCGGACATTGTTCTTCAATAAATCACGAACGTCATTTAACAATCATCATATCAGAAACACACATCAGACCTGTACAGTTGAAAAGAATAAGATATTTCACTGTAGAATCTGATACTTATTGAGATCATATCGATGTTTCGTCTTCCGCTGTCTAAGTACTGTGTGTTGCCGAAACAACTGACAAATGTCGTTTTTTTATAGCTACATGGTCCTGTTCCACGGACCTCCCCAAAACATTTACAATCCGTAAATTTACTAGAAATAAAGCAACAGAATAGACAACTTATTTTGTTATTTTACATTCATAAAAATTTATAAATATATGTTGCAAACAAATTTATAAATAATTAAGGGATATTTTTAACCCAACGAAAGTTCAAATCGTAAGCATTCTATTGCGATCGATACACAAGTAAACAAACAAATTGACCCTCTGGTGTTAAATGGAACAGCTTAATCGAGACATGGTGACCAAGTTCGTTTCTTTACAGAGGAAACGATCAGCCGTATTTAAGAGGTGTTAGTATGCTGAAACGCAAAAGAAACGCAACAAGCAGTAATATACAAATACTTGAATTTTTTATCTAATGATATTCAAAAATGAATACACTGTGGTAAAACTTACGATGGCCGACAGCGGCCGCCACTTTTGATTCTGAATATTGTCATTTTGTACAGCTTTTTTGTCAATTTTCGTTGACAAATTACAACTAAACTGGTAATGCTATATGTCCATATACAGTTTTTACACTGACAATTTACACTGGAGAGAATCATTAAAATTCTTTCTTGTGATGTGAAATGAAGATACATAAAACAGGTTACTTGAAGGTGATAAGCTTAAGGTTCTAGCTGAACAGCAAGGTCGGGGTGATTACAGATTAGTATTGTCTTCTAGATATGCTTTCTCGACAGATTGTAGTAGTTAATTCATAAAATTCCATGTTGGTGTACCTGCTGGTCACATCATAGGTAACCAGGATGAAATTTTCCAGGTCTATCAGAAATTTGATTTTGTTCATAATCGGACGTGTCTTTGATGTATGAATTTTTTTTTAAACAATGCGCACGAGGAAATGATCACTTTAGTTACATGTACCTATATTTTCATTCCCGTGCCACATTGAAAAATAATTGGCCGACCAGGTGGAAGTCTTGAGAGGTTGCGTTGGTCTTTAAAAGTGTTTCAAGCATTAGTTATTAATTTATGTGTTTAGAGAGCAAATACAGACTCCCACATTTAAGGTTGTCATTTTATTCTTGCTTAAAAACGGGTATATTTCCGTATCTAAAGTTTTGTTTTTGATACATTCCATAAACTTTTGATTGGATGCTCACATGTAGAGCTACTAAATCCTGTTTTTCTACCTCTGCATAATAGGTGGAATCGAGTTGTCTCATACACTTTGAGGATCGAGATATATCCATTATATTCATGTATATCCATTACAACAAACGCACTATTTTTATTCGCCTTTTTAATTACAATCCCAAGAATATCTTTTTAATGATACAACAAGGTGACAGAATGACGATTTACGTCTAATCTAGGATTAACTGGGTTACGATATCTCAGACTAATTGAGGGTGAAAATCATTAAAATGCTCCATATCTCTTTCAAGCCACCTGTTTTATGTATCTTAATTTCATATCACACGAAAGAATTTTAATGTTTTTCGCTGGTGTAAATTGTCAGTGTAAAAAGTGTACATGTACATATAGCATTACCAGTTTAGTTGTAATATGTCAACGAAAATTGACAAAAACGCTGTACAAAATGACAATATTCTTAATCAGAAAGTGGCGGCCGCTATCGGCCATCGTAAAAACTCGATTTAAAAACATCAGAGATTTGATAAAAATGTGAAATGATTATCATTAAATTTTAGAAAGTAGCACATGACTGTTAAAACACCCCCACCCACCCCGGCCATTCAATTACAGCATGCACAACAGTTGCAGCTTGATTTCTAAGATACAATAGGTTCATCAATCTCGAGATCTGAGCGAAAGAAATATTCTTTGCTATTTTTGAATGCCCGTTTTTCAGATGATGAAGTCGAATTTTCTCTAGCCAAGCGCAGTGTGGTAACCCAAGGACTGTCATTCATGCTAATGATATGTAAGAGCCTGTTGAGGCGCGATGTGGGTCATATTTGCATCTGCAACTCTCCATCACCTTTATTTTGAGAATTTCCAGCTAGAACAATGGAAATGCGTACTTAAGTCATTTTCAGGAAGCCTTGGCATCGCTTACGGAAAAGAAAGGGGAATTTATTTTTCGGAGCATTGCTGCATTACTTATAATAAACAGATCTATACAAATCCTTAACACCCGATATTATTGCCAAATGTTTTGTTAAACATGCAATTTAATTTTGATTTCTGTTAAGCTGACTCAAACTTTACTTCTGGTAATGGTATGAAAATCATTTAACAGTTAAATTACCGATATTTACGAAGTTGAAGATGTCCTTACTTTTTAGATACAAAATTATATCTTATATGTAATATTTTCCCCTAAAATATGATGTTGCGTTTCTTTTGCGTTTCAGTATAGAATATTTTTGTGAATGATGCAGGATAACCTCCGAGGTCGAGAAAATCGAGAAACATTTCTCGACTTCAGAGGTTATCCTGCATCGTTCACGATCCGTCCGTCCGTCAGACCCGATTTTGTCATCGCAACTCATCTGAAACCGCTCAACAGAGTTTTGTAAAACTTTATAGTTAGTAAGGTCATGATGTGTAAAATGTTGCATATTTGAAGGAAATTCGATTCATTTTTTTTTTCGGAGACTTATCGCACTTTAAACTTAGAAGTTTACACTGAGTTTTTCTAAGGAAAAGTAAAAAACTTTGACTGTGAAAACATATACCTACATAAATGATTTGTGTGTGTGTGTGTAGAAACGGACTAAAGCACACCTTGGCATATACTCTTCAATTGAAAGCGTGCAAAAACAGCATTTTGCAAACTTGCCCTTAAATAACTAACCATTTTGTGCAACAGGTAGCCGAAGAAAATACATTGGCGTCTACTTACAAGCGTTTTAATTGCTATATCAATATAAGTGGGTTAATCACCGACACAAGCACACCCTTGCACGTGCAAAAATGTTTACAAAATCTTTCATGTACAATTATACCACATCACAAAATGAAAAACCTGTTTCAAATTTTCAGTTTTCATGTAAATAAACATTTATTTTTCAACTTTTTGGAATTTAAAAACCTTGAAGATTGAAAAAACATAAAGTTTAACCTCTTTCTTCAAGTTGATCATTTCTCTCGATTTTCACGTCCTGTATACTGGTCTCATTGAAATCTCGTGATGAAAGCTGTTCGAACCTTTACGGAATTTTAATTTTTCAGGATGTGAATCTCCGAAATGTTCCGATTTATACTAATAAGGTTAGGAGGTGTGGTACATATGCAACAAAATTAAGAATGCCTATACATATTCTCTATGAATTATAACATCGTTATCTGAAAAAGTAGAGTGTATACATTCCTAAATTCCTCAGTATAAAATATGTGACGTCATTCCTTGATGTGTTTTGCTGCACCAGATGTACCATGAGATACATTGTCAATATTAAGCTCAACTTGTCAGCAGGATTTTTTTTATTGTAGCTTATACATTCTGCCCTCTTTTTAACTCACCTGAGTTGAAGGTTAAAGTGAGCTTTTTTGATCATATTAGGATGTCACCGGCGTCCGTCTGTCGTCTGTAAACTTTTCACATTCTCAAGAACCACTGGGCCAATTTCAACCAATTTTGCCACAAAGCATTCTTGGGTAAAGAAGATTTAAGGTTGTTTACAGGAGGTGCCACGCCCTTTTTCAAGGGAAGATTATTAAGAATTCGTGAAAATATGGTGGAATTTTACGTGAAAGCATGATTCCATACTTTAGATTCAAGTTTGTTCATATCATAACCCCCCCCCCTCCCCGGGAATGGGTACAAGTGATTTCGGCTCCTGGTGAATTGGACACGTAACGAATAAGTGAATTCGGCACCAGCAGGGGTGTAGGTTGACTTAAAATTCTAGTGAGGCAAAACCATAGTGGCAGGGGGTATGGGGCCGCCTTATTTTTGACCAGGGAAGACATAAAATTGTTTTTCACGTAGATAATTTTAGCAAATGTCCTTTTTGAAATACTCAGTATATAATCACAGCCCATAATTGACAATTTATTTACAGACACCATACGGTACCAACAAAATTGTCTCACTCAAACAAATAACTCTCTTTACTATAGTCTGGGAATGTATTTGCATTAAAAAAATCTTTTCAACTTTGGGACGTTTATAAACATTAATATAAATCCTTAGACAAGAATTTCAAGTTCTATATTGTTGAAAGTTTAGATCTATACAGAAATTTAAACTAAATGCCAAATTCGTGCCATACTCAAGATCATAACATATTTTACTTCATAAAATTAAAATATGCTTATTAATTTTTCTTAATTACCACCGCAGCCATTAGTTGGCGTAAAAGAGTTTTATTTTATTACAATGTTCAACATTCAGTAATAAAATATTGATGGTCATTTAACACGTGTGTTGCATCATATTAACAGCCTGAATTACACGACCTCCTGTAGATTCCTAACAAGCCTGCTGCTTTGAAAGGAATTTTTATTGTACTGGAGTCTTTATACCAATTTCTTTTCATATAGACGTATCAAGTAAAAATATAGAGAATAATGCTGTACAAACAAATCATTTAAAAACAATAAATAAATAAATATACAAATAAAAATCAATGTTACCTTTTTCATCTCCGTAACAGTCATTTCCGTAACATGTACACAAATTTATTTTGTACGTTTATAACATCTCATACAAACATAACAAAATTTAACTTAAAGACAAAAACGTATTTTCGGTATTGCGACTAAGAATGTTTTAACCATGTAAAGCTTTTAGATCTGAAACAAAAACGCTCGGAGAATATCACGAAAACGGAAGTTTATTCGGAGTTATGTGTATTTATATGCCGTAATTAGATCCTCACTTGAAAAATTTAACATTTTTTTCTTTATACTGAATTAAATGCAGTTGACATTAAAGATCTTACTTTTTTTCAGATATGGACTACAAATTTACTACTCTATACATATTAACACTGATTTACCTTACGTTGTCATTCCGTACTCGAAATTTGAAAATAATTAAGATTAATTTAAATATCTGTACTATTTATTTTAGTGAATTATCTTTAAGCAGCTTTCTTTTCATGAACAATACAAAATAGCACTAAAAATTCTAGATAAAAAATCTTAATTGAAATACTAGTACTAAGGGAGAAAGGGGTAAGGTTTTGCCGTACGACATTGATAATTAAACCAATAACATGCGCATTGTTAGTTCAAACTTGCTCATAATAGGGTAAAATGTTTCTTTAATACGGTCCTTCTCCAAATATATTCATAGAGCATGTAGAAAGGGGGACCTGCTCTCTATCGGCTTTTTTCAAGAAGAGTCTATTGCTGTAAATTTTAATTGATTTTTTTTTTTCAGTTTTTGATGTACATTATGGTCAAACACTCCAAATGTCCAAATAATATACATGTATTGAAAATTAGAACGGAAGTGGAATTGGTCACAATTAACCCCCCTTTTCTTCTAATTCGGAAAAGATTACATATGTCTGTTAATAATTGTAATGCTCTTTCCTTTTAAAAATGTATCATATATACTTTATATGTTACTTACTAGATAGAATATTAGACAGCCGTTTTAGTGTTCGAATCTACAGGGTTTTTTTTCCCGGACGGGACTAAAGGTTTTTTTATTGAAGCGTTCTTAAAAATATTATCACGATGCATTGACTGTAATCTGTTTTAATGTTTTAAACTGACCAGGTAATCAACGTGTACTTGTTTTCACTGCACTGAGAGATCATATATATGACGTCAAGGACATATTAGACTGCAGCGTAAAGAAGGGGAGGGGTGGATCAATCGATTTCACCATTTTTAAATATTTACATCATCGTTTAAAATTCTTAAAGATTTTACAACAAGTTGAACAAAAATTATACAAATACAGGTGATTATAGTAATGTTTAACACCAACATTAACGGTGACTATGGCGTAGTTAATTGAGTTATGTGACATGTGTCCTGTCTCCCCTTAAACTGTAAAGGGTTTGTTTTGGAAAGTAGTTCAAAGGTCAAGGTCAAGTAGATTGTAATGCTGGTATTTTTCATGATGTCTTATGGCAAACAATGCACATGCTATATAACAAAGGCTTTAATTCTTAAATGTCAAAATGTGCTGTATACCCGAACTATGAATTTTTTTGTAAAGGAGGTCAAAGGTCAAGGGTCACGAGATCCGTAACCAAGGTTATTTACAAAAGTCATAGTGACAGGCAGTATATGTGCAAAATATCAAATCCATTCCTTTTACAATTCTCGAGAAATAGGCTGTGACAGACAGACAGCAAGACAGACAGACAGACGCCGGATAAAGTAATCCCTAAGTGCCGCTCTGCTCTGCAGATCTTCTTCTCAAGAACAACTTAGCCACCATTGGTCATATTTATACAGAAGCAACTTTTGGTTTTGTAGAATCAAGTTTGTTCAAATTATGAACCCCTAGGGGTTAGGAGGGGCATAACAGAAGGTCAAAGTTTCACTTAACGACGACGGACCTAATCATTTCTGCAATAATTTTTTTTAATTCAAATTTTAAAATGAGGTAAAGTGAATTATGTTGAGTTAAAATCAATAAAAAAAAAAACATATGGTCATCGACGTAGATTTTTAATGGGGAGCGTTCCAAAAGTTAGCGATGGAAATCGATAATTACTATAAGAAGTAATGGAAAATCGCCAGTGTAGGGTATAAGAGTGATCATTCAAAAAATTCTGCAATAAAATTTTTATTCATATTAAAGGACAATGTAAACAAGACAATTTACTAGCAAATTATGCCAAAAAATAAATGGGTCATCGGCTTAGATTTCTCAAGAGGGCATGTCAAACTCAGGTAAAGAGCACATTTTGGGGAAATTTTTCACTGAAAATACCTTGGCCAGTAAATCATTATTTATAAAATCAACAAATGAATATAAATCGATATATTTATAATATTTTTGAATTAAGAGGAATTGTTTGAATATCTCTAAAAGAATTAAGAATGTATATTTTTTTATCTTTTGCAATACGTAATTAAGTCAAACTGATTCAATGCATATGCGCGGTTTTCTGCGCAGTGGCGCGAAATTTCGAATTAGGTCCGTCGTCCTTAAGAATATACAGGAATCATCTTGTGCTTCTTCTAACAGCAAAATCATCTTCTGCTCAAGAACAGCAAAGTCATGATTTGTCATATTATTACAGAAGCATCCTCAGGTAGTGTAGATTCAAATTTAGGGCGGGTAGGGTGGAGGCACAATGCACGATCAAAATTTTACATAAGAATACATAGGGAAAATGTTTAAATTCTTCTGCTCAAGATCAGCAAAGCCACGATTAGTAATATTGAAGCATCCTGTGGTAGAGTAAATTTACGTTTGCCCCCCCCCCCCCCCCCCGTAAACTTTTCGAGACTGAACTAATTTCTGCATTTTCCTAGCGATGTGGCCCATTCGCTTCTTGTTTTTATTTCTCTCAACTAGATTGGAACGCCCATCCCGACCTTAAATTACACCCTAGCGTGCGATTTGGTTTTGTATTTACGCAGGAACAAATCTTGTAATCACTAAATGTTATAGTATTAGTAATATAAGTGTTTTTCTTAAAGTTTTTTTAAATATATTTGAAGCATTTTGAGAAGGACTATTAGTATTTGTTTATTTTAGACTACTTCGTATTCTGGATAAAGTCTATACACACCTACTGTGGTTCTGACAATATCAACGATCCAAAGCCCATAGTTCTGATTGTAGCGACCCATTGGGAAGAAAGAAACAGGCAGTTTAAGGTGGGCATATTTCCTATAATGAAACTATCATTCAAAAGACAGCATCATATGGATTTTTTTTAATTTAAGTAAACTTTTTTTCTTTTAATTACATGTTGCAAAAGAATCATTAAGTGATCTTTAATGCAAAAGATAAAATTAATTTTTCTATAGCACTTATTAAATCTATGTTATAAAACAGGTATCTTTGAGATATTTGTATATTATTATTACAGGCATTTGAAGGCCACTTTTTTATACTATCATGTTAACAGAATCAATTTCCCTCCATATTTGTGATCGGAAGGTCTTGTGACCTAAGTCGATAAAAATAGGTAGCAACTGTTCCTTCGCCAAGCGCTAGGAACATTGAAGTGAAGTTGCAGGTCTTTAGGATGAGACGTTAAAAACCGAGACCCCGTGTAACGGTAGGCGTTGGCTCGATAAAGAACCCTCACTGCTCAATGGCCCTGAGTGTCGAGTAAAGGTCTAAATTTGAAGCCTTTAACCGGTTTATGGTGAAATCTCTATATGAGAAAAAAATTCTCGAATGGGACATAAAACAACACACAATCAATTAATAATCAATCCATGTTGATCACTAGTAAACATGAAGATCAATGTCACTAAGTGCATTTTTGCAAGGCTTTTTGATTGTAATAATTCAGAAGCTTTTTCAGGGGGAGAGGAATTGTTCTTAACAACGGATACTCATAATTAATTCCAAAAGATGTAAAAGAAAGCAGAAACAGTCAAAATAAAATAATCACTTAAAAACTAATAGAAAGAAAATGTTTTATCAATGCAGGATAAAAAGGAATTGATGGAGAGCATGCAACATCAATTTCCAAAGTCATCTAATTTATCACATTACATCAGAGACGATGAAGTTTATTGTACAAAGTTTGCTACACCTCTCCATGATTTGGAAAAACGTCTCTTCAACATAGCTTCCGATCAAAGATGGAACAAAAACATTCCAATAGTATGGTCTCATTTTGGAATAGAAATCAATCAGAAAAAAATCTCAGAGCGAATCATGAAAATCTCGGAAATAAATACGAAAGTTCCAGAGACTGCTAAAGGACAGAAAGGTTCCGATGGAGCTGAAATGGGAAAACATGACATGCTGCGTTATTATCATGATGCTGGAAAAGCTCTATATTTTCATGAAAATGGTTTGAAAGAAGAAGTAATTATTGACGTGCAATGGTTTATAGACGCTTTCAAGCATATCATCACTGACGAGCTACATTTCAAAGGTATTCCTGTAATTCAAGGGGACTGGGATGAATATTACAAAACAGGAAATCTGCGAGACCGACTTCTTGTAGAGATCTGGAAACACAAAGATGGGGAGTTGTATGACAACCTAAAGAAAGAAGAAAATATCTACCTTATTGGAGGCGAGTCTTTTGAACAAGACCAACGATATCTACAATATCACAAGGAATCACTTCTTAACTTTATGCAAAGACTTGGTTTACTGGCTGTTGGTGGAGAATCCCACTATGTCCCGTGCATGAATCGTAAAGAAATAGAAAAAGAACTTCTAAATCTCATCAAAGAATCTAAAAGTAAATCATCTGTCCTTGTTTATCAATTTGAATTTCTGCCATTTTTCTTGTTTTTCCGTCTTGTTGTTGCTTGTATGCAAGAAGATGGCTGGAATGTCCTACGAAATCAGGGTACATCTTGCCTCTACAAAAATGCTGCTTTGTTTTCATGTATGGAATACAACTTTGTTTTATCAGTTACAGAAGAATCTATACAACTTCAAGTATTTTGTCCGATACCAGGAAGTTTTTTGGAAACGGTAAAAACATACAGGATTCAAGGAAGAATAGAAGAGATGTTAAATGATTTAGCAGGAACATTTCATAGAAAAATACAGTTTGTCAGAGGCTTTAGATGTCGAATGAACAAGGAAGAAACGATTGCTATCGATATAAAGGAGCATTTCTTACCAGGAAAAAACATTCCCAAAAAAGACCTTAAAATGATGTGTCCTTTGCATTCGATTAATGATCGACATATTATTGATACCGCTGATTTAATTAGATATTGGAAATTGTAGAGAGAGAAAAAAGACATCAACCGATTGAAAATACTTTACAGAATTACAACAGTTACATAATTGTCAACTGTTTAATCGTTTGGAAATACACTTTGTATATTTAGTTGAAAATTTCAATTGTTTTCTCCATTTTCTCTAAGGTTTGAAAAACATTTCGAAAGCTTTTGTATTTTAATGTCTTACAATGAGAGACAAATGAAAACATGCTTAGGATGTATATCTATAGTTACATAATAATTAGATATTGGTGTGATATACAGTGTACTTGCCAGGAGGTATTTCATGAGCAAGCAAAGGTCATATTACTTATCACTAAGAATCTGTGCATACAATGTGCTTATATAATTTTCAAATCTTCTAGATTAGCCAAATTTGTTTACTCTTATATGCATGATTTATCAAATCATCTTATTTTTTATTAAGCAGAAAGTGTTTTCATTATACTATAATCTACATATGTATATAATGTGTGAACTCAGAACTGAAAAAATAGTATTCTTATTTTACAGTTATGGAAATGGTATGAGGGAAATAGCAAATTTATTGTTCCCCGAGGGAGGAAACTATTTTTCGAGGTGGTGAAGCATCAATATTGAGAAAAAAAATTCATTTATAAAATAGAATAATATCGCAGATATTATAAAGAATTTCCGTGCTCGTCTTTTTGCGACAATTCCGGTATGATTTTTATATAGTATTTTTGTCGTCATAATTACATTGCTAATAAAATTACGTCACAGACTCTGGATTCCTTGAAAGATACGCCCACTGAGCATTTTGAGGAGTAGTACCTTCTCAGGGAAAAAAACAGTTTTATGGTATATTCATTTTATATAGAGTAATAACAGTAGAGTATAATAAAAATAAATAAATTTTACAATCAAACTTCGAAACGTCTGCACCAATGATGCTCACTCCTCTAATAATACACCAGGTACATATAATAAGGTGATGTCCGTGATGTATATTTTTATTTCATTCTCATAGTCATTATCAAAAGTTAAATTAAAAGTCTACTTTCTCTTTCATGAAAGATCAGTGATCTAAAACAAAAGAGTGCATCTCAATTTTGTCAGTCTCCGATCTTAGCATTGATGGAAATTTCAAAAGTGTTTTGGCACGAATATTTTACAATTTTACAATAACAGACAAAGGTGAAATAAAGATTGTAAAAAAAAAAATTCAGAAACAGTTTTCTTAAATAGAAAAAAAAAACAATAAAGGACGGGTGAACATCTACTTCTGCTTCTACAATAACTACGGGACATTAAACAAAGGATCACATTTGAGGACCTTTTTCTTGCTTTTATACATGCAATCATTAATTGTCAATAGAAACTACTAAGGAATTGTTCCATCACCATGGGAAAAAAATACGCAAGATTTCATCTTTTATTAAATTTAATTACATATACGCACATTTTTAATGAAATAGCCATGCGATATTACTTATTTGTGTAATGGTTCGGTTACCTTACAGCTCATATATTTCATACAATTAACTAACACTGCATGTACTTTGGAATTATTTATTTAAAAGTATACAGTCTGTATAATGTTACCAATACAACTCATAAGATATAAGAAAACCATTTTAATTCAAATTTTGTCTGCAAGAAAAAAATATATTCTCATGATTAGTGTAAGTATGCCAATAAAGGCTTAATTTTCGGCTCTAGGGCCCTTAAAGACGACTGTATCAAAGCACCATTGAAAACAAAGCCAAAATTTACACCAAAAAAGTCTTGTCCTCTATATTTTGTTGTCAATTACAACTAAAACATTGACATTTAGCATTGGAAAATTGTACGAAAACTATTTTGAAGTTTATACTTTAGAAAAATATATTGAAATAAAGTATTTTGTACTTTGTTTCTTTTTCTTTCTTTCTGAATTTCAGATATGACTTTAGGTCATCCTATTGTTCCCATAAGGATATCCTTTGGAGGGTTTTACTTTGATCCATGTTTTTTTTCTGTCTGCCTATCAGGAGGCCTCCCTGAGTCAATATGCGTTTCTTACAAGTGAATGTAAATGAAAACCATAATAGGTGTCACATAATATTAGTTTATTTAATTATATTTTAATTTTTGTTGTAACGCATCAATTAGTTGGTTTAAAAAATATTTTATATCGTATAACCTGTGCTGCCTACGTCACAATTAATTACCTCTAAAAAGTATCAATCCGCTTGACGTTACTTTTAAAACACGTACAATTTGAAGGCATTTTTTGAAGAAAAAATTGTCTTATGTGCTTTTCTTAATGATGGGTAGCTATTAAATACATTCCTTAAAGAAACTACTCATTTTTTTTAAGTTGATCAGATATGGAGAAATAGGTCCGATATTCTAATTTGTATATTTCAGACATTTTGATTTTCCCTAAGCATTTTATGAAAGAATATGCAGGGCGAATTTGATAGGCTTAAACTCGCTCAGGTTGAAACTATTTTTTTTAACTGGTTTATAATTTCAACCTAATTTACCTGACAAATGAACAGTTTTACACAAAGATGGCGTCTAAAAGGTAAAACGTGCAGGTGTATCCCTGATCATTGACACTGCATTTTTAGAAAGGGATAACAACTTATTTGCTCATGAAATGAGTCTGGCTGTTAACTCAACTCCAAATTAAATGCAAACTTCAATGTGTTCTGCTCTCATGACCCTGATTCGGCAACGTCGAATTAGAATAACTCGAACGCCTAATATATGTGAGAGACCATTCCCAACGATACTGAGAAAGATTTTAGAGGAAGATTCGAAGCCCAGACACACTTACATCTTTTTTAGCAAAATTCTTAGAATTTGAAGAGAAAACAAGGGTATATAGATTTAAAAAAAATTCCCTGGTGTAATTGGTGCCATTGACGGCAATCATATACCTATAAAAAAGCCCATGGGCAAACAACCCTCACCTGAGTCATAATATGGCCCAGCTATTCCTTATTAGAAGATTTTGAATTCTCTTTGATCACCAGCTGTGGCCTAACTTTACCCCGGGGTCATGCTTTGAACAAACCTTAATTTACACTACCAGAGGGTGCTTCAATTTCATTATGTCTAATCATGCCTTTGGTGGTTTTGAAAGAAGACTTTAAAGATTGATCCCTATATTTCATATATAAAATATTGATAGTTCAGTGTGGTCCCATCGTACCCCTCGGGGGTCATAGTTTTTAACGAATTTAAATCTACTCAACTTGAGGATTATTCCTTATTTATATGTCTTATCATGCCTTTTACTATTCTTGAGAAGCAGTCTTTTAAAGATGTTTTCCTATATATCCCTCTGTAAAACTTTAATTGCCCATTATGGCCTACCCCGGGGGATCATGGTTTGAACAAACTTTAATCTACACTACTTGAGGGTGCTTCCATATCATTATAACATCATGCCTTTGCTGTTCTTGAGAAGATTTTTTTAAGACTGCTCCCTATATATTCCTACGTAAAACTTTGATCGTCAATTTTGGCCTGACCCTATCCAGGAGGTCATGTTTTGAATACACCTGAATCTACACTATGTATTGAAGATGTCACATAAGTTTCAACTCTTCTGGCCCAGTTGATCATGAGAAGATTTTTAAAGATTTTTCCTATATATTCCATTGTAAAACTCTGACTGCCCATTGTGGCTCCACCCTAGCTCTCCCCGGGAACACGAATTGAACAAAATTCCAACAACACATACATTATGTTATAAAGCTTTTACAGAAGTTTTATTTTTTCTTATCCTTTTGATCTTGAAAAGAAGATTTTTGAAAGATGCCATTTGGGTGAATTCAAAAATAATGACCACCAAATTAAATTTTTTTGAAAAAATTCAACTACCCATAACCCATTTTCACTTATATCATCATATTGTAGATGCATTCTAGTTAAAATTCCTGAAGTTGCAATAGAATAGGCGATTGAATAAAAAAGTTTCAGAATTTTTATTAGTAAAACTTTATTTGAAAAAAAAAAATATCACTACATCCTAAAATACATAATCAAAAGAAATCAGTTTTGTATGTTTAAAAATTGTATAAGGGATATAAATGAATAGAACTAAACCTTGATTGATTTTTTTTCTCCTCTTGTAAATATGGAAGAAAATTGGCTTTTTGATTATTATTTTACATTATTTTTTTCAATTCTGGTTTGAAAAGGTTTAATATGAAAGAAATATGAAACAATGAAATTCCCCCAAAATTACCTTTTGTCAATTTAAGTCATTTCTTCAAATCTTCGCCAAAAAAAGAATTTTGATATACAAGTTTTCTTACAAAAACACTAGATTTTGAAGTGACCCTATTTTACATTATTGTGTTGCACTCCTGACATCTGATTTGTATTTTATTTAACACTGTTTAAAAATTATAACACACAATAACCCATTCTTGTTTTATAAATCAGTTCGTCATTTAATATTTTTTTATCATTTAGGCAATTTTTTCATATTTTCAAGACTTCTAAACATGATTATTTGCAATGTGTAATATATATATATATATATATATATATATATATATATATATATATATATATATATATATATATATATATATATATATATATATATATATATATATATATATATATATATTGTATTTGAAAATATATGTTAAGTGATGAAAACTATCCTCGAAATTGACTGTAAACTGTCTGTAATTAGTTAATAACATAATATTTGAACATCAAATAGTATCAAACATGTTTTCAATTTATATTTAGTAAAGATAGATGAAGATAATTGATAATTATAAAACAGTTTGTTGTACTGCAGTAAAATTAAAAATTAAAATCATGGAACAAAAAAAACTCATAAAGTGTTGGCAACATCAAGTGATAACAAAATTTTGCAATAGTATAGCCCAACACTTCGTAATTAAAACATATGACAGTATTTTAACCTATCTTGGATTATACCCTATTTATGTCAAAATACTACCTAAAATATATGATAAGAAGATAAAATATATTTTATAGTATATTTTCCTTCACAGGACAAACACTATAAGCAACTGAGGTCAACCAGAAACATTCTACTCATAATTTTTTTTCTTTATATTTATTCATATTTCATCAGCAATAATTCTAAAATATTTGTTGCACTCCTGACCAAGGGCATGGAAATCTTTAAAGTAAAATTGTAAAGCGAACATTACGTTAAATTAGAACTTGTTTTGTTGTTTCAGTGAAGTTGAGGTGAAATTACTTGAATTTTATAACAATTTTTAGTGTCTTTATTTTTTACAATTCATAAATCAAAGAAAAGATAAAAACACATTTGAATTGATGAAATTGAAAAAGGGAAAGATTTTAATAATAAAACTGTCAATAAATTAGTACAAAATTATTCAAATAGATCATTATAAATTTAACAGCTTAGTCGAATAGTCGGAGGGTTAAGTCGTACGATATCGAGTACTCGTTGAAATTTAAATTAATTTTCATGTCATTTTTCCTATTTGTCTTTAACCGACTGCTAACCTGTACAATATTTAATCTGCGCTATCACCATTTATATACAACAAATTATTGAATCGTTAACATTTACGTAGTAATAAATATATGTATCCAATGTATTTGACTTCAAATATAATATTTACTGTATATTTTATTTTTATACAGAATATCAATTTCTTGCATTTTCCTTTCTTTTCATGCTGCTAGTACATGTACCCGTTATTGATTTCTTACCTGAAGCCATTTGAATGTGTCTTGTCAGTGACCCGTGATTGTTAGACAATTAAAGCGTAACTCCTTAAAAAAAGCAAAGGGAGCTTGTGATTAATTTTAATTATGAGATGTTTTGCAAACAATCAATACAATTTTAAAATGATTGATATTAATATTAAAGAAACACCATTAAATTACGCTCATAACTGTACCCCCAATTTACATGTATTTACAAAAATGTAGTAGCTGTTTAATTATTCTTCACTGATTAATATGTATTATACGAGATCTTGCAGGTTGAAACTTTACAATTTGGATCTGACATCTTTTAAAGTATGCCAATGCATGCTTACATTTCCCTAAGTTTTACTCACGAGAACACTGAACACTGATACGTTAATAAATGAACTAAACAGATCCAATTTTTTCACCTTGAATTTAAGTTCATTATTAAGTAGCAAATTTTTAACGAATAACCGATTTAAAAAGTTTTAGTCGATAGTCGATATGATCGAACGATAGTGGAGTACTCGAATATTCGTTGACATCCCTATTATTAATTGAAGAATATTTCTTAGCATGAATAGAAATCTTTTCATTATATAACTTGAATCTTAAAAAATTGTGTTGCACTTCTGACCATAGAAATATAGACCTGAAACACAGATAGACCCTGTAATTAATATATCTATGTGATAAAAATGTTCTTTATGTCTTTATTTTCCAAATTAAACATCAGAGAATCATATACTGATAAGTTGTTCATTTTTCATGTTGGGGAACAAAACATCAAATGTTGCACTCCTGACAGTATTGGGTATGCACAGATACTTGACTCTCATTAATGCTGCTTGTAATTTATCTAACATTTTCAATTTTTAAATTGTATATCAGTTACTGTTTTACACTTTAAAAATTTTTTCGACTTAATTGTCTTTCAATTTTTTAAAATCGATGTTTTTTTTTTTTTTTTTTTTTTTTTTTTTTTTTTTTTTTTTTTTTTTTTTGACAACACTACATTTTTTTCTCTAGCACTCCTGACATGGAATAAAAATTTTTTCAACATCAGCAATGACCACAACTTGGTCAATCAAAAAACTATAGTCTACATTTAAAGCTCAATACTTTGAATATTATCATAGTCATGAGGCATAGCTGAAAATTTTCAAATAATTGTGTATTTTGTGATAAAAGTGTGAGACTAAGTGTATCGGTAGAGAAATATATTACAAACATTTCTTGTTATTGGGTCACTTCATCGGACAATTACATGTATAAACAATTTTGGCGGCCATTTTTCAAAATGGTCGTCATATGCCACATTTACGAGCATATTTTTGTAAAACTGTAGAAGCTACTGGATTTTAAGGTTTATAAATATATGAGCAGATAATTTTGAAGCTCAACTGACCTTAAGGTTTCTTGTTTGTTTGTTTGTTTGTTTGTTGTTTAACGTCCCTCTCGAGAATTTTTCACTCAAATGGAGACGCCACCACTTGCCGGTGGAGAGCTGCAAATTTTGTCCTATACTCGGCACTTACGGCCATTGAGCAGTGAGGGATCTTTTTCGTCCCAGCACCTACTGCGACACGGGACCTCGGTTTATACGGTCTCATGCAAAGGATCGGTCTCCACGTCCAACAGTTGGATTCGAACCCGCGACGTAAGGATCAACTCCTTACTTCGCGACTCTAGAGCAGACTATCTACATGTAACCACTGCGCCACGCGGGCGACTCTGAGGATAAGGCACAAGCAAGATAATTTGTATGTTAACTGTCTTTCTTGTTGTTCTCTTTAAATTTTCCGTTTTTATGATCTGCCAAATTTCTGGTCTAACTATAAACTTAAAGCATGATGCCATCCTTGAGCAAAGATTGTTTTATTCCAGTGACACCTCCTCTGTTCAAGGGGAGATAATTGAGCAATGAAAAGATTCTTAAAAAGCAGTGATTGGTTTGAGTTTGTTCTAATCTTGGCCCCTGGTGCTTTCGTGGACAACAACTGGGGAAGTTTTGCAGTATGAATATCAAGGGAAAAACATAAAAAAAGAAAAGATAGGCTACACTGTAGCATCCTTTGATAGTGCAGATTCAACTTAATGAAAATCATGGCCCCAGGTTTGGACCACAAGAAAGGATCAAAGTTTTACATAGGAATACATTACAAATCAATAGAAAAATTTCTACAATAGCTATTTTATGCTTAAATGCAAACATTTCCAACTTGTGTAAGTTCAAGTTTTTAAGTAACAAATTGCAGAATTGTCCACAAACTATGTAGAACAACAAATTGTTGACACCTTAAAAATCAAATTTCATATGTATGTAATATTACACAGAAATAAATCTTTCAAGAGCACTTCTCTAGAACATGCAGCAAGTTCACCAAGTCACCAAAAACAGATATTACGACTGCTGAGACATGTGTCGTATGATTCTTGTTCATTACAACGGTCGCCCGCGTGGCGCAGTGGTTAGAGCGTCTGCTCTAGAGTCGCGAAGTAAGGAGTTGATCCTTACGTCGCGGGTTCGAATCCCACTGTAGGACGTGGAGACCGGTCCTTCGGATGAGACCGTATAAACCGAGGTCCCGTGTCGCAGTAGGTGCTGGCACGATAAAGATCCCTCACTGCTCAATGGCCGTAAGTGTCGAGCGTAGGACAAAATTTGCAGCTCTCCGCCGGCAAGTGGTGGCGTCTCCATATGAGTGAAAAATTCTCGAGAGGGACGTTAAACAACATACAAACAAACAAACATTACAAGATGAGCTCATGAGGTTACATTTACTATCTCTGTTTTGTGCATATCAAGTTGTAAAGGCATTATTTCACACTGAATTGTCTATGGATATTTTCGTTTACCCGTCAAGACAAGGAGCACGTAGCAAATATGACAGATTGTCTGGAATGCTTACTTTTCCATGGCATTTTATCTCAACTCTTATGTTTTTAGAGGTCCTTGTTTGCTAAGTGCTCCGAATTTGTAACATTTGAGCTTGATTACTATTTAAAATCTTCATCTTTCATACTTCAGCAACGCGCTAATGACTGTTATTGAATGATTTGCACAGAAACTGAAAATAAAATTCTTGAGGTCAAAATGCCTTGCAAAGAAAGGGATCAACCCTATTCCCATTTTTAGTACTGTTCGACTCTTATTTCAATTGATCGTCATTCTAAGTCCACAGCTTCGATCATTGCAAGCTCTTACAGAGCTTGCAATTTGTTGTTGGATACCTGTTCATCTTAGCGACATATCAAAATACCCTAAAGTAAACCATGAAGAAAGAAATACCAAGAGAGTATTCTCTGTTTCGCATTGATCAGATACAAGCACCTATGAATGCAGATATCAAGGATGACAAAGAATTTGTTTTCTTTATCAATGAACAATCAGTTTTTCTCTGATGAAAGGCACATACCGTGCTTGTTACATGAGTTGATGTCTTGTTTGATAAATGACTAGCAATTCCTAGTAAAATTTAGCTATGACCTCTTAGTTCTGGATATTATGGAACTTGCAGACCATTCTGCATTACATTCTGGAAAAAGTGTGAAGAGAATTGGAAATGATAATTTTGAAGAATTTGGTTAAAGGAAGTCTTTATTTGGTTCGGTCGTTTCTTTTCATAGCAAAAAACCCTAATACACAAAGTCCAGCAATGAGTAACAGGATAGACGGGTTTGATTCCATTTAGATGTGATGTGAATCTCCTCTCTAAATTGTCTCTCAAATGAAACAAGGAAATCTCAAAGATTTCTTTCAGCAAAAGCATCAAGCTCGTGTCTATTTTTTTGAGACCGTAATCTACATCTTAGAATCAGAAGTGATTTTCTTTTGTGCATGTAAGATTTTCAGTAAGGATATGTAGCCCGAGGATCAAGTGACAAACTATATACTTTGGATGGTTTATATCATTGTCCAAATGATCATAAAATTTTCCTTCGATAAAATTTCTAGCAAGTTCAAAGAGTTTCACATTAGATCTAGATATTCTAGTTAAAAAGGCATACATTTATATTTTTATTTTATATTTCCTTGAAAAAAGTGCAAAGCAAAGCAGACTGCTGCTAAGACGTTCATGTTATAGATAGCAATTAAACGAAATTGTGCAGATACTTCTCTTGTCATTTGATGAAGGCATAAAACTAAGAGCGCATGTAAAAAAAAAAATCCAAACTCAAGAGCTCTAGCATGTGTCAATGTATCTTGCTTGAAGTCAATATGGACTCTATAATATCACAGCATTGTGGATATTGTAATTGTTACCACTTGGGGCGTATAGCAAGAGAGATTAGACTGTTGCATTGAAATCAATGATGTTGATAACGGGATATGTTTTTTATAATCTCTTTTTATTTATTTATTTTTTTTGTATCTAAGAGGGATCATTTATTAAATCAATATTACTAGTAATTTAGATAGAGGCAAATGTGATTTTGACTTTATCTTTTTTTCAAATTATGAAAGAGTTTGTTAGAAAGTGATGTCATATGCATATTTTTTTATTAAAACCATTAAACATTTTTTGTACGTTTAACTCATATAGTGTTCTTATTATTTTAAACCATTATAGTAGGTTATATCTGTGAAAGTGTTCAGGAAATGTCAACCATAAACGTAATTTCTGGAGGCCATTTTGTGAAATGGCTGCCATGGCCGTCAGGGCCTGACTCTGCGATGGTCCAATATCCAGAATTCTTTATATTGTGAATGTCTTTATTTGTGCCAAAAATGGTGCTTTTATCACAAAGTGCACAATAGGTTACCTATGCCGCAGTACTATCAGGAAAGTCTTTATTTCCAACAGAAACCATTATTATATATTTCACAGATCTTCAAAAAATATTGAATTTTTAAATGTCACAAAAAGGTGTTGCACTCCTGACATTTTTAGCACCATTATGAGCATAACATTTTTGTGAATTGAGATATCTATGAAATATTCGGCAGGTATTTAAACACTATCTAAAGACATATACTGAGACATAGACATTAACTCCCGTTGCCTGTATTTTTAGTGCAGGTTGATAAATGTATGTTTGGTCATTTTTTTTATTCACCCATTTAATTTTCACTAATTCTTAATTTTATCCCCTTAAAAGAAAATGCAGCCCTTCATTTCAACAAAATTGTATTCCTTTTGTGGAAAGTTTAGTTGAAATTAGCCCAGAGTTCTGGAAAAAAATATGATAATGTGAAAAGTTTACATCGACGCCAATGACGGCAATAGAGAACGGACAAATGTTGATCAGAACCTTTGGCTCAGGTGAGCTAAAAATTACAAATCATGTCCAGAAAACATTATATTAATCGACAGTCATTTCCTTCCGTTATTCTTAAGGCAGTGTGTGATTCAAAAAATCGTTTATCAAATGATAACTGTGATTTGCTAGGATCTGTGCATGACTCCCGAGTTTTTAAAAACTCAGAGTTGTACCAGAGAATTCAGAAAGATCCAGTGGGGATGTTTCCCAACAATGCACAACTTTTGGTCTTGAAATGTGGATGTTGACTCCCTTCAGGATTCGTGGAACCTTACACAAAGCCAGTATCCCTATAATTATATCCAAAACAGTACTAGAATGGTCACTGAAAGTACTAAAAGGACTATGTATTTCGCAGCCTGAAATTTGCAGACATTCAGGACATTGTAAATTGTTAAAGTAGTGATTAATTGTTGTGTATTGCATGAATTTTGTTATCAGCATGATGATGATTGTGAAGAATATACAGAGGAAGGAGAAGAGGATGAGGTCAACAACTATCACTGTCAGCGCATGGTCACGGCACCAAGTGTAACAGGAAATGAGGAAAATGCCAAAAGCAAGAATATGATTCGAACCCCAGACTCCCTGAGTCACTAGTCACGTACTTTCCCAATTGAGTTATTTATAGTTTGACCTTCGAGACACATACAAAGCCGTCACTATGATATCTGCGGTGTGTTCCCTTGGAGAAAATTTATATTATAAACAAAATAATACTTTTTCCTAGTGAATATTGTTTCCAAATAGATTGGCAAATGTAGGAATAATTTCTATAAATAGCCATGACATTGAATACTCAGAAAACGACCATTTCAAGAATTGGTTGACATTAGTTGAGTGCACCGATTAAGGACACCAAGGTACAGAGTGATTTCTAGACCATTTGATAGTTATTTGATTTTTTACTGGAGGTCGCTTCTATGTGTGCAAACACGCTGACCACAATAGGAAATCACCTACTTCATATCTGGGCAAAAAGGGTGCGCATAGCACGTTGGGAAATTGGTTTTCGGGCAAGAAGGTCATTGAAGAGTCTTGTCATGACACCAAGATATTTGACAATACCACTGTATTGGAAAAGGTAGCATATTAGATATACTAGTGATGATTAGGTAAATGTAAAATGATCAAAAAAGTTTACGTTCTCATGAACGGTACTACCGTGGGATGAATAAGAATATAAAATTTCCATTGTGATGTAATTGAAGTCAAAAATAGTGCAAACTTTTTTTTCAAAAATGATCATTGAATGACAAAAATATGTGGCAAGTCATCAGAAAAATAATGTAAATATAAGAGATGAATTTAATTCTTGAGAACTCAGGAGGTACATGAACTACAGTTCTTCACGCCTACATATTTATCATGAAGCGCGTTAGCACCGGCGTGAAGCGTTGTAGTTCATGTCCTCATGAATTCTCAAAAATTAAATTTATTGTAATCCATTCATAAACGTTGTACTGTGAGACACTGTACAAATATGACAGCTATAAATAAACTATAATCTCTCATTGCAAACTTTCTTTTATACAATCATAGATAAAATAATTTGTTATGCCCTGTAATGTCAAGAGTATATAACCTTGCTCTGATAAGAACTTAGGACTTAACCTGAAAACCGAAAAAAAATGGTAGAAAACTGGTTACTTGCATTCATCTTTGTTTGTTTTGCAAATGGTAAGTTTCAAATATCTTATATACCTTTATCTAACTGTATTAAATAATGTATAGGCAACATATGATCTAACTGTTTGTATTGCAGGAAAAAGGTATATATTTTGTATGGTTCTTATCAAAAATTATTTCATGTATGTGCGGATCTATAGGGGATCAGGGGGAGGTGAACAAGTCCTCTAAATCCCCTCTCTTTGAATTTGCGGATTGATTAAATGTGCATAAATTAACCAAAAAATGACCTTGACCGCCTGGAAAACATGCACACAACATTTAGACTCTTAAGGTGGTAGAAAGAGTCATACTATATGATCCTTCCAAAAATGAAGGAAACCGGCTCTACCCCCTCCCCCTCCTCCCTCTTACCCCGGAATAAGTATTTTTACGTTTGAGAAAGGAGTTTATTTTTTTTATTCTGTTTTTTTTTTTTTTTTTGAATTCATTATATCTATTTATTTATTTATTGCTTGCCAACAAATTAAATTTATGTGTTTTTTTTTTTTTTTGTTTTTTTTTTTGTTTTGTTTTTTGTTTTTTTTTGTTTTTTTTTTTTTTTTGTTTGTTTGTTTGGGTTTTTTTTTTGTTTTGTTTTTGTTTTTTTCTTTTTGACTGGGGTGCCTCCTCCCCCGCGGAAATAAATCTGGACCCGCGCTTGTATGGTATACTTGTATATTTATATGATGTTACAGTTCACTTGATTCAATTATTAAAATACAACACCAAAACGCAGTCTTTAGTAGTACTCAAAAGGCTATTCATGAAAAGAAACTTGTATTTTACATTCTGCAATTAAAGATATTTTAGACTTATCTACTGATTTATAAGAATGGTTGGATTTTTCAGTTGCATGGTCGGAAGACTGCCCTCCTCACTGGATAAAGCACGGATTTTCTTGTTACCTATTCATAAAAGATGTTCCTGAAGACTTCATCGAAGCCGGGGTATAGACTTGTATCAATCAATCAGCTCGATTGTTTAATAAGAAAAAAAAGGTCGTATACATGCCATACAGTAATGCATTTTATTTTTTAACTTACCTTTGAGGTATTAAAAAAAATACAACAAAATACTTAATTTTACTCTGATATACTTTTTGATGTAATACGACACAAAACATAATCACATTTTTTAAAGTTTATCCAAAAGAGAGTATAGAATGAGATTCGATGCACTTCGATGTACAGGAGGAAGTATTTTATTTCACACGCAGTTCCATTTTTCCGTGATTCGATCGCGATATACTGCTTTTCCGCGTAAAAATTCTGATTTTCTGTGTCATATCATACTACTTATCCGCGTTTTTTTTTTTTAATTGCTTTTCCTCAATTTATTTTAACTAGTTAGATTTTGTGGAACAAATCTTAAATGTATTTATTTTTACATTTATTTATTTTATTTTATATACTTATATAAGCATGAAATTTCAGTCATTTTGCCAAAGGCGTGGGTCGAGGCTGATGGAAATCGAGACGGTTGACGAAAACAACTTTCCGCTCACATATCGTTGGAACAAATCCACAAGGCGAGTTTTTTGATTAAGTTATCAGAATGGGAACGGAAAGAGTGAGGAGGATATAAATGATTTAATTTTTTATATTGATAGCAATGATGTGATGGTGAAAAAGTAGCTCAAAAGCATCCTTCTCAAGAAATATAAATTGGGTTTTTCCTATTTCAAGATAATTTTATTCTGTCCTTTGACCTTGAAACATATCTTCGAAAGAAGGGGAGTGGAGGGTCCAGGGTTTTGTGTATGGTATGCGGAAAGGGGCTATGTAAAGATGCATGTGGACTGAGAACAAAGAAAAAAGGCATAAGGAAATGGGGTGAGAGATGGAGGGGATAAGGAGATAGTTAAATAAAAAAAGGAGGAGGGAGAAGGGCATTCCTTGTCTTACACCACAAATCATATACAAATTACATTATCTGTTCTATTGCAGAAGGGTACTGGATAGGAGTATCAGATATTGTCTTTGAGGGAGAGTGGGTATGGACATCTACCCAGAATACGGCATCATTTAGGGACTGGTCACCGAACCAGCCGGACAACTACCAGAGTCACCAGGACTGCGCCATGTTCTTTGCGCCGGATAATTTCCATTGGAACGACCATTTCTGTACAGTCAAGGCTGGATTCATCTGCGAAATGGAGTAAGTTGAATACACTTTCTTTAGATCATGCCAATCGATTTTTAATATTTTCTATTTAACTTAACAGGCTCAAAACCCAACCCTGAAATCAGTGTTGTCATCCAGGTAATTACAATTTTGGGATTTTTCTTATCTTTTACAGAGCAGGAGAACCAATTGATATTGTAGGATAAGACGAGGAAAGGAAAATTATTATAAGACACATGTTTAATAACAGAGAGCTGGAATAAAAACTCTGTCTTCTTTCGCATATCTTACGCTTATAAGAATTGAATGAAATTAATATTAAGTTTTCTAAAAGTGGCGTCTTTTCTTTTCTTTAAAGTTGCTTATACGATTAATTTGAATATATTTTTTTTTCAAAATCGTTTAAATGAAATTGATTCATGAGCTTAATACCAATTTAAGGAGAATGCTAGAAGAGTCCGGGCGGAACAAAAATTAATACCAGGGAACCAAGTGTTTTTGCTAGAACTACATAAATTATTTGACATTAATCGCATACAATTGTATATTACAAATATTAAGTATAGTATTTACAATTCATTCTCGATTCACCACGTGATCGCATGTTTGAGAAGGCGCACATGTATGTGTACTTTACATGAAAAAAAAAATAAAAGATATACTATTGTTGGTTTGGCTGAATTTCTTTATTAGCATTGGAAATTGCATTACTTTTTACATGTTGTAACTTATAGGTAAAGCCATGATTTATTAGACTTTGGACTAGATGGGGTATAGAACTTTTGCAAACATAAGTACAGAACCCTTTAATTTTAAATCAGATTGTTTGTCAGAAAACATGAGAGAATTTAACAGTTTTTGGTCAAAAAAGTGACATGAAATCTGCATAAAATCGTCGCGGATAATAGAATACTCTTTGATACCTATAAATATATACAATTACATGTAATTATGAAATTTTGAAACCAGCTGATTTTTTTTTTCTTTTTTATCGTGGGTACTCCTTTATTAAATCAGGGTGACATAAAAGCGCTGAGGTGTTTTGGAGCAAAAAACATGAAATGCACTTAAAACTCATCCAAAAAAAAGGAGGGGGATAGAGATCTCCAATTCAAGTAAAAAAAAAAAAAATGATATTTTGTAAAGAGTATATGCTTTTTTTTTTAAATACATAACTCCCTTATTTTAACGTGGGTTGCGGGGTTGGTGACCTTTTAAAATTGCTCAAAACATATTATGAAAATTAGTTATTTGAATCTCGTACTTTTTTGTACATTCTCTGAAAATTTTATGAAATTCGTCTGCATCGTTTTTGTGTTAATAAATCCTAAACATGCCATCGTTGTCGTAACATTTTCGACGCTATACTATTGAATTCTACAGGAAAAACGTCATTTTTGACTCGTTTTCAGGCAAGATTTCGTCTCAAAAAATCTCAGTAATTTTTAAATGGTGCAGACGAAATTGTTCCCCTTTTGGTCATTTCACACAGAGATGATTTCAGACATATCTATGTAAAAAAAAATTAATATGTCTTCGAGTTAGTTTTTTCGTAATTTAAATGCGAATTGTTGCCTTTACATTGCAAAATGTAACATTTTTTAAAATTCTTTTAAGAATGACGCTATAAACTATCGCGACGTCACGCTTGACGTCGTGAATACAATCGGGTATAAAATGCAGAAAAACAAAATTATATAATAAAAAATAAGAGAGAAATTTATGTCTACATACATTTAATGTAAACAAGCACAGATGTATGAGTTAGGTAACAATGTATCTTGTCTAAAACACTTACGGGTTTAAATTGTTTCTAAGCTGTAACTAAGAGAGAGAGAGAGAGAGAGAAGACTTGGGTGGGGATTGCAGGTGCAGTACTTCTAGCGTAATTCAGTCTTTTTTCTTACAAGAATGGGGGAGGAAATATTAATTAGAGAATTTAATTAGAACAAGAGGCCCAAGGGCCTTAACGGTCACCTGAGTATAATACAACAATTTAGAAGTTAAATACACTGATAGATGAAGCTTTTTTGCCCGAGAGCAAGAGAAGTAGGAAGATCAGGATCAACAAAATAATTAGTCTAGTATTCACTATCAACTCATAAATTAAGTTCTAATCTGTGCCCCACTTAACACTATCACCAGGCAGCCTGTTAACAAACTATTAGTGCTTTTGTACTATTTTTAAACCCATATTAAGACTTCTAGCATTGACCTCTATTATGGTCTTTGAAGAACTTTTAATAAGGTAAGTTATTTTTGTCTCATTTTTATTTATCTATTACTTACAAGTCTACCTGATTATTAAAACTAAGAAAATACTTTTTGAATTATATGATAAACATTCTTGCATAATTATCTTATTCTATTTACCTTTCAAATACATTATTTACAGTGATTAATTATCAAAGGTGAACGGAAAAGGGGAATAACTTCTCTCAGTAGAATACAAATTAATAGAGCCCTGCCCAGGACTAGAATGCTTAGACAAATGGTCCAGATGTTCAAAAATCTGGTAGAAATACGCTTACTTATATCATTTAAACTTTTACTCAGTTTTCTTCCAATATGCCCAGAAGTAGAGAAGAATTTCACAGGTACAATGCATTTTCACTACAGATTCAACAAAGCCTTACCCAACACCAGAACCCAAGACCAAGGGTCAACAAATTTACAAATTTGGAAGAGTTACCCTCATCACCATAACTATGGACTTTGAAGAATTAACACTTTTCCACTATATTATCAAAAGCCCCCCCCCCCCCTCGTTATGCCAGAACCCCTGACCCTAGGACCACAAGATTTAAAAATTCTGTTTGAAGCTCCCATTTTCATTATAGCTAAGCAATTTATTTATCAGCTCAACGCTAAGGAGCAGACAGGATTAATTAATGATTAATTAATAGAATTAATGCTTTTTCACTATATAATCAATAGAGCCCCCTCCCCCTTCCTCAAGAACCCCAAAAACTGAGGCCATATATTTAAAAATTTTGGAAGAAGCATCCTTGCCTATCATAATCATGCACTTAGTTTGTTTAAATAATCTCCAGTAGCAGAGAAGAAGATTTTCAAAGAATCAATGCATTTTCACTATATAATCAATAGAGCCCCGCCCTAACACCAGAACCCCTGACCCTGGGGCCATGAAATTCACAATTTTTTAAAAGGCATCCTTATGCATCATAACCATGTACTTTGTTTGTTTAAATAATACCCAGGAGCAGAGAAGAAGATGTTCAAAGAATTAATGCATTTTCACTATATAATCAATAGAGCCCCGCCCTAACATCAGAACCCCTGACCCAGGGGCGATGGCTTTCACAGTTCTGGAAGAGGCCCACCTCCTCATCATAACTATGTACTTAGTTTATCACCTTAATGCCCAGGAGCAGAGGAGAAGATTTTCAAAGAATAAATGCATTTTCACTATATAGTCAATAGAGCCCCGCCCTAACACCAGAAGCCCTGACCCTGGGGCCATGAAATTCATAATTTTGGAAGAGATACTCTTGCTCATCATAACTATGTACTTAGTTACTTTATTTAATACCCAGGAGCACAGAAGAAGATTTTCAAAGAATTTATGCTTTTTCACTATATAATCTATAGAGCCCCGCCCTAACACCAGAACCCCTGACCCTGGGGCCATGAATTTTACAATTTTCGAAGAGGCTCTCTTGGTCATCATAACTATGTACTTAGTTACTTTATTCAATACCCAGGAGCAGAGAAGAAGATTTTCAAAGAATTTATGCTTTTTTCACTATATAATCAATAGAGCCCTGCCCTAACACCAGAACCTCTGACCCTGGGGCCATGAATTTCACATTTTTGGAAGAGGCACTCTTGCTCTTCATAACTATGTACTTAGTTACTTTATTAAATACCCAGGAGCAGAGAAGAAGATTTTCAAAGAAATAATGCACTTTCACTATATGATGTATATAGCCCACCCTGGGGCCAGAACCCCTGACCCTGGGGCCATGAAATCCACAATTTTGGAAGAGGCTCTCTTGCTCATCATAACTATGTACTTAGTTACTTTATTTACAATGTAATACCCAGGAGCACAGAAGAAGATTTTCAAAGAATTTATGCTTTTTTCACTATATAATCAATAGAGCCCCGCCCTAACACCAGAACCCCTGACCCTGGGGCCATGAATTTCACAATTTTGGAAGAGGCACTCTTGCTCTTCATAACTATGTACTTAGTTACTTTATTTAATACCCAGGAGCAGAGAAGAAGATTTTCAAAGAAATAATGCACTTTCACTATATGATCTATATAGCCCCACCCTGGGGCCAGAACCCCTGACCCAGGGGACATGAATTTCACAATTTCTGAAGAGGATTTCTTGCTCATTATAACTATGTACTTAGTTACTTTATCTAATACCCAGGAGCACAGAAGATTTTCAAAGAATTTATGCTTTTTTCACTATATAATCTATAGAGCCCCGCCCTAACACCAGAACCCCTGACCCTGGGGCCATGAATTTCACAATTTTGGAAGAGGCACTCTTGCTCTTCATAACTATGTACTAAGTTACTTTATTTAATACCCAGGAGCAGAGAAGAAGATTTTCAAAGAAATAATGCAGTTTCACTATATGATCTTTATAGCCCCACCCTGGGGCCAGAACCCCTGACCCTGGGGCCATGAATTTCACAATTTTGGTAGAGGGCTCAATGCTTGTTACAATGATGCAAACAGTTTGACTGCTTGATGTCCTGGAGTAAAGAAGAAGATTTTTAAAGATTGCATTATTTTTGGTGGTTTTAGCCCCACCCCTCAGGCCCCGGGGTGGGGGGGGGGCAGGGACCATGAAATTCACAATTTTTGTTCCCCTTCACCCATAGATGCTATATGCCAAATTTGGTTGAAATTGGTTAAGCGGTTTCAGAGAAGAAGCTAAAAATGTTCAAATGTTAACACACGACGCACGACGCACGCCGACGGACGAGAACGGATAGCAATAGGTCACCTGAGTGACTCAGGTGACCTAAAAAAGAGTTTGTTTTTGTTTTTACACACCGGGAGCTAGTTCCTATATGGGTGGATTTTTTGTATTTAAAATATGGATGGATTATATTTCTTATTCTTAAAAAAGATATACAAAACCCTTCTTTGTACACGGATCGAATTTTCACATTTGCAATGCTTTTACGTGTACACACGCAGCATACGACTGCTCCTTTAGCTGCCGTATCATCACATGTCGTCAGCTTTTTTCCAAATTAATCCCATTTTGTTGGTAAATTAAAAAAAGATGCCAAGAACCACCCGTGTTTTGTCTAAAAAGATCACAATTTTTCATCGAACTTTGTACATTTTTTGAACGTCCAACTTTTCATTCTCAACACCGTTGTCAAAGTATTTGCAAAACATGGTGTTATACTATTCTAAAGAATTTAGTCTTTGATGAGCGATTTTTTTTTAAGATATTAAGATACACGGGAACAAAGGATACAATTTATAGTTTGGGGGGGGGGGCAACCCATCAGATATAAACTAGCTTAGGCCCGTAGCAACGGTTTCATTTTGGGGGGGGGAACCTAGCTCAACCCCCCCCCCCCCAACAAACAAACCTAATTAGCTGTCCAAATCCTGTATGTACCAGTGTTCGACCTTACAGGAACAAAAAGTGGGGAACCTGCCCCCCCCCCCCTCCCCCGAAGCAGTTAGTTCTATTTTCTATAATTCATATTTTCATGTACTGGCAAAATTATTGAGGTGGGCAACAACTGTAAATTAGCTTGATTTTCTAAAGTAATTTATATACATTGAAAAAATTATGGGAACACTCCCATCCTCCGATTCATACCGAACTAATATTCTTTTTTTTTTTTAGTGCGAATTCCTTATAAGTCTGCCCGCGATCATTTTTAATCAGGCGAAATAACATACAAGTGCCGTTAGCTCCGAGATGTTGTAATTTTGGATCTTCATTTCTTCGACGCAATACTTTTACTTTGTTCAATTCCCTCTGTGATAGTAGATGTATCTAAATCTAGTTAAACATCACTGCATTAATTCTCTATACAAGTATATTATCTGTATTTTTACGGCATTTACACTGCATTCCTCGTCGATTTATTTTTTATTCCTTACTCGGTTTTTCATACAAATGGGGGATACCTCCCAAACTTTTACCTTAATTTTATGAAGTATGAAGCAGAGATTTTTTACCGGGTGGTAACTTCAAGATGAGGGAGGGGCTTATTTTGTACAGGTGTGAATGCCTTGAGGGCTAGCAGTCTACCTGTGGTCGTTTGTCTCCAAATCCCTATACACAGGAAGTGATTTATTACACAGTAGAGTACCCAAGAAGTCAAACTTTACCTATGTTGGGATTTTGAGATGATTTTAATTTAGAAATAAAAAGTTGTAAATAAAGTTTAATCTCAATAGTTTTTAAAATTTATAAATTTGTAATTGAATGTGTGTCAAAGCATCACCACCCATTAAAAAATATTATTATTTAAAGTATTTGTTGAGCTTTGAAAAAAGTCATACCAAATTTTGATATATATTATCATAAAGAATATCATAATTATTTCAAATACTAAAGGTATATATATATATATATATATATATATATATATATATATATATATATATATATATATATATATATATATATATATATATATATATATATATATATATATATATATATATATAGATAGATAGATAGATAGATAGATAGATAGATAGATAGATAGATTATCAAGCTAAAAATTCCTTAGCAATACAGCTTCTCCATTGTTTATACCATGTGTGGTAAATATCAAAGGATCAAAAGTTAATTTGAAGGTCACCACGAGTGTCAAACAAGATGTACAGGGTATACACAGGGACTAGTAAGTAAATGTCAATCAAGTTCTAGTCTCCAATGATGTACCTTAATGCACTTGATTGACAGGTGTACAGAGACCAAGTATTTTAGAAGGCGATGCTTAAAATCTCTGCCTTTAAATACTTTTGAAAAGAATTTTTAAAAAGCCATGAAAACATTTTTGAGAGGGGTAAATGGAGAATTCTATCTTGTCTTATCAACAGACTACAAATAACTACTCAGATTGTTAGTTTTGTTTTTTTTTTTTTTTTTTTTTTTTTTTTTTTTGTTTTGTTTTGTTTTTTTTTTTTGTTTTTTTTTTTTTTTTGTTTAGCGACATTTCAATTTATAGCGCAATTTGCTCGACCAAGTAATTATAAGCAAATTAGATAAAATTTGAAGCTAGCAGCGTTGTAGGCCGTTAATTATAGAAGGTCTGTCGTCGTTTTTATGCTTTACGCTTCATAGTACGAAGTGTTGGGGCAAAGTGTTGGAGCAAAAACATGAAATGTGTCAAAAACTCGCCGAAAATAGAAAACTCTTTTAGACTCCTTCAAATAATATACTTTAATTTTGTGACTTTAGGAAAGCATGTTTTAGCTCACCTTAGCTAAAGGCTCAAATGAGCTTTTCTAATAAAAATTTGTCCGTTGTCTGTCGTTGTCGACTTCATTTCCGTTGTCATTAACTTTTTTTTTACTATTTCATCTTCTTTTCCAGATCCACTGGGCCAATTTCAACCAAACTTGGCACAATGTATTCTTGGGTAAAGGGGATACAAGTCTGTTCAAATGAAGGGGGGGGGGGGGGTAATTAAGAAAAAGTAAAACTTGGATGGGGTCATTTAAAAATCTTCTTCTCAAAAACCACTGGGCCAGAAAAGAAGAAAAATTGAGTAGATTTAAATTCGTTCAAATTATGACCACCAGGGGTAGGGTGTGGCCACTATTGGCATTCAAAGTTTTACATGGGTATAAATAGAAAATATTCTTTTTAAGAGAAGGAAAAGTCACGATTAATTAATCATATTTATATAGAAGCATCCATAGATAGTATAGGTTCAAGTTTGTTCAAATCATGATCACTGGGGGTTTGAATTGGCAACAATGGGAATAAAAGGATTCCAGAGAATATACAGGAAAAGGTCTTAATTTAAAAAATCTTTTGAGGATGTACAGCAAAGTTATGATCATTTAGATTTTTATAGAAATATATATATAAATATATATGAGTGTTTAATTTATGTTTGTTCAAATCATGACCCCTGTGGGTAGGGTGTGGTCACAATGGGCGATCAAAGTTTTACATACAGTAATGCATACAAAAAATCTTCTCAAGAAGGGCAAAGCCATGATCAGTCATATTTATATTTGAAAAAAAAAATCCTCAGATGGTGTATATTCAACTTTGTTCATGTCCTCTGGGAATAGGCTATTTAACATGAAATATTGTTTATACATGAAAAGAATCTGCTGGTGGTCGAACAAGAGGGGTCACAGTTATTCAGATGAGCGTTGTGGCTCATGGATCTCTTGTTTAAATTTATTTGTTTATTTCTCTATTTACTAATTTAATTTCTTTTCAGAAAAGGTATATTACCTTGATCTTAATTATAAATAAATTTCTTGATAGGAATTGAGGGCGTAAAGATATAAGAATTGGGGGGGGGGGGGTTAAACTGCCAAAGGATAAAAAAGCTTTTGATTTTTACAACAAAGTCACAAATATCAAAATTCACGTTTCTGTTTATTTATCAATACTAATAACAATGTGATAATACAAAAAACTACTCTTTGGTCACCTGAGTCATACGGTGCATGTCTTTCTATTTACTAAAGATTTCTGTAAAATTGATAGGTATGCTAACTGACAGTATGAATATAAATTTTTGGCCAAAAAAAATATTAGTCAATATATTTCATCAGTTCATATCGAATAAGTGAAATATAATCCAGTTCTGAAATTTCTGGATGCTGAGATAATTTTATTCGTTACTCGGTCTACCATTTTACGTACGACTTATCATCATTCCGTAAATCGGTGTTTCTCGTGACTTTCTATTCCTCCCATGATAACACCCGAGGTAATCTGGATACGCCTACACCTGTCGAGTTGCGAGATAACAAAACGGAAAACATTAAAAGTTTCCGCGCTGTGTTATCAAATCAGGACAGAGTAAACAAAGAATGGAGCAATCACAATCTTTGGCGCAAACTTCGAGAGGAATTCCAAGATACTAAAGAAAGAGGTGGTGAAATATCTGTGATGGAGTGTGCAACTTCTGATAGAGGCTGAGGAATCGTCTTCTGGTTTGTGTTATTGTTTCTTTGATAGATCTACCACATGCTTTGTTTTGTGAACAAAGAAAACATACCCTTTACCTGTTTATTTGTCGAAAGCTCATTATTTCAAATTTATCTATTTGGAAAAATCTTTCTTCCATTCTCTGTTTTAAACACTGTTAAATCAGAGACATGAATCTTCTTGATGTTGACACTGATTCATGGTTTTCATCAGTAACTTGTCTTCGTTAGCATCGTTTTCACGGTTTTGTCATTAGTTTATGACATAAGCATTGGTCTTTGTAATATCTGAAGCACGTGTATGAATCAGTGGCGGATCCAGGAATCTTGAAAAAAGGGGGGGGGGCGACCAGTTTGGGGTAGGGGCTCATAGCCACACCAAAAAGAATTGATTTATAAAATCTTATGTATATTTTGGCAAAAGGGGGGCCTGGGCCCCCTGTCCCCTGTTAATCCGCCAGTGTGAATTGTCTAAACTGTTCAAATATCCTTGAATAATTTTAATAAGGTTAACCTTCTGCTCTTCATATATTGAACTGTGGGACTACATGTACAAGGGACACCTTGTATTCTAGTTAGAATAATCTAACTGTGTCTCGGGACAAGCCCTCCCCACAGTTAGATTACGGTCTGTAGGACAATATAATTTTAATGATAGAACGTTTTATCTACTTGCATTTTAGATAAACACAACATATTAATTGTATTCATATCAATATTAGATCTTGTCTACAAGTTGTTTTTTTTTTTTTTCAAAAAAGAGTTATTCATGAAATCTTGTATTGGGACCCATAAGTTTCTACAAATTATGTAAAAATTGCTATTAATGCATTAAAATCTCAATTTAAAGAATATGAGATGTGAAAATGCTCTGGATGAAAAGTTTGTCGCTTGTTTGAGTAATTGCTACCCATGTTTCATATTCACAACCATTGATCTGTCTCTTATATATATGTTTGCATGTAAATTCTTTCCTTCATTGTATAGTTAGTCCTTCCATATCTCATTGAAAGATTGGAAACAGTTTATAAACTAAAAGGACACTTCAGATCTATGCATTAATAGTTATCATATACAGTGTTGACTTTCACACAAGTTTTTTATTTCAAGTTTTTATTATGTATCATCTACGCTAGCCAAGTGTCCAATTCGTTTACTCTCATCTCCCTTGGCTAGCGAAGATGATTATATACTTTTTTTTCTGAGTGATGCACCCCAAATATAATGATATAAATATTTGACATACTCATACAATAACATGTATGCCTTTTAACTTTTTTTCTTTTTTCCACATGGAGTTTTTGAGGCTTACAAAACTGGTTAAAAATGAGATTCTGAAAACAAATTTCCTGTTTTAAAATAAATTAGACAGTATTCAATTAAATTAATTTCAATTATGTATACATGTGTAGTAGGAAAGAGGGAATGAATAGAGAAATAGAGCTGGACCAAGAATTAACCAAGAAACCATGTATCACTGGTCATGCAGATGCTAAAACTATACTGAGCTACCCATGCTGTTGTGCATGGTCCATATAGCCCATTCTTAAACATAATTGCGAAACTTAATTAGAAAAAAATATCATTTATGTGTAATTGATGAAACCACCCCTCTCTCTTTCTTGATTGAAGAAAAAAAAATTAAGGTCTCTGAATAAAGTTTTTCTTCTGTAGTTGTTAAATTGGTCAAGTTTGTTCATCTTGCACTACCAATGGGGGATAACTCCGATAAACATGTGTGTTAAATGACTTGAATATTTAAAAGAAAATGGATGTAATCATTTTTAATCTGAATTGGATAATCTGTACACAGACTGTACATGTACCTGCCATGGATTTACAGTAGCATGTAAATAGAAAGATGTAAAAGTACCATTAGTGGATATTTCCCAACACATCCAGTATCCCGATATTAGAAGAGGAATGACCTGGTTGTTATAAAATCATATTAAAGTCCTGACTTGGAGTAAAAATAACCTATTGTCTTTAGCTAAAAAAACAGATAAACTACCTAAGTCCAAATTAGCTAAAATATTACATCAGTCTGAAATGGCTACTGGTCAGGAATAAAAGAAAGGATGTATTTTCGGCATACTGCGTCAGTTCTCTGGTAATCAAGGAGCCATAAATAACGAAACAAATGAACCATGATTAACTCATAAAAGGATTATCTATAATTAATTGCAATCTGCCAACAGCTTGTTGCTTCTGTTTCTTGGGTCACCACAGACCGACACTAGTACAATATTGATCCATTCCCTATATACTAAAGAGTCTTCACTGTATGTAAGTAAAATGTATATAGTATTTATATAAGATCTAAAATTTGTAAAGGTTCTTTAGCAGGGTCAGTATATGGATCATATCCATGTATAAAAGTAACTAATTCTAAAAGTTAATTTATATTTGTCATATTTACAATGATAATTGGACATGAAGTTGTTAAATCGCTAGGTTAGGACTGCAGGAAAATGGGTAAACATGCAGGGATATGGGTCCTTTACAGTTATTGAGAAGGGAAAATAAAGGATGAAAATTATATTTATGTGGAGATTGAAGATTAATTGCTGAGAGATATATTAGAAAAATAATTGAATTAATTAATACCATGCAGGAAAAAGTACTTCTATGGAATATAGTATCATTAGTATACTTAGTCATATGTAAAAAAGTACAACATGACATTCATGTACATGAAACAAGGTAAAGTAGATTGAACTATATAAATATTAATGATGTCTTAATTGTAAGGAATTCACTAACTCCCACAGTTTTAAAGTTAATGTGGGCGCTTTGATTATCTGATACGCATGCTCTTGAATGTTCGAGTATTGCATATCGATATAGGTCACAAAATGTTTCTGAAAATATCTTACTTGAAGATAGATTAAAAATAAGAAATAACGATATTAAAATATTACTAAATTTAGAGCCTCACATTGATACATGTATCACAACACTATTGCATTCAATTTTTTTTTTACACATTTTACATGCAATTATGTCCATATAGAAATATGATCACTATTGATTTAATTAAAACTTTTAACTAATGATCACTTTAGAATTATTATATTTGCAAAATAATGAAAAGAATGAAATCTGCAGTAAAACATGATGGTTACAGCAAATGCACTTATAACAAATTAATGCTTGCCTTACAGCAAACCGATTTTAATTCCCAGAAGTTTTAAAACGTATTATGATTGAACTTACCGGTACTGAATATAACGAATAATGTTTATAATGAATCCACCCCCCCCACCCCCCCTGCCTAACTTTGCTATTAGTGTTCATGTTTTACTGTATACTGTATTCATAATTTCAGGGGAATTCTTAATTGTAAATTTATAGATTAAGCCAGTAATTATAATGTCACTGACTTGGACAACCGTTAGGATGTTGACTGTGTCTGTTCATGTTCGGTGACTGTCATTTAGTGAGGGACAAATGGTGTTTGTTATTATAATGGGGACAATAAGTAAATTTCATCTCCTCCTTGTAACAGTGAAGGGGTATGGGTTGATGCACTTCTACATTTATGTGCTTCTGCCTTAAATGCTTGTGACTGATGTTGAATCAAATCTGACTTGACAAATATGCTGTGGGAATCTAGAATACATGTATGTTTCCCTGGGAAGGGGGAAGGTATCAAGATGGCAAGGGTATTAAAGATTAATACTTTCCTATACATTTTGAATGCAGCTAGCTAAACATTCCTTAGATAGATGCCAAAACTCATGGAATTTCAGAAACATCAGGGGTACATGTAACTCTTTGAGTGAAATGTGCAAGGCTTTGTCAGGATCATATTTGTAAAAGATATTGTCCTCATGATGCTGAAGATACATGTACAGATTAACAATGTCTTTCTTCATCTGAAAGGTTTTCATTAAGGGTTTTCAGAAAAATCGGAGACACATTAATATTTCACAGTAAACTGTTATTCAATGGAGGGTCAAGGTTATAAAAAAATCGATCATTATGAAAATAATTTGATCAGAATTGGGCTATGTTGTTGTTGGTCTGGGTGTGTATCATTACCGCTACATTTTCAAAATTTTCATTACCACTACTTGCACATTACCGCTACAAAAAAAGGATACATTACCGCTACATTTAAAAGTATACATTACTGCTACATTGCCTCTTTTGTTAGCCAGCATCTTATGCATGTACAGTACAACATATATATACATGCATAAGACCTGTTTCCCTGCATCTCCACACTTTGGAGTGTTTAAAAGTCTTATTTATACGAAATTTATATCCATGAATTGATAACTAATCCTGCATTAATATTACCGCGATTTGTCACAAACTTCTCAATAGTAGCCATGACATTCATGTGACGCTAAATCAACTACAGACTCATATATGCCTTTACTCATTTTGATTAGAACTCAGATCCAAATTGTACTTCACTACATGGTGAGTGAATTATATTGAATGGAACTCGAATATTGTGCCATTGCTGGCTGATTCGGTATGTAGCGGTAATGAGTTGTTGTCGGCATTAGCTCCTTTGATAAAATGTAGCGGTAATGATTGCCCGAAAATTTGTGAAAATGTAGCGGAAAGGAGTTGAAATTTTTCGCAATGTAGCGGTAATGTTGACCTCCTGTCGGTCTGAAAGATCTTTCAACAATTTGTAGATCCGATCTGTATCTTGTTCCAGACCTCAAGATACATGCATGTATAACATTTAATAAACAAAACTGATACAATCTGTTGGCATAATTTATTGTTGTTTATTTTTAATTATAGATCAGTTAACTACAAATAGGCTTGATATTTCACCTTGGCCTTTATGTGTAATATTTGAATTTGGATTCATGTTTTTGGGATTGTGGTGGTAATGGTAAGGTAGTAAGTGGAAGGGGTTTGGAGGTAACACTGTACCATAGTATGTATATATTCTGCAAATGTTTATTAAAATTATTTTCTTTTCATTGATAATGAAAACTTCTAAAAGAGAATGGCATAAATTAAATAGGTAGGTATTTATGTATTGAGAAATCTGAGAAAATTCTCTTACAAACTTTTAATGTGCAGTTAAAAATGCACATGGACCCCTAATCATGGTCTCCCATTCTTTGTGCAGTCATTATTCCTTTTTCAGTTTAAGATCACACAAAGACTTAGGACTGGAAAGCTATAATATGTGCTTTTGATGTAATGTAGAATTACACTGATAAATTGATAAATTTTTCACGTTGTCAATGAATAGAGCAAAAGAAAACCCTGAGCTTCAGACATTTGTACTTTAACTTACAGACTTTTCCCCTTCGCTGTATGTTGTAATAATTACATATACAATGTGTCCGTCACAATAAAGATACATAATGTACACCATTATTGTGTCTGCGGCAGACAACATTGATTCTGGGGATCAGATTTATTAGGACAATGTAAATGGAATTTGTAATGTAATATCAACGTCAGCTAGAAACACCGGTAAAAAAAAAATCCTCAAAGAAATTGATTTTCAGACTTTGATTATATTCTTTCAATGCAGCTATTGGTAAAAACAATATCATTTGAAAATTTGTTAGGAGTTTCCACAACAAGTTTATTGAATGGTGTACAATGGACAGTAAGCAACATGTTTGAACAGATAATCAGATTACACAATAGCTCTGATTGGTTGATATCTATTTGTGTATTGGGTATTAATTGTCCCTAAGTAAAAATCCTTTTGTTGTGTAAATGAAAACAAGAACTACTGTTATGTCAATAATCATGTGTGTTACTAGGGGGTCAACCACTCTGGGCATTTAAAATAAAACTTGTAAGAAAAACTTTTTAGGAGGAATCTGACCATTAAGAGACTATATAAAGACTATCTGGTATCTCGACATGGTCTAATGATTCATCAAGCAAGATAACATTGACATTAGATAATTATAAAAAAAAAATTATGAGTTCAATTTTGAACTAGAGATAGATAATGTTGGTAATATATTAATGGCAAATATTATTGCACATTATGATGTGGTTTGAAATTCATACATTACTAAAAAAAAGTTTTGAATTCAAATTATATATGTATTGAAAAATTTATTATGTATATGACACTTTTAAAAGAATTCATATGTTGGGAATTGAAAAAGTGTGTGAAATTTTAATTTGATGATTTTTTTTTTTACCCCATTTCATTCTTTGCCTGAAACTTGGCTGAAAGAATTTGTCTTTAAAGTACTGTTCCACTAAGAATCAGGCAGCTATGGGCATAGCTGGCACATGGGGTTTCTAATATTTTCTAAATTTAAAAAAAATGGAAGAAAGCATGCAAAAATTAGCCTCTTTACCAGGTGCATAAGGAATGCCAGAAACAATATAATTGTGTTATTGTTTTGTGATTATTCTGTGTTAGCAACGAGGTGAAAATAAACACCCCATCTATTAGACAGAATTGCTGCTAATTATACCCACTAATGAAGACAAATGGTTTCCAGAATTCATTGTTCTAAAAACTGGAAGATCCCAAAATATGTGCTTGCTGAATCTGGCTGAAAAAGAAATTGTGTATTAATATGTGTATTAGGTAGAGCAGAGAGAGAGAGAGAACAGTGATTGAGAGAAAGAAATAGAGATGAGTGATTGTGAGAGAAAGAGAGAGAGATAAATCTGCATGAGAGAGAGAGAGAGAGAGAGCTGTAATTGCAGAGAGAGAGACCTTTGATTATTGGGAATTATGAATGAATTATCTGTACACAGCTGGCCTTTGTTGTAAGAGGATTTAAAATCATTTAGTCTCTGAGAGTTTAATATGTCTAACTGTAGAGTTTACACCCTTGACTGCTTCTGGTGTTCAAAGAACCCCAGTCTGGCTTCCTCTCTGTGCCAATACACAATTCTTTTTTTCTTCTGTACATGGAAGAGTTATTTTTTTCTCTCGCAGTCTCTCTGATGTTATTTAACGAAAGAATAGAGCCGCTGCAGTGTCTATTTGACTTTGCCCTTTGTGAACAAGTTTTGAATATTTCGAATACAGAGAAGAGTAATTGTGTCAATTAATGACATTTTTGGAGCCTTGCGTAGAATTTCCATGGTAGAATATATTTGACAGGAAGGGAATTTTGTGTGGATTTCTGTTTCAGATAATTAAGGTAACAAAAAGAAAATTTAATTAAAAGTTTAATTAATTGGAAATCAATATTTTCAAAAAAATAAAAAAAAAATTAAGATTCATTGTTAGAGGAAAGAACCAAGATGCATCAACTATTTTTGTCATAGAATTTTCACATGTAGAAAGTTAAGGTTTTGAGTTAACCAAGTAAACTCTTGGTGTACTTGGATAAATGATTGTGAAATCATTACCAGGGCATATAACACTATAATTCTGACAGCTGCTGAATGTACAACAATAATGATAATGGAAGGATTTTTTGGAACATAATGATTTCTGCGTAGAATTGATCTAACTAAAACCATTTCTGAATTTTTAGAAAGAGATCATAATTCATCAGCTACAATTGAGTGTAGGGTAACTGTTATCAAAGGATCTGCTAAGTTTAGTTTATTGAACCTATTTCAATATGTACAAGCATCAAATATACATGTATAAGGATATTCCACCTCTTCCAACAAGAAACTTAGGAGTCCATTATGAATTTATACAAACATGTAAAATCATGTACAAACTTTTCTCCAAATTATGAAGAATTTTGTTAAAATTTTGGGCTGAAAATGAGCCATTCAACCCATTCTTCGCATTAACCAATCATCTCTAAAATACATTGCAGTATGTGTATAAAAGTGTATAAAAAAATATGTGTTTATTTTATAGGGAATTCTTTGCTCTTGACGAGGTTTTTGTCTTCTAAATTCAAAGTGCAGTACCCTTGGCCAGTGGGGTACTTTAAGCATGCCCCATCTCTATGATCTAATTATGTTTCTGGAGTGTTCCAGATTTGCAATGTGTCAGTTGTCAAAATAGAACTAAAAAAGAAATATTTGATAAAAATACCACAAGATCAGATAGGTCTTTATATTTCTTAACTTCCTTGCAATATTATATTTCAACCCCACCACAAAACGTGCACACAAAGTAGCCTCCTTTAGGAGTGTCGCAATTAAACCGAAATTCATATGTCCCTATGACGTCAATTTTGCATGCACGCAATTCAGGGCTTTTAAAAAGCATGGGTGAAGAAGGCCAAATTCTGATCCAAATATATGCTTTATAACCTATTTAAATTCATCATCTGTGTAGTGTTAAGTTTTACGTGGGTTATATAATAGTCTGACAAAGTTTTTTGAATAACCTGAACACAGACAAAAAAAGTTACAAAGTTAAATTACCTACAAACAAAAGGTCTTAGATAGACACATCAATCAAGTGTTTTTGAGCTATCAATGAAGAACAGTTTCATGACAAAGATTTATATACTTAAACTATGATCGTGTCTTTTTAACTCGTGTTAACATAGGTCAGCTGTTCTGATCTGTTTCATTTAACAGCTTTATCTGGTAGTTGCCTTTGTTGTTAAAAACTGACGGTTTGCCAAAGATGTTAGCTACCGTATTCATCCTTGTAAATTCCCACGTCCCGACACGTGCCTAATTTTTTTTTTTTTTTTACATAATGGTACCACTTGGTGCTTTTTGTCGTATATGTCACATAATATGACATATACGACAAAAATTTCTATGTGTATTAATGAATTAAGCAGTAAAGCCAATTTTATTTTGAATCCACATGGGCAGAAATAAACTTTAAGATGTTTGAGATATTAAGGTTAAAAAAAATAGAGAAAATTTAGTGGCTTTCTGTGACTGCAGGCACCTCCTTATATCAATGGTTCTCTAGATATCAGTGTTCAAGATACCAAGGTTCAACTGTATTTATGTGCATTTTTCATTTTTATTTGGCCTCAGTACTTTCTCCTAATGTATAGACAAGTCAATTACCACTGACAGATTGAGAGACTTGACTTTTAAAATCTTTGGAGCTTTTTTTCTCCAATTTTCAAGTAAAGTTTCCTGTAATATGTTCTTACTTTGTAATTTTCAAAGTACTCAAATGCAAAAACAGAATAAGTGGCCATATAGAACAGGAGAAAATATAAATTTCACCCCCTGTGGGGAATCGTTGCACCGTTGCCTTTTGTACTCTGGCTGCTTTGAAACCCGTGGGTCCCAGGAAGACCTAATTTACAGCGAATTAAGTTTCCTAAAATGGAATGTACCTTGTGGTTTGTTTGAAATCCATACCAATTCATCCCAGGGAGACCTCTTTGTAATGAATTTAGTTTCCTAAAACAGAATCTAGAGGTTTGGGAAGAAATATCAATCATTTTATTGATCATTGCAGCATTGGATTTCCTGCTCCCGATAGTCCGTAACAAACATGCAACACTAGGCCTGATAATATCTGAATATTTCTTAATAGTCAAAGTCAGTTAATCATACGGAAGAACTTAAAGCATTAAATTGAATCTGCTTGAAAAAAAAATGCTTTGTTCATTGATTGGTATTAATGTTTAGATTAGAGATTTTAAGACAACTCAGAAAGATGTGGTTACTTGACCGTTTGAATTAGTGTTTGAACTTGGAGAGATAAACAGTAGATCTAGAGATTTTGGATTATTAGAAATCTAGAAATGAAGCATATACAACAACAAAAAATGATTGTCAAAAAGACCACATGTGAAAATTGTCTCTCCCTCTACACAAAATACTAGTAGTTGCAAATCATTTTTGTCAGGGACAATATATGTATGCCATATTGCTCATAGCATTTGTTGCTGATTCTGTCAATTTCATGTAGCATTAATTTCAGTATGTATTGTTACTGGCAATGATTGGTGCTGAGAAACCGCTTAGAGGCATGTATTATTTCTGGCTACAATATATCCAAAGCGACAATATTTTCTGGGACAGGTGCCATAATTTTCTAATTACATCCCTTGCCAGAACTCTTCTGTTTAAAAAAAAAAACAGTACAGTAAGTCCACAGAAACAAGGAAAATAACTCTTTTTCAATGTAACTTTGTTTCTGAACAGGAACAATATTTATAGTTGAACCTTTATGTCTGGACATTGAGATCTACAATACTATAGTTTTGTCAAAGTAAGTTTGAAATTGCAACTGCTTTGATTTTTTATTTATGTATTTTAAACTCAATGTCTTGAATCCTTGGATATCTCAAAGTATTTTATTTGTCCCAGCAAGTCTGAGATAACAGGGTTTGACTGTATAATGGACTCCACAATATGATTGCTTGTTCAGTAAAATTTGAAAATATCTTGACTATATGATTTTAATAATTAATTGGAGTAAAAACAGTCAATTTTTTTGAAGAGTTTATTCATAAATGTCATTTTAATGTCAAAAATACATCTTATCAAAATATTTTTTTTAAATGTTAATATTTTTCTTGGGAATTTTGTTTGAAGAAAAATTAGCAGCTTAACTATTACCTGTGTTAAAGTCATGTTTGTTGTCCTCATGTATAAGAATTTTTTACTTTCTTATAAGAATAAGTATTGGAAGATTGAAAGAAAGAGCAAACTGAGAGAGGGGATGAGGCAATGGCAAAATATATATAATGAGTCATTTTAAAATAGAATGAATTTTGACATAGTTATAATGATAATTCTCCCTCTCTCTCTATCAAATTGCAGGCGTACATGCATGATTTTATGTTGCCGAAGAAATATTTTTACATATCAATAGCAAGTGTCATAGAATATGTCTGCAGAGCAAATGTTCATAACCCCATGTTCACTGAAAAATGTTGTTAATTTTTTTTTTAAATGATAACTAATAAAGATTTTGACATATCTCTACTTTAACATGTTTAAAGTTCATTGCCCATTTGGACAACGTAAAACATAAAATGTTGATCCATTTAACGTCTTTAAAGCCATTTTAAATTTGAAGTATTGACACCTTGAAATGAATTGAAGAGAATTAAATCCAAAACATCAAGAGGTCTAACATCAGTATTAAAGCTGTAAATGCATGTAATATCACTTTATCATTTGGCACCAAGGAACCTTGTGAAATAATATTTTCAAATATTTCAAAATAATGTTTTTTAAGCTCCGAGATTTATTGCACAAATCTGTCGAGCAGTATGGTGCTGATATGCCATAAGACTTTTATTTTTGAACTCGGTAGGGCAAGAGGATAAAAAGGGATGCTAGGTTCAGCAAAACAGGAAGTGTTAATAACTGTTTCATATTAACATTTAACACAGAAAAAGAACTCATCGCTCCTAGATATCTGTTGTGTGCTGATAAAGACAATTGTTTTCCTGTACGTCTTGTTCGTTTATACCTTGCTGCAAGCAACTGTTCTTGTAATTCCTATACTGTTTACTTTGTATTGACAATGAAAGGAACCAGGCATTTTTTTTTCAGTGCATAGGAACTAAAAATAATTGAGAAAGGGGGTCTCGTTAACTTGGAATGCATCACCCATTCAAAATTCTGGCTAGGATGAAGAAATTGGGGCATTTGAAGTTATTATTGTGATCTGAAATTGCTTTATTGTTCTACATGAAAGTTAAGTGCATTGGAGAAAGACAGGAAAGAGGCTGCTACCAATTAAGTGCTCAAGGGAGCATGAATGAAATTTCTTGACTGTGTTTTGGTTAAAGACATTTTAAAAAAAATCACAGCAAAAGGTTAACTTTCTAAATTCTTTTTATTATAACATGACTTTTTTTCTTCTGTTGCCAGTAATTAGTTAATCTAGATTCCAGCTTTTAATGAACATTCTGCTTTTCTTTTTTTCCAGTCTGAACTGTAGCCATGGAACAACTGGATAAGTTTCAGATCATCTTTAACAACCCTTCTGCCATATACAATGCTGGGGACACTGTTTATGGGTATGGCTGGGCAGTCTTCAAAGAACCTATACATGTACAGAGTAAGTGTTAGAGAGAGAGGGTCAGGTGGAATTCTCCAGTTCAATTTGAAAAAAAAAAAATATTTAGGCTTGAAAGCAACTGTTAAAGTGGTTTTACAAGAAGCAGATTGAGCGTATGGTGCATCAACTAACTTTAATGAGATGGAATTAGTGTGACAATAATGATTTGAACATGCTTAAAGTTTACAGTTGAGCTTTGTAAATCCAGACACTTGAGTTCCTGAAAAAAAATCTCTCTGGATTAATGAAGTGTCCAGATTAATTATAATTAGAGTAATTAGATTTCATAGATTTCACAGATTTCATCCAGATGGTGAAAGGTCTGGATAGCCAATATTGTCAGGATTATATTTCTGGTAGAAATTTTCTGAAGATTCCTTTTTTTTTCAGCTGTGTGTATGGAGGCTATTGGAGAGGCAAAAGTGGAGTGGATGACCTCCAGTGACATACAAGCATCAGACGAAGAAGTTTTCAACTACACAACAGTCCTACCCATAAAAGGTAAGGTCAAAGGTCAACTACACAACAGTCCTACCCATAAAAGGTAAGGTGTCAAAGGTCAACTATAAAACAGTTCTACACGTAAAAGGTAAGGTGTCAAAGGTCAACTATACAACAGTTCTACCCATAAAAGGTAAGGTGTCAAAAGTTAAGTACACAATAGTCCTTCCCATAAAAGTTAAGGTGTCAAAGGTCAACTATACAATAGTCCTACCCATAAAAGGTAAGGTGTCAAAGGTCAACTATACAACGGTCCTTCCCATTAAAGTTAAGGTGTCAAAGGTCAAGTACACAACAGTCCTCCCCATGAAAGTTAAGGTGTCAAAGGTCAACTATACAACAGTTCTACCCATAAAAGGTAAGGTGTCAAAGGTCAACCTACAAAGCTGTTAAACTGCTTATCAAAGGTAAGCTGTAAAAGTGCTTATCAAAAGTAAGATGTCAAAAGTCTACTTACAAACAACAGTCAAAATATCCAGATAAATATTCTAAGTAGTAATTTCACTGCATTTTACGTATTTTTTTCAGGAGAAGATAAAAACAGTCAGGGTGCTACGTTACACGAGGGGTCACATTACTTCCCTTTCGAGTTTACTCTACCTGTAGATCTTCCATCATCTTTCAAAGGTAAACATGGCCGTCTGCGATACTTTGTGAGAATGACCATCTGTACATCAGGAGGACCCCACCCATCACGCACCAGTAAATTCGGAGTTCAGGGGGCACTTGACCTTAATGCAGAACCCAATGCTGCAGTAAGTAGTTTATTTTATTTTCCCTCACTGCATTGTTTGAGCTCCTATGATATATGCAGGTCAAGGTATCTGTAGGGAGATATTGTAACCCCCCTTTTGTCAGATGATTGCTATGTATGGAAATTGGGCTATACTTTTTATAAGTTCTTCTCAATATAAATATGAAAAAAGTGTAAATTTTAAGTGTGTGCTCCTATGGTAATTTTGGATACATTTTTTGTATAGTCATCAAAATTTAAGCATCGTTTTCTCTCTTTGAAAGATATAACATTGCTGGTTAACAAAGTGTAGCAATACTTTTTAGTGTATTCAGAATTTAGTCAGTATGCACTATCAGAGTTTATTCTTATTACATATATGTGCATGCTACACATTGAAGATTTGGTGGTTGATAGAATTAACACATTGCCAAAGGGTCCAAACTAAACTTTAGTTAAAAAATCAAGTTCATGCAATGAGATCGATTTTTGGAACATTCCTCTCTGTTTCAGCTTCCGGTGGAGAATGACACGTTTGAGCCCCTGGGGTCCTTGTGTTGTATATCTGGTACAGTAACAGCCAAACTTCACCTGGAGAAGAAGGGTTACACCGTCAAAGAATCCGTACCTGTGTATGCAGAAATCAAAAATCTCAGCAGTCGGAGAATAAACTCTACTTCTGTGTCATTAATACAGGTAAAAAAAAAAAATAATAAAATAAGAATGGTTGAGTAAACTTTTATATAGATAAAGTTATTTTCTGAATTAGGTCTTCACTTTGTTTAAGTGTTTGGTTTTGTTTAAAGGGAAATTTTATTTGCATGACTAAGTTTTCACAGAACACTTACACACCAAAACATTTATGTACATGTATGTCTATGACATAATATTTTACATGTACTAAAAATATTGATATTTATACTATATTACCAAACCTTAAAGTCCCCCCCCCCCCAAAAAAAAAGAATAATAAATACATACACAATCTCTTGATAAACAGTCAGGTATTAATATGTATTAAATGTGAAGTAAATAGTGTTTATCATGTAGGACAACACTGTCTATTGTTACCATTCATATGACTGAGAAATTGAGTAATAAGATATACATATGTAAGAATGGTAGAGCTTTAAAGTTATGTAAGGAGAAAAAGAGAGACCACTTGACTGATATATGTACCTCCTATACAGACCTAAATTCTGTAACAATTACTGTAATATAAAATACGTAAACACGTAGAAATGAAAGGAATAGTAGACACAAAGGCTTTTGTGTAAAAATAGGGGAATTTTTTTATGTGCCTTGGTATTGTTTGGAAGAGGTGCTTGACTTTTGATGTTTGTGAAATTTTTGGCAGAGCTTCATAAAGTGAGATTTATTTGTATAAACACCTAGTAAATACAGGGAAACTAATTAATCGAGATTGAAAACATTTCTGTATGTTGAAAGCAATGGTTATACATTTTGTAACACTTTCAAATTGGCTAAAACTTGGTTAGTATCTCATATGGAATGTTTTCGAAACCTGGTTGAAAATTCATTGTTACAATATACATTGTGTACATGTATTTGAATTTACTCTTCATAAAAGTATTCTGTGGAAAAAGAGCTTATTCTTTACTTTTAACATACAGATTTTTTTTTATCAGACTCGATTTAGAGGAATAAAATGGTGTTTTAGTTAGCTTAAAATTAACCAGCTAATTGTGTGATTTCTTTTTATTTTGTACTCAAAAGTGCCAGAAATTACATTTATGTACAAGTACACAATTCCTAAATGGTGTGAATAGGTTATTTATGAAAGCATATATATAGATACATGTATTAAAACTGTTATTAACAAGGGCACTGCAAAGTGGAGCATCCCCTCACAAGAGCAAATTTCTCTAAATTTATGTACTTTTAAACCAGCCTATATGACATCCAGTCTGATATTCTGCTACATATTGATTTGCTAACCCAGTCACACACTCACAAGTCTATCCTTTCCAACTTCTTTGTCAGAGGATAATAATCAGTGTGATTATTTTGTAGATTAGAACTTTGTCTATAAAAATCAGATGCACTCATTTCAGAAATATTTGTTTTGTAGAATGTGACTTACTATTCATACAGAGGACGATTTTCAGAAACTACAAAACTGGTGACAATCCACAAAGGAGGGGTGGGGCCCCGGGGTAAACAGACATGGCAGAAAGAATTACTGAGTATCCCCACCACCCCTCCCTCTCATCTCCATGGCTGTAAAATCATAGACATTCAATACTGTATAGAGGTATGTTTTATAGGTCATTGTTGTTATTCTGGTAAAAATTGACAAATTCTATAGTTAAAGGGAGATAACACTCTGAGAATTTCTTTCTGAGACATAATGTAAAAGTAATCACTTCATGTGCAAGAACTTTATTTTCGCATAACTTTGTTAGGACTGCTTAATTGCGAAATTTCATCCTTGTGTACATTATTATTATTAAAAATTATACATATCAATAACCAAAATTTTTGAATTTTTTTCTCACATAAAAATGAAAAGTCAGGAAAAAAATTTTTATCTAGAGTAATTACTACTGGTAATCTGAATGTTTTTTTTTTTGGTTTATTGAGTGAAATATGTACTGTGAGAGTACAAGATACAGTATATTATTCCATGATTTTATTGGAAATATAATACAAGAATATTTACTTTTTGTTTACAGTTGGCCATCAAACCCTCTGGCTTCGGTAAGAAAGTAAAAATACCAGTGGACATCATTATTGGATCAGTTCCCCTTCTAGAGGCCAAAAAAGAGAAAACGTCTTACCACCCCCTCCCGTCCATTGTCAAAGATGATGTGATTCCGTTCCCATTCTTTGAGCTTGGTACAAACCCTAGTCAACACATGCTTCCTACAGCTCCACCATGGGAAGAGGATGATGATATTCCATGAACACTGGTAAATATGACACTGTTTAGGAATTAATGAGGAAGGTCTGGAATATCATTCATTCTTGTGATATTTGGCACATTGAAAAGAAACATTGAAGTATTTATGAAATACTAATGAATTTGGTGTTGAAATGTGAATCCCTTAAAACAGGGTTGTGGTCCTTAGTGAATTACGTAGATTAGAAAACAGGCACATTGTATCTTTGTTAGTTGTATTGTGCTTTGGTTAATTGTTTTATCTGCTTCAGTAAATGTTGCCTGAGCTTGAATAACTATAGAGACTGAAAAAATTCTCCCTTTTCTTTCTCATTACATTTACATGTTGTGTTATTTTTTCAGGTAGCCCTTGAAAAACTTCAGCCAAACAAGAGGAGCATCATAATATCTACTGTAGACATAGTAACTATTGGGAACTTGGAGATTTAGGGGACCAGTGAAGATTTTTCTCTTGCCATAGTGACAAAGGAAGTCTCTCATCTGCATACAAAAAGATCTGAACCATAGACAGTGTAATTGTGTCTAATGTGTGAATGTAGATCTGATATGAACTACTGCATAGCAGTTTAATTTTGCAGATATATGATTTCGCTAATTTTTTTTTCATTTATTGGAAGGGGGGGGGGGGCTAATATTTGTTAAAAATTCAGATATGTCTTCAATGTGTATAAAGTGACTTTTGTTTATAAAAACTTATCACTGTTTCTTTAATGTTTTCTGGTAACCCAGTAATATGTATGTGTAAAAGCTTCCTTTTTTGACAAGTATTTTATACCTGAATTGCTTTTTGGAGTGTACTTTGATTTAAGTTTATGTCCATTTTTTGATCAACTCCAGTACATCCTAAATGGATAACTATTTATAGAATTAATTCTGGTCAGGGTGGTTAGTTCTGTCTCATACCTAGAAATCCAATAGGAGTAGTATCCTAAATATAATAAAAGTATATTCTACCTAATTTAATTAATCCAGGTGTACATGGAAAAGGTCTCATCTTTATATTAACTGTTTAAGATTTCAAAAGAAAATGAAAATATACTTGTATATAAGGGGCCAGTCAACACAGTGGTGTAGTTTTACTTGGATCAACTAAATCCTGAACGTTTAATCTATATTACATGTCCCACATTGCATCTCTTAATGATGATTAATCTTTACAAGGTCATTGTGAGTTGACAAGGTCACAGGTGACTAGGTCACAGTGTGGATTCTGATGGTCACCCTCTGATTATTTTTTATTTGATTTTAGTTAGAGTACATTCAGAGGGTAGCCAAGTCCACTACCCCCCCCCCCCCCTTCATTTCCCACTTTTAATGTAGTAATGGCTGACCCTTAAACAAACCTTTGAATATAGTCTTATATGTGTTGCCTTGTAGTAATGTTTGAGTTTAGTTTTTGACTATAGAATATTTTGTAATCACATTGTTCTAATTACACCATTATGCAATTGTCACCAAAGAGTATTTTAGCTTTAATGTTTTTAAATTCTTGTATTACAATTTAATGTATTGCTTAGGATGAACCAAATGTTCATTTGGAATGAAACATCAGTTCTTTTGTGACATAATGAAAGTAGCTGCTTTAATTAGTTCTTTTTTTCTTGTATGGCATTCTGTGCTGCATAATTCTTTCCCTTTTTTCAAGAAGCAGAAACTAAATTTTGTGTACTAGAAAAAATTGTTGCAAATATTTAAAAAAAAAAAAGACACAATTTGTTAAAGATTTATACTAGTAAGCACTATCTGCGAAAAATATACCTTGTATGCACATTAGAAAATGATAATTCAATGACTGAAAAAACTATATACAGAATGTAGATATGAATATTTTTGTCTGTAGATAATAAGGGAATTTTGAGTCGCTGGATAGATTTTTTTATTTTTAAATGAAAAAAAATGCTAATATTTTGAGAGCGTAATCTTTTATTTTTATTATGATTTGTGTAATATTTTTGAAAGCTATTTTTTACTGATAATATTGTGATTTAACGAGTGCTATGGGCAGATAACTGTAGAGCTTGCATGTAGTGCTTAATTTTAGTCCAGTAGTTTGTAGTTTTAAACCATTCATGTGTTCATTTTTAATATTGACAAGACCTGGTTCAAAAATCTCAATTCATAAAACTATTTCTTATGCAAGCAATACATATATATTTTCTGTATACAAAGTTACTTTAATAATATGTCATGTTTTATAATCATTATGTGTGTCATTATGTGTAAACTGGAAAGAGATCAAGCATCTTCACAACCCCCCCCCCCCCCCCCCCCCCCCCCCCCATTTTGTTGTATTTTTGTACTGGTTTCTTAAAGAAAAGAAAAATCAGAAAAACCAAACTTTCTGGGAGCACAGTTGAAATGTTTTTTGTTTTTTTTGTACTCCCATTAATATTTCATTTGGATACTGGTATTCATCGAGTAATTCTTTTACAGTACTAACGTTTAATCACTGTGTACAGTATATTTCTCCTGTTCACTGAAATATTCATAACATTTGTTTCTATTATTTTTTTTACACACATGTAACTTCAGGGTATTTTTCATGCAATCCATATTTTTACAATCATGTTTTAATCCAGTTTGTTTATATGTACCAGTGTATGAGTTCCCCGAATTCCATACAATGAACTTCCAAAGTACATGTACTATGAAAAAAATAATAATAACATATTTATGTTATTGATGAAAATGGAAAACTATTATTGTACTTGTCAATTACTGTATGTTTGTTGCAGATAATGAAAACTGATAATTGTAAACAACACATGTAGTTTTAATAAGCAAGTTAGTTGTATCAACACAATGGAAATGTGGAAAGAAATAATATTTTTTCAATGCATGAATGCCATGAAATAAGGAATATATATTGAAGAGAAGTTTGTTTGCATTAATTATGATGTACTAAGCTTACTAATAAGTATTCCTGTGTGTACTTGTAATATTGGGAATCTATTTTAGGAATGCTAGTTATTTCTGCCAGTTTTGTGCATCATTATATCCATTATGGCTATCTTATTAACCTCTCTCTCTCTCTCTCTCTCTCTCTCTCTCTCTCTCACCAAACTGATATTTTGCTATTTCATTTTTTTTTAATTCAGGGTTTTATGACATCATTTTTATTTCATTAATGTGCCATTTTAAATGGTCTCCTCTACAAGTGCTTATTTTTGTATGTTTTTTTCTCTGTTCCACAATGATTAAAACTGTTGATTTTCTGTGATTGAATTGTGGATGAAATAAATGTGTATGTTTCATATTTCTGCATACATGTACATTGTGTATGTTACACATGTTTAATATTTGTGTGTACATGTACTGTTTTGTATGTTACACATTTAATATTTGTGTATACATGTACATTGTGTATGTTACACATGTTTAATATTTGTGTGTACATGTACTGTTTTGTATGTTACATGTTTAATATTTGTGTGTACATGTTAAGGATCGTGATTAAAGGTTGATTACAATACTTCAACATTTGTTTGTATTTTTTTTTGTAGCTCACCTGAGCTGAATGCTCAAGTGAGCTTTTCTGATCACCTGTTGTCCGTCATCAGTCTGTCTAGCTGTCTGTCCGTCTGTAAACTTTTCACATTTTCAACTTCTTCTCAAGAGCCACTGGGCCAATTTTAACCAAAGTTCGTATAAAGCATTCATGGGTAAAGGGGATTCTAAATTGTTAAAATGAATTTAAGGACCAAGCCCTCTTCCAAGGGGAGATAGACAAGAAAAGATGGTAGGGTCATCAAAAAATCTCAAGAACCACAGGACCAGAAAAGCTGAAACTGGTGGTGAATATGTTACTGTATAAGCAGAATTTGTAGCAAGGATCTGATTTTAGCATTTTAAGAGAAGGTTTGAGATTGCTAGAATTTAAAACTAATAATTTATTCTACATTAATTAAGGGTAAAAGTTATCTTTTATAGCAGTTAAAAGCTGCTAAATTACTGCTTACTTTTATATGCTTATGGCTGAAGTTGTGTCTCACCCAAAATTCTACTGATAAGGATATTACATATAGAATCCATAAACAGTACAAGATTAAAAAGAAATGTTTTGTCTTTCACTTGTTTATTTAAATTAATGGTAAGCATAATAACTAGTTGTCAAGGCAATCATTATATTAAAAATATTGATGTAAATATCATTAGGAAATATCTTCTTTCATGGTAAATGAATACAAAATTCCACATGGCTAAAAATACATTCTTCTGGGTTCTAAACAATGTTTGTGTTCCTCTTTATCTAAATCCTAATATTCTCTTGATTTTGGTTTTAAGAGTTTTCTTCTTTGGCATACAGCTGGACTTCTAAAAAATAAAAAAAAAATTAGTTATTCAATTATAAAGAAGGTGGGTGAACATGACGAGCAAAAGCTATAGTGTGACAAACATAAAGGTGAAAAGTTCCTTTAAAATATGAATTGTAGATATACAAGATATCCGGCATCATTAATAATCCATAAAAAAGATGTTACATTAAAACTGAACACGACTCATAAATACTCTATAATACTCAGCAGTAGTTTTCCTATCTCTAAAAATTATGAACAGTGGGGTATACCCAAGCACGTGTTCAGGGTGATTGTTATCTGGCTGTTTCTACAGTGAGTGACGACATGTATGTGTTGGTTTTCTTACATTGCCTTTGTTAACATTTTATTGCAGTTTTTGTATTTGTGTTTGTTTGTATTGCACTGTCTTGTCTAAGTTGACCAGTTGATGATGTATTTCTTTGGTAAGCTCTCCCTCTGACTTAATTGACAGAAGATGAGTGGTAATTTTTTTTTCACTCCCAAGTATTTCGCAAAGACAATGTACAATACCTCCCAAAGATGAAATCTGAAAAGCGTACTACAATTGAGTGTGATCAATGGAAAGGCTTATATATGGGCTCTAGAAATAAAGCCGAAGTGGAGAAATATGGGGGGGGGGGGGGGTATTATATTAATGTTGATACAATTCTAATTCATACCCTGTATTTACTCTCCCCCCCCCCCCAAAAAAAAAGAAACAACAAACAAAAGATGTGTTTGTGAAACACTGATGCTCCCATATGGCAGCTCAATGCCAAATTGAAAGTTTTTTAAATGTAAGCTAAACTCCAAGGTCAAGAGTTCAAAAATGTTGATACCCGAAGAAAGTTATTGTCGTAAGGAATACAAGTAGGAAATATAATAGCTCTATTCCCAAGCATTCAGAAAATATGGACAAGGGTAAAGTTTTTCAGAAAGGTCATACACCAAGGTCGATGTCATGGAGTCAAAATATAATGGCACCAAAGGAAAGGTCTTGTCACACGGAATGCATAACGAAATATGAAAGCCCTAGCAACAATTTACCACTTAAAAGATAAAGGCGAGATTAAAGTTTGTTTTTTTTTAATTAAGGTCAAAGGTCAAGGACATGAGGTCAGAAATGTTGGTACCCAAAGAAAGGTCTTAAGCTACAAGAATACACATATGATATATATATATATATATATATATATATATATATATATATATATATATATATATATATATATATATATATATATATATATATATATATATGATGTCAAATATGCTGTACGCAAAGAAAGGTCTTGTCACAAGGAATATACATATGAAATGTGATATCCCTAGCACCAACCATTCAAAAGTTATGGGCAAAGTTAAAGGTTTTGAGGACAAACAGACAGATTAACAGACAAACGAACGAACAGACCTAAAACTATATGTCCCCGAAATTTTGATCATAGGTCATAAAAACAGTAGACTAATGTAAAAGATGCTATACTGGTAATTATACGCATTTAACTGCATTTTTTAAACAATATGCTTCAAGATAGATACGAGTATAGTAAGTTATTGTTTAATGATGAAGAACTGAAGGGAAAAATGCACTGAGAAACTGGAATAAAAAACAAAACATGTTCTGTGATACGCTCTTATAAACAACGTAGGATTGTCTTCATTGATAAACTTGCCGATGAGTCTTTGTGCCCCGCCCCCTTTTCCGGCTGTTAGTTTACATGTACAGTTAATATTATAACATCCACCTCTAAAGTCTCGGAGGAATTTGACATCACTTACATTTGTCATTCCGTTATAATTACGGAATATATATCAGGGTTTGTTGGGTAATGACCGCCATGAACAGTTCCCACATCCCGCTGAAGAATCACACCAAATCCGGGTTTTGTGACACTCCGAGGCTTATTTGAGAGATGCTGTATGTATGTTTCATAAATCATTGGACTGTTGCAAGCGAGGCTTATGGAAATAGACTGCACATGAATCCTGTGGTTTGCGACGATGGAATTCTTGGTGTAAACTCAAAGAATTTATTAACATTTGGATGTATTAAACATAACACTTTTGTAACAAAAAGCAAAAAACAAGACGTGTTTGCGAAACACTGATGCCCCCTATGGCAGCTTTAGGCGAAGATTAAAGTTTCTCAAATGCAAGTCAAACTCCAAGGTCAAGGTCAACAGATCAGAAATGTTGTTACCCAAAGAAAGGACTTGTGTCAATGGATATACCTGGAAAATATGAAGGCCCAAGCACCAACCATTCAAAAGCTATCATCGAGGTTAATGTTTTCTAAAAGTGGGTCAAACTTTAAGGTCAAGGCCAAAATTGTTGGTATCAAAAGAAGGTTTTGTCACTAGGAATATATCTGTGAAATTTGAAAGTCCTAGTGCTCACTGTTTAAAAGTTATGGCCAAGGTTAAAGTTTTTTTTTAAATTGGGTCAAACTCTAAGGTCAAGGTCAAAAGGTCAAAAATATTTACATCCATGGAAAGGTCATGATGGTCATGAATATACATATATGGGTAAAAGTTGGGTAAATTTTTGCAAACTCCAAGGTCAAGAGGTCAAATTTGTTGGTACCCAAAAGAAGGTAACAAGGAATATACATGTGAAATATGAAAGCGATAGCTCCAACCAATCAAAAGTTATGGTAAATGTTAAAGATTTTACGGACAAACGGACAACCAAACAGACAGACGGACGGACAGGGCAAAACTATATATACCACCGAATCTTCGATTACGGGGGCATAAAGATAATAATAATACACTTTATGTATGTATTGCATCCAAATACTGAACGAAATTCATCTATGTTATTGCACGTTGTATGAACACACTAGTACCATCTTATATATTCTCTTTCTCTGAATACTAGATACCATAATTAACTCATCAATTATATACTGCATGAATTCTTGACCATTTTGTTACATACATGTAGATATAAATGTACATATATCATTTATGTATGAGTCTATATAGATGCTGTTATAAGACAGAACACCCATTTTGTAAGTGTTTGCCTGTAATTTTTCTCTCCCTGCTCCTGAATAACTTTCCTTCACATATACTCATAAATGACTCGAGATCTCCTTTCCGGGTGGGGAGGGGGGGGGGGTCCGTCTTTTCTAGGGGAGGTCCATGGTAATATTTTCCTTACTTTGCTATACAAATTTGAAAACTGAGAAAATCCGAGGGGGTCTGGCGTCCCCCGCGCTAGATTTGTGCATAATTATATACCCATGCATGTACTTTGAGAAGATAAAAATTAATTTTTCAGGAGGCCTTGGAATATCAGGAGGAATTCTATTTAAGCATATATTTAAGTCCTCCCTCCCCCTTCCCCGGGTCAGAAAGAAGTCAGAGACCTGTTCTACAAAGAACTTAGACCTATACTATTAAGACCAAACACTTTATAGTTGATTGCAAAATAAATGAATCTGTTAAAAAAAATTGTGTGAAAATCATGTAGGGGCTCGGTTTCAGGGTGGTGTATTTTGTGTATTGTATGTTTTTCTTTGTCTTAATATACTGCTTATAATAAACTTGAAAAAAGTTTTGTTTTTTTTTTTTAAATCGTATTTCAATGTACATCCAAAAATGCTTTATATACATTGTAATATGATTTGTTTTTAAATTGCGAATTTTGGCGATTAATTTTTAATTTTATTATAATTTAACACAAAATACCAAGCACATATAGTGAAAATATCAATAATAAATTATGGAGATAAAGAACAGTATTTAAAGTCCATTAAAACAATACAAATCGGGAGCAGAGCAAACAAGGACCTCCAAAAACATCAGAGGTGGGATCAGGTGCCATGGAGGAGTGAGCTTCCCCTAGTATGAAAAACGTCAATCAGTGTATGACTTAATGATAGATTGTATTTGTTGACAAGGTCATTGTATCGACCAAAGAACTTAGGAAATGATGACTTTAAACGAAACTGTTGATATTCTTGTTTCATCTACTTGTTTGTCAATAACTTACCTCGTTTCAGAAATTGTTCATACGTAGAGCATGCTCTTGTGTATCGAATAAACTGAGAGATATACACCCCATATGTAGGTGACAAGGCTGTCTGTTGTGATGCCGTCTGGTCTGAATAATATCCCTAACAAAAAAGTACTGTAGTTAGCTATAGTTTACTATAGTATCAAAGTTTTTTCATTATAGTAAATCAATGTATTTTTACTATGGATTTCAGATCGTTTTTTTTTTTCATATAACTGTATGCACATTTTTTTTTATATTTAATTGAAATATTATTTGTATATTTACACATTATTTTCAAATTTTACATTACTGTTATCGAATTTTAGAAATTTTAATCTTTGAAATCTCAAAAAAAGTTCCAGAGTAAAGTTTCATAGTAAATCAAAGTTTTCACTTTAGTTAACTATAGTTAACTATAGTAAGTTTTTGTTAGGGATATCCCTCGTGGTAGAAGGATGACCATTTTGTACAATTTTAAGTCTTTTTTTAAGGGCAATCATCTTTTTTCTTACACTTAATGAATGGAAATTTAATAGCCATCCAACTTATCTGAAACTTATCTGGCGGCCGCCAGATAAAATATTTTTTCTACCTGGCACTGGTCAACCGGCTTCCGTATCTTTCTCCTTTCTTGTTACATGTAAAAATTTAATTGTAGCAATAGAAAAAAAAAAACGAATGCTTCATTATTTAAAAAAAAACTTAGTCTAATTTACATAATTTTTTCTCGAGTATGATTGGCAATATTAGTACATTTGAAGCTGCGTGTGCAAAAAATATAGAACTGTACAAAATAGTATTGTACAAATTGTGTTAGAATCAAGTACCATGCGAGATTCGTATGAGCGTATCTACAGTGGCGAGTTTTAAGGGGAGGGGGTTACGGGGTTGTAACCCACTCTTTAAATTTACTAGTAGCCTATAGGGGAAAAAATCCCTTCTGGCTATGTACGTCTTTCCCATGGCCGTAGGAACCGAGGGGGGGGGGGATGTACAGAATACTATAGAAAACATAAGTACTATATACTTGTGCCTCTACGGTATATAGAAATATAAAAGGGTTTATAGTATGAAAGTGAAAAGAATTTTTTTTCCTTTCACCGAAAATCCTCTCATTTACATAATGCATATGTGCATTGTAATGCAGATTATTTAAATTCATTACGATTTACACACTTTATCTCTATAATGTTACATGGCTTGACGGGGGGGGGGGGGGGGGGGTATATGCGCGACAGAGGCAACCTTGTAAAATTAATTTTTAAGCACACATTTTGCATGGCTCTCTTTTTTTATTGAATGGCTCTACTGCTTAATGGAATGATTGTAATTTTCCCAGAAGCATGACAAATTAAGGCCCGTTAAAAGGTGAACATTTACTCAAATTACAGTGATGGCCAAACGGTAAATCATTTAACACGACACTTTATCCATTCAAAAGCGTTAATTATAAGTCTATGTTTAGTAGAGTAGAACCATGCAACAAGAAAAGGTTACATGTAGGTTTTATTAACAGTACGCATTTGAATAAAGCACCAAACGAACATTCATTTGCAATGAGAAAATATGACATACCGGATAATGCGTAGAACAACGAGGGAGTCATGATCCAAATGCATTTTGGCCAACATTCAACGGAACGACACGATATCTAAACAGGACAAAAACAAACATTATAAAAATATAAAATTAAAACTGAATGCACACAAGGGAAAGGGATAATGAATGTCAAACCCTTATTACATACTTGGTCAAATAAAGAATATTTTATAGACCTCCTCTCAGCATGTAGATAAATTAGATACTTTTCGTAACGGTACAACAAATAATATCCAACTGGGATTTCAAGCTGACATATCATTTTCCTTGCATGTTAGTAAACATATAAGTATTGTTCTTCAAGCATATAAAATTCTTCTTCATTAAATACTCAAACAAACCACGCAATGATCTAATTGTGAACTGGGAAACAGTATTTTCTGTTATGTGAAGTTATCGCCCTTATAATTTTAAATTACTTTCGTTTTTTGCATAAATAAACAATTCTGCTAAATCCATTTTAAAGTAAAAAGACCCAGAATAAACATTTTATAATTTCTTTTAAAATAACGATGTTAATTTTCTATTTGTCGTAGAATAAGTATTTTTCCCATTATATTTTATTGTAAATAAACTATAAAACATCTATGTATTATGCTTACATAGAATTTATTTCACAAGGAGTAAGACAGACAAGAAATAAATAAAGAGAGAGTGAGAAAGTGGGGAGTGAGGGAGAGAATGGGAGTGAGTGAGTGGGAGAGAGGGTGAGTGGGAGAGAGAGTGAGTTAGTAGGAGAGAGAGTGGGTGGGTGAGAGAGAGAGGGTGGGTGGGTGGGAGAGAGAGTGAGTGGGTGAGAGAGAAAATGGGTGAGAGGGAGAGAGAATGGGTGGAAGGGAGAGTGAGGGGGGTGAATAGGTGAGAGAGAGTGGGTGGGAGAGAGTGTTGGGAGAGAGTGTTGGGAGAGAGAGAGAGAGAGAGAGAGAGAGAGAGAGAGTTGGTGGGTGGGAAAGAGTTTATGGGTGAAAGAGTGTGAGTGAGAGAGACTGGGAGGGAGGGTGGGGTGAATAGGTGAGAGAGAGTGGGTGGGAGAGAGTTTTGGGAGATAGTGTTGGGAGAGAGAGAGAGTGACTTAGAGAGTTGGTGGGTGGGAAAGAGTTGGTGGGTGAAAGAGTGTGGGTGAGAGAGACTGGAAGGGAGAAAGAGAGAGTGGGTGGGGTGGTGAGTTAGTGAGTGTTAGGGAGAGTGAGTGTGAGAGAGGGTGAGTGGGAGAGAGGGCAAGAGTGGGTGAGAGAGTGACTGGGAGAGAGATTTGGAGAGAGAGGGGAGAGAGAGAGATAGTTAGGAGACAGAGTGAGTAAATGAGGAGAGAGAGAGAGAGTGAGTAAGTGGGGAGATTATTGTGTCTGGATAGGGTCATTTGCAAAAGCTCAATAGTGTGTTCAGAAAAACGCGCCATTGCACACAGCACGCCATCACGCTAACACAATTATACAAAACACGTCATAGCGCTTTCTTATACACAACACGCTGTTGCGCTAACACGCACCATAGGAGACAGAGAGAGAGTGGGAGAGAGAGAGTGAGTGGGGAAACAGAGAGAGAGAGAGAGAGTGAGGAGAAAGAGAGTTAGTGTGGAGACAGAGAGATTGAGTGGAGAGAGAGTGAGGGGAGAGAGAATGAGGGAGAGTAAGTGGGGAGAGAGAGATAGTGAGTCGGAAGAGAGAGAGCAATTGGGAAGACAGAGAGAGAGAGTGAGTGGGAGAGTGAATGGGGAGACAGAAAGTCAGTGAGGAGACAGAGAGTGAGTGAGTGGGGAGACAGTGAGTGAGTGGGGAGACAGAGATAGTGTGGGGAGAGAGTGAATGAGTTGGAGAGAGTGTGAATGGGGTGGCAGTTGGGGAGAGAGTGGAAACTGACATGGAGAGAGAAGGGAGAAAGAAAGATCTTGATTTTTGTTTCATTTCTGTTTAAACCGTTCACGGTAGCTCAGTTGGTAGAGCGCTCGCTCCTTGATCGGGAGGTCGGGAGTTCGAATCTCGGCCGCGACAGACCTAAGTCGATAAAAAATGGGTAGCAACTGTTTCTTCGCCATGCGCTCGGCACTTTGAAGATAAAGTTGCGGGTCCTTGGATGAGACCTTAAAAACCGAGGCCCCGTGTCACGGCAAGCGTTGGCACGATAAAGAACCCTCACTGCTCAATGGCCCTGAGTGCCGAGTAATGGTCAAAATTTGAAACCCTTAAAAGTAAAGTCTACAAGTTTGTCGAATTTTGATAATAGTACTACAATTTTTAAAACAATTTTTTTTTCTAATTTTTTGTTTTTCCAATTTTTTTTCAATTTTTTTTAAATTCCTTATTTTAATTCGATTTAACTTTAAGTTTAAAATTTCCAGTTTTATACCATTTTCTTAATGTCATTTTATTTAAAGATATTTAACGATTAGCAGGTTCCAGTAAAAGCCTTTCTAAGCCTTTTTCCTTACTCCTCCTAAAAAATTAACATCAGTGAAGGAGAAACTTCAGGAGTATTGTGCAACAATATATTCGAGGAATGGTGTAAATCATATGTGGATACTTAAAAATTCCAGAAACTTTTGGAAAAATTAAATTCACAAAATTTTACCCCCCCCCCCCCAAAAAAAATGCGCATATAAATGTACGACTTTTTAACTCTGTATACAACCATTCCACACGATAATTTTAAGTCCAGGCTTTTTGACATTATTGACAACTGCTTTTTCAATAAAAATGGAACTTGTAAATTTATTTACCTTGACATTGGTCATTTACAAAATTATTTTGTTAAAAAACATTCTGATTGTAAACACAAGTACTATGAAGTTGATATTAAAAAGATGCTTGAGTTTCTGATTGACTATATCTCTGTGGTTTTTGGAGATCAGGTCTTCCAACAATCTGTTGGAATTCCCATGCGAACCAATTGCGCCCCGTTATATTATTAGCAGACTTATTTTTGTATTCAAATGAAGCAGAATTTATTCAAAATCTTATACATGAGAAGAAGAAAACACTTGTGGCCTTCAACTCGACATTTAGATATATCGAAAACATATTATCAATTAACAATAGTATTTTTTTCCATTCATATGTCGACAAGATATATCCCAGTGAGTTTGAAATTAAAGATACCGCAGTCTGACACATCTGTTTCACACTTGGATATTTTACTATAGAAAAAGACGTTAATGGTTACCTAACAAAAAACTTCATGATAAACGTGATGACTATAACTGTTCAATCGTCAACTTCCCTTACTTATGCAGCAATATACCCTTATCACCTGCATACGGGGTTTATATCTCTCAGTTGATTCGTTACGCAAGAGCATGCTCTACGTATCTTCAATTTCTAAAACGAGGTAAATTATTGACAAACAAGTTGATGAAACAAGAATATCAGCAGTTTCGTTTAAAGTCGTCATTTCGTAAGTTCTATGGTCGATACAAATGACCTTCGTCAGCAAATACAATTTATCATTGAGTCAAATGCTGACTGACGTTTTTCATACTAATTGTTAGGCCATTATTTACACACTGAATTGTCGACGGATTTTTCCGTTATTTCCTGATCATGACAAGGAGCACACGGCGGGTGTGACCGGTCAGCAGGGGATGCTCACTCCTCCATGGCACCTGATCCCACTTCTGATGTTTTAGAGGTCCGTGATTGCTCTGCTCCAAAATTTGTATTGTTTAATGGAACTTTTGAGCTTGAATACTGTTCGTTATCTCCATACATTTTATGTATAATGTAGTTAAAAGGTAGGGGTCAGATTTCTATGGGGCTATTTTTTCAGCCCTAGGGAATCGTAGAATTACTGACTTGGAAAGGTTTTCTACGATCGAAAAATGACCCTACTTGCCGTAGAATATTGACGGGGGGGGGGGGGTCATTTTTCTACGTAGAAATTTGACCCCCCTCCCCGGTCAATATTCTACGGGGGCCACTTTTCGTCGTCACACCGCACATGCATAAGAATAACGCAAAACTCATTTCCAGGTAATCATTACTACTGAATAAAAAAAAAATCTATTTCCAAGTATATACATGTATAACGAGAAAATAGAACTGGCTGATGTATCAGATATGTCACGAATTTAACGCCATTTTGGCATATCATAGTGGTGTGTACACCAATCCCGGACACAATTTCTGACCAAAACTTTTTTTCCCTACAATTTTGCGAGTAATGCTAAATAAATACATCTTCTTTACTTATTTTTCTTTCATACACTTTGTCGATCTCTCTCTCTCTCTTCACGACCTTTGTAAATATTCTTCAACACAATATATCGGCGACAATATGTGCAAATGTTCACTGTACATATTGTCGCCGACGACAATATGTGCCGATGCGTTACTGTACATTTTGTCGTCCATTATGCAGGCGGAAAAAAAGGCTCGTCTAGGTACATATTGTCGCCGGCGACAATATGTATCGATGGATGACAATAAGTGCAGTGAAGGTGGGTACATATTGTCGCCGGCGACAATATGTATGACAATATATGTGCAGTGAAGCTGGCTACATATTGTCGACGACGACAGTATGTACATGTACCGTCACACTAATCTGGACACATATACCTGTAAAGTTGTATTTACTTAGTATTACATGTACTCGCAAAATTGTAGGAAAAAAGATTTGGTCAGAAAATTGTGTCTAGGATTAGTGTACACCACTATATGCCATATTGAAGTTATTCGATATATCCGATACATCAACCTATTCTGTTTTCTCGTTATACATGTATATACTTGGAAATAGAATGTAATTTTTTTTTTTATTCAGTAGTGATGATTATCTGGAAATGATTTTTGTGTTAATCTTATAGATGTGCCGGTATAATTGGTGTTGACCATTGCTGGAAATATTTTTTTTAATTGATAATACATCGTCGATATATCTAAATATCGAGTTGAAGGCCACAGCAAGAGATTTAATTTCTTTTTCTCATGTATAAGATTTTTAATTATTAGTACCCCTTTCCTTCGCCCAAATGAATGTACATGTAAATCCCTCAATGTGTTACTGATATGTAAATCAATTATCCCTCTTTAGCATTTGTAATATTCTATATGATATTGTATATTTAATAATAAATTCTGCTTCATATTAAAAATTCTTTTCTAAACGATAGACATCAATTTCAAAAAGGGGCCTAATGTATAATTAATAATAGAAAGTTATTCACCAAATTACATTATTCACCAAATTTTAAGTGTTGTAACTCGAATAAAAATTGTACGAGTTAACAAATTCCCAACAAAAATCAATATTTTTTTTCGCCAAAATATAAACAGGTTTTGGAACTCCAGAGATATTGACAAAACGACCGCTGCAATTCAGTGCGCCGGGGAATATTACAAATGCTAAAGAGGGAGAATTGATTTACATATCAGTAACAGAGTGAGGGATTTGCATTCATTTGGGCGAAGAAAAGGGGTACTAATAAATCTGGCTGAACTGTCAATCCAGTCCGTGAGAGTTTCGACATGGAAAGAGTACCTCTTGGTTTTGAATTACAAGAAGAGAATAAAGGTAAACAAAAAGTACAAGATATAGGTCGACGTAGTAAGATTTTATAAAGATATAAAGTTAGATACACGTTTATTATCGGACTTGTCACTAGTTTTGTTTGTATGAGTTGTACAGTTGTAGGCGCTCTGCAGAGATTGCGAAATGTTCACACCCTTGTTTAGGTTCTGTTTGCAGGTTCTAAATTCAGAACAAATAATTCCTTACAAATGGTATGTCCGTCTAGTTTATGACATTCTTTTTAAAATCCATGTTTAGAATATATTTCTTTTTTTCTTTTTCTTTCTTTTTTACTTTGAGTGGTTAAACATGTGGTAAACATGCACACATGCATACATGTATTTATAGAGACTGGGCAGTGATGAATTTAGTTTATTATTTTAAGTGAATTTTGTGTAAAAATTTATTCATGGAAGTAATAATTCTGCAATGGCAGGCTATTTCCATAAGATAACATAAAACCCTTCAGAAATCAATACAGCTGCTCGACTGTCCAGTCTGTATGTTCCATCGTATTGTATGGAGACATCTTTGCCCTGGGGGTCAGTTTAGTGTCAACAGGCTGGACAGTGTATTATGTACTGTACTGTATTGTGCGATAAAAAACAGAACGAAGCTGTATGAATCGCTACTGTACATACATGGTTTGGTGACAATCCAGGTGTTGAGGTTATTGAAAGCTCTATGTGCAGGTGAATTAAATCAACAGAATACAAATTTCGTTTTTTTTTTGTTTTGTTTTTTGCTTATATATGTTATCGTTCTTGTTTCTGAGGTCTGTTTATTGCTCTAAACTCTGAATTATCTTGAACCTTTGACACAATATTCTACATAAAAGTACAAGTAACTTTCCTGTGAGAATAGTTTTATAATATACAAATGTGCACTGACAGTTTTTTTAAATAACTTTTTTGACGTATTAATTAAAAGTTATAAATTCTTGTCTTGACAAATGTAAACTAGATACATTCTTCCGTTCCTAGATAATGCACATTTTGTACTAATTTTGTTTCAATTTCCTCGTACAGTAAATTGCTATAAAACAAATTGAATTACTGTGTTCACAAGTACATGTAAGTAGCAGTAAGTACATGTATATGTTTAATATATCTATACAGTATGTTTATTTCTTCCTCTGTGTTTTTTCATTCATATTAACTAATGCCTACATGTCAGAGACTACGCTTGTATGTATAAACTATATATATACGTTTTGTTATGCTTTGTAGATCTATCCCGGCACTTCATTTATTTGTCTGAAGCATGCTTACAGGAAATTGTAGATACAAAGTGTACTTATTCACTTGTTACATACTGTAAACGGTATAGCTATGTGATATGTTAGGTACTCCAAAGGAATGTGCTGGTGGTACATATTACAAATCTTTCAATACCTTGGACTTTATTTCAATAGCTGGTGACGTCTTACATTTTCGTCACACGGAGCGGTAAAAATGTGACATAGACTGTATATTTCACACCAGAACAAGCTTAACAGAGGAAAATTGCATATATTTCACCAAGTTTAGTTGGTGCAAACAATGTTTCTTATGATCAAAATGTTAAGCTTATGTCATCTCATTTGTCAGCAACACCTGAAAAAGCAAGCTATTGATAAGAATGTTTTCTAAATGTTATTCACATTCAGATACAGTAACTATGGATACTAAGGATATTCATTACTCTCTTGTCCGTATCTCTCCTTTTTCTTTCTTTCATTCTTGACTATTCCCCTCTCTCTCTCACACATCTTGTTCCATGTTTGTCTCTTTCTCTCTCTCTCTCTCTCTCTATCTCGTTAATATAATTCTTTCTAAATCTTCTTTATCTCATAAAATTGTAATACTAAATTGTCATGCTAGTATTACAGCCGAGCATGAAAAACAAAAAAAAAATGTCATCTGATCATCATGATAAATCATTTATTAGATTTTTTGAAGACAAATGTGATAATTGATCAACATTCCCCTAACAGACTGCTCATGTTTTTTCCCCTGGAATCTCTGGAGTGAAGATCAATCTCTCGGAGGGCCCTACATTGCGGGCTAATAAACAATTATTTGTAGAGATCCAGGAAATCATTAAAAGATTAAAATCCATACAAGGACACTGATAGCTTTTTGCTCTTGTTAGTCACAGTTATCAATGAGACTGCCATTTCCTTGTTATATGTAATGGAATCTAGATAATGAATTTCTGATGCACTGATAAAGCCCTCATAGTACATATCAGTTGAATGAGGCATTCGATAATAACTGAATTAATGTGACATAAAAATTATGTAATAACAGCATTGCATTTTATCATATTGGACTTTAGAATTTGATCTTTTTCATGTTTTTGTGAATTTCAGTGCATTTGATAATTAAAATAAAAAATACATACATACATGTACATACATACATACATTCATATATATATATATATATATATGGTTGAACTTTGATGTCTCGGATACCATGAATATGTGGAAGTGAGGTGAAAGTCCCAACCACTTCTTATTGTTGTATTTAAAGGTAGTACAAAAGATAACACCTGAGAAATCAGTTTTTAACTCATTTCTTCTAAAACATGCCAGGAAAAAAAAATAAAATCACTCTAATGTCAATAATCAATTATTTTTGGAAGGAAAAATATAAAATGTGACATGAATGTACCCTACTCTGTTAAAAAAAACAAAAAACAAAACAAAACAAATTGAGACATCATATATATTGGACATTCTGGAGCCTACATTTACTAGAATGTTATCATCTACATGTGATTTAACCATTTGTAAAATTTTAAATATTTGGACATATGTATGAGGAGTCTCCATGCTTTATGTACAGTAAAGGTCAAGGTCATATTTAGAGGTCAAAGGAAATACTTTGGCATCATCTACTGGTTCTTCAAAGTTTCAAACAATTTGAATTTCAGGAAAAAATTGGCTTATCTATTTTGTACTCCTTAAACTCAGTATTTCTAAACCTCAGGTATAGCTCCATTTTTTTTCTAGGTCCCATCGAGTTCTAGATAATGAGGATTGACTGTAATACTATATATTTATGGTACATGTAACTATTATACTTTAATGGCATTATAGAAGTAAGATATGTAACTATTTATGACTAATTTCAAGAACATATACATGTGTTATTGACTCACTTGTAGGGGACCCTGCTCTGATCAATGTGACCCAGATAGATGTCAGCTACCCAGGGTACCCCCCATCCGGAGCTCAACCAGGTAGGGTCATAATTTTAGACCTAGGTCAACCAGGTAGGGTCACAAATTTAGACCTGGGTCAACCAGGTAGGGTCAAATTTTAGACCTGGGTCAACCAGGTGAATCACAGTATTAGACCCAGGCACCTTTATACAAAAAAAAAACAAACAAACAAACCCCCCCCCCCCCCCCCCAAAAAAAAAAAAAAAAAAACAAACAAAAAAAAAAAACAACAAAACAAAACAAAACAAACATGCAAAAAACTATTGACTAAGACGAAAATGAAATTTTGCAAATTACTTTTTAATTTACATTATTTGAAAATGGTTTTAATCTTTCAAAAGAATTTAGAATAAGACATATTTATGCAAGCAATTTTAACATAGTAATTTTAACTTTGCAAGATTTTATGATCAACTAAAATTTTGGGTCTTTGTCATATTACCAGGTAAGTTCTTTTGTAAAACTGAACTTAGCAGTTTATTTTCTTGTCCAAAGGCAGTTAATAGATTTAGAAAATTGTACCTCCCTGTATACCTGTAACATGCAGCCAGGTATGGTATTGTGGACTGTTTATATATGTAATGACCTGGTCACTGGTATGACACAATTGTGTCACTATAATTTATAAACAGCTGCGATTCTAGTAAAACACCATAAATTTATGTGTCAGTTGAGGTACATGCTAGTAACACAGCTTAAGTATTGAAAGTTTTCACTAACTTTACATGTATTATATTTATACATCTACAGTTAATTTGTTTGGCTATTCACTGGATAAACTGTTGAATGCAAATATTAAGAGTGTGATTTATTCAGCATAGCCTGATATCTATACATTATTGAAAGTGGTGCATTGATTTTTCATGTGCATTAATTGGTATAGATAGGAACTTTTATTAACTGACAAGATACATGATATTTCTTCTTATTCTAAATGAGAGAAATCAAGTAAATTAATAACATTTTATAATAAGTATTCATTTAACAATGATGAACATATCTCTGACCTTAGTATATAGAATGACATAAGTTCTAAGAGTATGGATACTGCCCATATAGTTACTGCTGTATATAATCTCACAAACCCAGTTGTAATGTACAGTCATGAAATGTACATCTGAAGTGTACAGATTTTGTTATTCCACCTACACAATTTTATCATTCATGTTTTTTTAAGCCTTTTGAGTGACGAGGCACCTGATTCATACTTGCCCCCAGTTTCAGACGAAATCAGAGCTATATAGTTTATCTGATAAGACAGATCTTAGAGTGGCAATTTTTTTATGCATCCTTTTTATGCAAGGGTTATCAGACTAAATAGTGTTAAACCATTGAAATTAGATTTTGAAATATGTTAGTTGTAAAAGAAATTAATATGTCAGCTGGCATCAATTGTGCTTCTTTGTAAAGTACATGTATGCATTAATAGGTATTTTTACCTCTAAGATTTCCAGCTCTGCATCTTGTGAGGTTTGGATAATTACACAGTCAAGTGTCTTTATACTATGGAAGCTTATAATATGATCACAATTTATAGCCATGAATTTGTAGAGAATCAAAATTTTTGTTAACGAATAATTTACATATAGATATTTTATTTCTATAAAAGGAACTCTGAACTCCATGTATTCACGCTACATACGGTATATGTATTAATAAATATATAACTTTAGGATTGAATTGAATATAGTCATGTATTCAGAAATTAGTAAAGCACATTTTTTAAGTGTTTTTCTTCTCTAAAGTTTGGTCTTGCTTGGGAGGGGTCAGAGAAATATTTCATGCTTGGATTTACTTGAATAAACTTCACCTTCATGTAGATATAAATAATATACACACAATTCACTTGTTACACTTCTGTGGTTATTTGTAATAAATCACTGGGCGTTGATTTGTTGTGTTTGAGTAATCAAGTCCAAGTTTATCAGAGTCCATCCTTGTTCATCTGAAGGATATGTCTACATGTATACACATCTACACATTAAATTAGCCTCCCTTCCCTATTAACATGTAAACTCTCCAGGAATTCAGGTTACATTCAGTTTAACTAGAGAGATTTAAGAGAGAAATTTATAAATTTGTGTAGATAATTTGAAGGGTAGTTAGGGATGGATGGCTATGTGGAATTAACAGGTGAGCTTTGATCAAGGTCAAGGTTTATTATAGTTTAGATCTTATAAATGTATTCTGCAGATCAAATGATCCAAGGTCAGCTGAGCTAGCTTAAAGTTTCTTCCGATTTTGTATTATTTTTTACTCTGTGAGCTTGTCTATTCTAGGTACGTACATGTATTTAGATGTATATACCGGTAATCTTTTAAATAAGTAAGCTACATGAGTGATGTATTTTATTATGTATTGATAATAATCTGGCTGATTTTAAAGACTGCATTTTTTTTTATGGAAAACTGACCTTCCTTTCTTGTTGCTGCAAATGTTGGTTTGATATATGATTGAAGTATCATAATGGCACAATTACATATTTCAATATGCATGTGTATTGTACCAGAGGCCTGTTCAACAGAGCGAACGCTCACGAGCGCTCACAAACAATTCTGTTGGAAAGATAAGGAATTTATGCGACCACTTGCGAACGTTTGCTCTGTTGGACAGGCCTCAGAATTATAGAGGAACTTTAATTGGGTGTGGTTCCTGTTATTAGAAAAAAAGAAAAATAAATTGATTAAGAATCCTGCATTGTTTTATTTTCTAAAATGAATTTTATTTCTTGAACCTGCATGCTCAAATTATAATTATTTATTTTTTCCAACAATTGTTTGAAAAAAAACTGCTTACTCAGGAAAGATTAATGTATAATTATCTAAAAGTCAACATGATGATGATGCATTTTATGTGTAAATAATTTTCAATAAAAGTGCAATCTAAGTAGAAAAAGAGAGATGTTGCATGCCCATAGGCTTTTGAAGGGTGGGAGAAATTAGGCCCAGCATCCCCATTATTACATTTTTTGTGATATATTTTATGGTCATACATGATTATTTGACATTTAAGCTTATTAATTCAGCATCACATTCTATGGATTAAGGCAATTTCATTACAGAAACAGCATGACAGTGATATATTGAAAAACACCAATATGCTACATTAGGCAGTTTTCCGAACCTGAATATTTTTTTTATGTCAGATAAAGTCGTTGCTTATCTAAAAATTAAAAGTGGAATACTCAGGTAGTTAGGCAAGGATTTATACACAAACATATAATGTAGGGAATGCAGGTCCAATTATGTGACGAATTATTATCGGTGAAATATAATCCAGAGTGTTGCTTTTTCCATGGTGATTGAAAGGAAAAATCCTGACATCTGATTCTTTGATTGGGATGGAATTTTCATTATGTAGTACATGATTGTTTGACAGAGCTGAAGAATATAAAAATTTTTTTTTCTTATAAGACATTTGTCAGATTTCTAATAATTTTAAAAATGAGTCATGGGATTCACCATGCAAGTAAGTATTACATTTTCTTTTACTTGTACAGTGCCATTCAATAGCAAAAATTGTATTTTTTAAAATTTTGCTTTAATTTTATCACAATTTTCCTCCAGAAGATATTTGTTGCTATCAAAGACAATATGTGAATGCTTTCAGCATGAAGAGAAAGATTCTGTCTAATATGCCCCTGAAGTAGAAGATTTTGGGGTGGGGTGGGTGTTTAGCATGATGATGCAGGGTATGTTCATGCCCTAGCTGTGATTGAGATGAATGATTGGGGAGGGGTTATTGTTTTTTGGCTCCGCTGTTGTTTTGTCTTTTTTCTGTCCACAACTAGAACCCTGTCCATAAAACCATAACATGTACATGTGTAAATAGTATAAAGGCTTGCTGTTTGGCAGACAGAATTGAATAACACATATTTTAAGGTTTGAATGCAAGGATATTTAGTGTAACAGGAAAGGAGAAAATGTATGGCTGGACCGGGAATCGAACCCGGGACCCCTGCATCAATAGTCATGTGCTCTACTGACTGAGCTACCCAGGCCGATATCCACTTTTTACATTAGAAAAAGTCAAGGAAACATGCAATGAGTGAAATTGAAGAATTCCAGTCATGTGTAGAATCCTGTCGTGGAGAATCATTAGAAGGGATATTTGGCACAAGATAGCATATTAAGGTCACACGACACGTTCCTCAAATTATGTTTTGTATCTCTTGGTATTAAATCAAAACATATTCATAATTGTCATTCTCTTGTGATTTCTACATTGTTTACAATATGCTTTTAAATATAAGTACACCAAAAATCGTGACATAGGCCATTCAGAGGATTACCCATAAGGATTATATAAGAAATATAACCCTTTGGTATCTTATCCAAATGCCTGGTAAAGTACCTGGTTGTACACAACAAATAATTCCTTGTGTAAATTTAGGACTCTCAGTAATAAGAACTAGTAGTATTCTATGACCAGCAACAAAACACATATAAATGATATCCCAAATCTTTATATATTTCATTACTCACCAGGCTTATATGTTCATATAATTTGTATCTTATTGTGAAAAAATCATTTCACATAATATATTAAATAGATTATGATTGTTAAGATTTGAACCTCTCTAACATAAATATTTGTTTATATGAACTAGTTATTTTTAGGGCAGTTGGTAATGTTTCCCTTGCTTTGCTTGTACATCAGGAAGTTCCTAATATTTACACAGCTGTATAAGATATATTCCTGTTTGCCTGCTGTAGGGAACTATGGCAGTTATTTTCTACATTTCCTGTAAAATGCAAAAAGATGTTTATGTTTTTAATCCACATACATGTAATAACAAATGCTCTGTAAAAAGGCGGATAACTCTGAATTCATGAATGAGAGAATTTTAAGTCCCCTACCGGTGAAACCGGAGGAGACTATAGGTTTCCTCTGAGTCTGTCCGTCTGTCTGTCCCTCTGTCCGTCTGTCAGTCTGTCCCACTTGCTTTTCCGCACTTTTTTCCTAAATGCTTGCAGATATTGAGCTGAATTTTGGTATGTGAGTGTATCTTGATGAGTTACAGATTAAGTTTGCATTTCGTTCCATTTCATTGATTTTTGACGGAATTACGGCCTTTTCAATTTTTACGGGTTTTCCGCAATTTTCTTCTAAACGCTTGTAGATATTGAGCTGATTTTTGGTACGTGGTTTTACCTTGATTAGTTGTACATCAAGTTTGAATTTTGTCCGGCTTCATTAATTTTTGACGGAATTATGGCATTTTCAATTCTTAACGGGAACCAGATTACACTTGCCGGTAGCGACTAGTATTGCTAATGCAATACTCTCAGAATGCTTGTTAAATAAGTGAATCATCTGAGCGTATCCCAGTAATACTATGGGACAGATATTTGAGGTACATTGTATATATTATTATATTGACGTGATGATAAATTTAGTTAACTCGATCGATCATTAGACCTCAAGACCATAATCTGAGAAGAGACTGGAGTCATATTTTTACTACATGTAGTATTACTTTTGAAATAATTTTGAAAATAATACAAAATTTTAATCACAGTGTTTGCATGTATCTGAATATTATATTTATAGAAACTTGCAACTTTTTAAACATGTTTGTTACATAAAATCAAGATATTCCAAAACTAAATTTTGACTTAAGTCTGTTCATGGTTTAATATATGGCCTTGCATGGCCATTTGGGGCCAGAAGTAGAAAAAATCCTATTGCAGTAAAACTTGGTTATAGCGAAATTCTGGGGACCTGCAAATTTACTGTGCTATATCCGTAATTTGTTATAATATCCGTATAACAAATTCGTTAAAGTTGACAAAGGGAATTTGCATTATTATATAGATTTTTTTCCTTCAAGTATGACCTCATATGTATTTAGGGAAGTATAAAATATAAAATTTACCTTGGAGTTCAAAAGATTTTGGATTAATAGAATTCTAAATATAAATAGTTACTGTCTTACAAAATCAAGGTCAGTTCAATGGTTTAAAAATTAAGCTCTTTGAAATTTGCTATAAAAGATGTAAATTTCGTTATTTTTAACTTCTAGGATACAGAATCAGTTCCCTATAACTGTAAATTTGCTATATCTGAGTTCAATTTATCTGTAAAATTTTACAAGGAATTGATCAGAATTTCACTGGGGATTGCAGAAAACTTCGCTTTGTCCATAAGTTCGCTATATCCGTGTTTGTACTAAACAAGTTTTACTGTAATTGATTGTACTCTAAATGTAATTAAAATACAGAATATAATTATATGTTTTGTGTTTTGTAGAGGTTGCTCCAGGTGGTCCTGAGCCACACATGTACCCCTCAGTGCCAGGATCAAATTCTGCTCCCATAGGGTTCGAAGGTCATGGTAAGGTCAAAGAACTTTGGAAAAAAATTGAAATTTATAGATAGAAAGTTTTAAGTTTTCAATTTATTAATAATTGTTTCCATGTACACAGCTTTCCAAGTCTGGAGTGTACATTGTTCAAACTACTTTTGTTTGAAGATTATCAAGTTGTGTTGTGATGTTCAATGAAAAATAACCAAAGGGCATACTGTAGCAAGTATGGACTAGAAAGAAAAGGGTTAAAGAAATTTTTATCAATGTGATTTTAGAACAAAGCTTCCAATAATTGCTCTCGTGACAGCTAGCTGATCTCCTTGAGAAAAATGCTCATATAAGCAAGAAAACAATGTCAGTTAGGCTCAGTCTATAGATTCTTGCATATTATAGAGAAAAAGTTGCACAAAAAATATATATAAAAGGATTTGACCATGTTTTACAGTTCAAGATGAGATGAAAGAAAAGGACAGGGAAGATAACTCTGTGGAAGTTAACATGGACTCCCCTCAGGTAAGTAACACTCAGGAGTTCTCTCTCTTTTACATGTACAGTGTGTACAATTCCTGAATACACTTTTACTTATTTACGTGTATTTCTAATTGTGTTCAGTAACTTTTACTCACTTGTTAATTAATTAACAAGTAATTTTAATTGTTTTGGATGAAAATCACCTCTTATTAATACAGTTTTCTATCCAAATAAGTACCATAAATCAAAATTTTCCCTAGAAATTAATAATTAACAAATATTTAACAGTTAATATGATAAAAATCATATATTGTGAGTGAATTAATCTGTGTGATATTTGTGTAGCATTTGCAGATCTGAATTCATTTCAACATCTATATAAAGCTAATTAACAATTTCCAAATAAGCTCTCCTAATTTGAATTTACATGCAATTCAGATTGAGCCCCAGGAGGAGGTACGTTTTCGGTACAATAAGGTCACGCCAATGTATTTTGTATTTTTTCACCATTCTGCATGTCATTTAATTCAATCAGCTTTAATGCGAATGTATACAGCTGTATTTCGTAAACCTTAAGATAAGTTAAATGCTTGTTGAACATTTTCATAATTCAAACATAATTTTACACACATAGTTTCCTGTTGAATAACTCAGTTATATAACAGTGTGGCTTTCATTGCAATTCAGGATGTTAGTTATTTTACACCTGATGTGTATACTTCAGTATTCAGTAAATTACAATGAATTTGATTTTGTTATATGTAACCTGCCGCTTGTGTAATGTATATGGCGACACCATTCATCTATAACACACCATGTATATGACACAGATAGACTATATTCCTGGCTTTTGTCAGTGTGACTGTCTGATGTATGCTGCCGTAGAGTCATATCTACTGTTGGGACCAATTTTCATGGATTGATTAAAATTTATCAGTTGACTTGGGATGTAATTTTGTCTTTTGTTTTTATATTTGTTTGTTAAATTTTGGTGAAGGTTAAACATGAAATCCTGAAAATTGAATCCTCCAAAAGTTTAATGATTCCACAGTATATGAAGCCATAAAAGAATTTACTGTCGGGACAAATTATGGAAAGTTGTCTCATTACATGCAATTCACTCATTACTCATGAAAAGTGAGATACAAAAAATCTAGTCACTGAGATACAACTAAACACAATGTACAGTCTTGTCCAGAGTTTTGTGGTATGTTGCATATGATTTGTTGAACAAGTATAATTGGGAGTTATAAGATTATTATGTAGCAATTTTATGCATATTGACTACTAGAATGAGTTTTGTTTGTGAATATTGGGTTTGATCAAGAAATGCCATCAAATTTAACATAATGTGCACCTTAAAGAAAATGTGAGGTGTAAAAGAGCATTTTGTGGAAATTAATTCAGTGTAATTAGGGCATATGATATCATATAAATGTTGCAATCGTTCACTTAAAAAATGAGTAACTTTAGGGGATTAAAAATTTCAAGCGAATTTCAACTTTGATCTCATAGTTTGGTTGCATGGGACCACTGACTCTAATATATCCCTGCTATTCAACATATCAAAGTTCAAGATAAAAAGGTTGTACTGTATTAATAAAAGTTTGCAGAGCCATGTTTATTGCCTTTGCTAAAACTGTATCTGATTTTATTGGCCAGATACAGGTCTGTACAAAAAATAAGGAAGAAGTGACTAATAAAGTTGATTTTTATCTACAGGTTAATACAAACGACACTGCCAGCTTATTGGCAGAAGAAGAAATGGTAAAGAGCATACCCACCAATCTATCCAATCCTGTAATGTACAGTCAAATTAGAAATCGGCAACTTTTCAGTTGAAGCAATTACAGGGGTGGATCCAGGAGTTTCCTCTTAAAGTAAAGGGTCTTGCAGATTTACAGTTTTAAGGATAGGAAAAGCTACCCAGTATAAACAAGTTGAGGAGGAAAACAAACATGATATTTATGAGGAATCAGAGACTAATTATTCTCAAAGTCCTTGAAAGGAAACAGGTGGGGGTGGGTAAGGAAATGGGGGGGGGGGGGCAATGTCATTTTGACACTTTTTCACTTTATAATTCAAAATAAATTGAAATTGAATTGAGTTCTCTCATGACTTGCAATTTTTACAGATTTGACTGTACATTCTTTGAGTTACAGATTTAGATATCTTTAGCCAATATTGCATATCTTTTACACAAATGAAAGTTGCTTGTACTTTGTGTTTCATTTCTATCAGATGATCAGTTGCTGCTTATGCATATTGTAAAATTTTAACGCCCACATCTTTCTCTCCACATTTGGCATCCTGCTGCTGTTAAAATTCCCACTGCTTTAGACTAACACGCACTAATTACGTTGTAGGTTTCATCATCCATAAGGTATCAATATCATCTTGAAAGTGAAATTATTTAGAGGTGTATCTTAGACTATTGGTTTAGATGTGAACAATTACATTACTGTAGATCATCAAATTTTCATGATACCTTATTTTCACTAGAAAGTTATTTGCTATTTATAAGCTAGACAAAATTTTCATGATTCCTGGATATTGTTATACAGTTGATTTACATAACCGAGTAATACAATGTTATAATTACACTGATTCAGGCAAGGCTATTTGTGAAATGTCTTTGAAATTACATCATTGCTAGTAAGCATAAATATTCATAAAGAAACTGCCCTTCTGAATAAACAATGTATTAAATTATAGTTATACATGTACTATCTGATAACTTTATAGTATATTTTTAAAATGTACAGGGAATAAGAATCTATTTGCTCTTGTATCTGTGTTTTAATGTTTAGGTCTTGACTCAGAATTAGAATTCAGTTTTTTGTCTAGCATCTTTTGTGTCTCAAAATTTACTGTTGGGGGGGGGGGGATCTGTCTGTTTCTTAGTCATTTTACATTGCTAGAAGTAGAACCTTTTTTCTTCTGTTATGTGAAATTATAAAGACAAAGATATAATTATAAGAAGAAAATAAAACACAAAGTCAAACAATTTTCATTGTTTTATATATCATGTTGACAGACATTGATATCTCAGGATTAGAAAATGTCTGAAGAACCTAACAACTTCTGATTGGTTTGGAATGATTAATTTTATTGATACTAAATTTGAGATATCAATGTCTCTACCCATATATATGATAATGATCATTTTATTTTACTAACAGGATTAGGTGCGGTGTATAGAATCCAGTGCATGATGTCTTATATTTTTCAACCAATTCATACAAATCAAAATTAACTAAATATCTGTTTATTTAATCTTGGCGAAAGGGAGAAATGCTGGCGTCATTCAATGTACTTAAAGCTTAGCATCTCACATTGCCTTTGTATCTGAATATTGAATTTAGGAGGGCGGGGCTAAGGTGGAGAAGGAGGAGGAGACTAATTTGATTGACAGATATGCTCAGCAGGTGATTGGTCCATTTCATCTTCAAACTGGTGTTGTCAGCATATGTATTTTTAGAGTCTCTCAGTGTTAGGCAGTGCTGTTTGTATGTTTGCTTGTCTGTTGTCAATGTCTCTAGTATTTTTTTAATTGCTTAAGAGAATTGTAGTATGAATGAAGTATATGACGTCAACAATATGGATGTCGCCTCTGATAATTATTTTAGGTAATTTAAAAATGGATAATGGCATATGCATTTAGTGAATTGTGATATAATGCTCATTTGATACATTAATTTTGATGATTATTATGACAGATGAATGCTTAGATTAAAGTAAAGCTAAATTAGTTGTTGACTACATTGTGCATATCAGATAAAGTAAAAAAATTTGTATTTAAATTTTAATCAGCACACATAATATACAAATCATTATTTCATCTCATCTGGAACATAGCAATAATCCATTTTTTTTTTGGTTCAGATTTGGTATTTTGCAGTTTCTCATTAATTTTTTAAAGATTTCCTTTTCTCTCTGTCTCTCCCTGAAAGAGGGACTTTTTATAGAGAATTGTGTTTTCTATTTTTATTGCAACATTTTATTTCATCATGGCAAATGTGGCTTTTGTTTGAGTTATTCTCCAAGTACAACTGCTCTTTTATATAGACACTAATCCCTTAATTAAATTTAAATCAGATCACTTCGTTATCTTCACCTTTTTGACTTTTAACATGGCTCTTAATATGGGGTCAGATTGACATGATTTCTGTAAAGCCATTCAACTATTTTAAGGTTCATTGACACTCTGATAAGGGAGATAACTCTCTCATGGATAAATGACCCTCATTCCTATATAAAATTGTCAAGTAAAAAGGTCATTTCTGTCAAATTCTGTCCAGGAAGGTATGCCAAAATAGTGTGAAAATTTATCATAAATTGTAAACTTTTTCTTTGGAAAATCATTAGCATTAAAGGTATAAAATCAACAGAGAATGGGGGGTGTGTGTGTGGGGGGGGGGGGGGGATGGGTGAACCTTTAAGATCTTCTGGTTGCAGTGGAGTGTGAGAGTTGAAAGGTCAATAGTGACTCCTTAAGGAAGAGCCTTTGAGTGGAGATTTTTATTACTTCCTCTTACTAAGAAAGTTAATTTCCTCACTTAACATTCACTCTATTATTATTTAAGAGTAAATCTCATATGTATTATGCTTTTAAAATTTAAATGAGTGCTAGAATTATAGTTACAGTACCATTTCTTGCATTTTTTAGGGAGCTCTACTCAGAAGTAGTTGAATCGTTTTTAGAAGATTAGGTAAATTAAAACATTGTTCAGGTGCACATGAATTTACAAATTGTCTGTTTCTTGCATGAATACCCAATTCTGGTCGCTTATTGCATCTGTTTCCCAAAGTCTGTACATTGAAGGTCCATTGGCTTTACATGTATTTAAAAACTGACTGTACATGTAGATCAAACAGTTTATTAGTCAGCTGTGGGTGTTTATGTATATCCGATCATATTATTACACCAGAGGCAGTCTTGAGCAAAATACTGAGTAAACGAAGGATATGTCAACTTTTCTAGTTGTGTCTGCTGAGGCAAGCTATAGGTTCATTTTCAGCTTGAGTGAATCTGGAATGTTTACTTTAAGAATGATACACTTCCTTCAAAACTAACTATACAGGGAAAAAATATTAAAGAAATTTTGACTTGCCTTAAAAAGTTCAGTAATATGTATTTGTGACCCTGGATACTACTGTTAAGGAGACTTGCAGTGTGATATTTGTTTAATTGTGGAATTACACTGTTACATATTGGGATGCACATTAAAATATTCCCTGGCTTATTACCATCTACTGTAACAGTTGCATACCAGAAACTATTATGAAACATTACATTCATTACACAAATGTACATTTTAGAATTAATGTGGGAAACTTTGATTGGTTAATGTTATTGATGGAATATTAAATATTGCTTGAAATTTGACAATCAGAACAATGAGTGGAACTACTGTGAATATTTCGGATGAGATTCGTTTGGTGGACGGATATCACTCGACGGATCAGTATGAAATCGAAAAGGAGCGCCAGAGAGTAGGCAAAAGTCTTGTTTATTTTGATACTTCCTATTTTAATTTTTCTCTTCTCTGTCTAAATCCCCCCCCCCCCCCCCCAAAAAAAAATGTGCTACAAAAAAAAGAATGACTTCAAATTTCTTCTGTACATTTCAAAATTTTTTGATCAACATGGTGGTTTGTTTAAAAATTAAGTTAATTAGGTGGATCTGGTGTAAAATAAGGGGAGTGCACTCTGTTTGGTTGGCCCATTTTGCAAGCAAAAATTTTTTTTTTTTTTTTCTTGACCATGTTGATTTGTTTCTTTCAAACCCTATTGAATCTCTTAAGTGTAAAATGTAACACTGAAGTGTGAGATGATGTAATGTATTATATGACTGTCACAGTGATTACTAAAAACAAACAAACAAACCTAACCCAAAACAAAACCATAACAATTTATGAATAATGATGTTCTTTTCAAAACTTCATCCATTGATTGTATACAAAGATTTAAAATTAAACATATTGATTTTTGGTTAAATTTCTATACTCATGCATTTTCAGATTTCAAATATATTCATGCAGGCATTTTTGCAGTTATTTTTATTGGAGAACAATGTGCACAGTATTTTTCTGCCTCTATCAATAATTTCTTTTCCACTATACAGATAAAGTTTTTTCTGCATTCATTGTCAGGGAGATGTTTTATGAGTACATTTTTTTCAAGAGCTTCTTTGCATTTTGTTTGGTATAATTTTATTAAGAATTTGCGCTTTAATCGCTTTTGATATTTTTGTTGAAAGTTTTAAATGAATTCTTTGTTCAATTAAGTTTTGAATTGTGCTATATTGAGCTGGGTCAAATATCACATGGGGAATACATGCAAACTGTCTAGATAAATTCTAGGTAGGCATATTGTTATGAAAATTTGTATGAATATCTCTTGTGATTTTTGATGCTCTTTGCTATGAAGGAAAAAATAATGCATTCTTTTTTATCATGTATAGAAAACCATAGAATTTTTTTTATTTCCGCTTAAAGTTCGTCAGTGAGACAATGTCTTTTAAATTTGTCATGTTTATCATAACATTAGGTTTCATAATATCATTTAACTATCTATATGTAGGGTTGTCCCTAAGACTCAGGGGCCGGGGAATTTCCCTGCCTATAATGACGTTATCCAACGGTATTCTGGTATTCCCCTTTAACCCCCCTGTTAAGGTGGAAACCCCAGATGCCTTCTACATTTTTAATGTCCCCTCCTATTTCAATTCCTAGGGACAACCCTGTGTATGTTAAAAAAGGTGCATGAAAATTAGATATGTGCATGCTAATAAAACCGTGAGGTGATGATATAATTATTTGTTTAATTAATATAAAAAGTATGTAAGCTATATGTAGATTTCTTGTTAAAATCACTGTATATTATGTACATGTAATATGATCAATATATATAACAATATTATTTTCATAAAGTTCATATAAATCAATATTGTACTTTTTTTGGTGCATCTATATCATAAATGGTTAACCATAACAATCAAATAATTTACATGTACTCTATAAGGCTGTACATGTAGTACATGTATGTTTGGTGTTTAGAGAAAAATAATGAAAATATAGAGAGTTCTAAGCATGCTATCATTGGAAAGGTTTAAATTCTTCTAGCACTTTTGATATGTCAAGAGATAAATTACTCGTTTGTTTAACTCCTACTCATTTGATAAACTATAACATGATTCTGTGATTATAAATCAAGTGATATGGCTTATAGTCTATGATTTTAAAAACAACATTTTTGATAGCTAGTGCATCTTCTTTCATTAAAAGAAGAAAAATGAAATCATTTGATCTATTTGAAAAAGAAATTTTTAACTGCCAATCAACGAGTAAATATTTTTTTTTTTGGCAGATAATAAACGAGAAAGCCACCTTGTTTTTCAAAGACGGGAAAAGGAAGATTGATTTCGTTCTAGCCTATGAGCCTGGGGATACCGAGGACCCAAAGAAGAAACAGAGGCGGGAGACGTTTGAAAAGAATCTGATAGAGGAGGGCTTAGAACTCGAGTATGAGGGAAAAGAGGTGTGGATCTAAGCTAATTCATTGTTTTCAGGGGGGTGAATCTAGGAAGGGAGGAAAGAACCTTTCAAATGTTTAGATATGCTTGTAGCTGCAATAATGTAGCCCTCTCCAATTTTTTTTTAGCTGATGTTTTTGGGAGAGAAAAAAAACCGGAGAGGGCTACATTATTGCAGCTAGTTAATTAATGATTTCTGTTGTATGCATATTAATTTGTCTTGAACATTCTCCCAAAGATCCATGTTGAATATTTTTTTCCCCTGTTTACAAAGTTTCCTATGTTTTATAGCAAATTTTTGAAAAAAAAAATAGTTTCTCTCATATCATTTTATTTTATATTGAAAATCAATCTTTAAATCAATATTTCAGTCCTCAAAGAATGGTAAAACCTGCTTTGTTAAAGTCCACACGCCCTGGGAGACGCTGGCCAGATATGCTGAACTCCTAAACATCAAAATGCCTCTGGCGGTATATATCAAAATTATAATAAAAAAAAGTTATGATTTAATAAACTTGATGTTTAATAAACATGATGCATGTACTACAGGTGTGAAAAAAATCTAGATGTTGCATTTAATGATTTTTGAAAAATATACTCTCCATTAATTAAATGTGGAGTAACTGTTTAAAGTATTATATATAGTATAATATGATGTCAGGAAAGATGGAATATGGATTCAACTCTAAGCTAAAAAACTAAGAAAAGTTTTAAAAATGTGTATTATAGGTATGTATTGCATTTTCATACTTTTTTTTACCTCTTTTGACAGGAGAATGACATGGAGACTCAGCTAGAGAGCTGCTTTGAAGTTTGCTGGAGTAAGTTTCCGTCACCTTTTGACCTAGATCCTGACCTGCTACCAGAAGAGCCCAACTACTTCACGGCACCTTTCAACAGAGCCCGCATGGATACGTAAGAAAAAGTTTATAACCTTTTTTCAACTGTTTGTATTTAAAATGGGATGGAAATCTTAGCAAAAAGGAATGCCTTAGTGGAAGAGATAAGTAATCTATTTTTTTTTCAATCTTCCAGTCTTATTTATAATGGCATTATGCTGCCAAAAAACATTAGATTTCCCAATACACAAGAAAGCAAACAAAAATTTGAATATACTTGTATTTTAATTTATTTGAAAAGAAATGCTATGTTTTAAGTAAAAAGGATAACAACTTATTTTCAGAGTAAAACATGTAAAATGTATCTGGAGGAAAGGGGGGCTCTTTTTAGCTCATCTGAGCTGAAAGCTCAAGTGAGCTTTTCTGATCACATTTTGTCCGGCGTCCGTCTAGCTGTCCGTCTGTCTGTCTGTAAACTTTTCACATTTTCGACTTCTTCTCAAGAACCACTGGGCCAATTTCAACCAAACTTGCCACAAAGTATCCTTGGGTAAAGGGGATTCAAGTTTGTTCAAATGAAGGGCCATGCCCTCTTCCAAGGGGAGATAATTAGGAATTAGTGAAAAAATAATGGCATCATTTAAAAATCTTCTTCTCAAGAACCATAGGGCCAGGAAAGATGAAACTCATGTGGAAGCATCCTTAGGTAGTGTAGATTCAAGTTTGTTCAAACCATGATCCCCAGGGGTAGGGCGGGGCCACAATGGAGGATCAAAGTTTTACATAGAAATATATAGGAAAAGTCTTTAAAAATCTTCTTCTCAAGAACAGCAAAGCCATGATGAGTCATATTTATATGGAAGCATCCTCAGGTAGTGCAGATTCAAGTTTGTTCAAACCATGACCCCCGGGGGTAGGGCGGGGCCACAATGGAGGATCAAAGTTTTACATAGAAATATATAGGAAAAATCTTAAAAAATCTTCTTCTCAAGAACAGCAAAGCCATGATGAATCATATTTATATGGAAGCATCCTCAAGTAGTGTAGATTCAAGTTTGTTCAAACCATGATCCCCGGGGGTAGGGCGGGGCCACAAGTGAGGATCAAAGTTTTACATAGAAATATATAGGAAAAATCTTTAAAAATCTTCTTCTCAAGAGCAGCAAAGCCATGATGAGTCATATTTATATGGAAGCATCCTCAAGTAGTGTAGATTCAAGTTTGTTCAAACCATGATCTCCAGGGGTAGGGCGGGGCCACAATGGAGGATCAAAGTTTTACATTAAAATATAAAGGAAAATATCTTCTTCTGAAGAACTGCAAACCATGATTAGTCATTTTGATATGGAAGCATCCTCAGGTAGTGTAGATTCAATTTTGTTCAAATGGTGACCCCCAGGGGTAAGGTGGGGCCCAATCGGGGATGGAAAGTTTACATAAGAACATATAGAAAAAATATTTCTTCTCAAGAACAGAAAAGTTATGTTTAGTCATATTGATATGGAAGCATCTTCAGGTAGTGTAGATTCAAGTTTGTTCAAATGATGACCCCTGGGATAGGGAGGAGCCACAATGGGGGATCAAATTTTTACAAAGGAGTATATGGGAAAATTTTTTAAAAATCTTCTCAAGTACGACAAAGCCATTTGTTATATTGACATGGAAGCATCATCAGGTAGTTTAAAATTCAAGCCAATGTGCTCAGGTGAGCGATGTGGCCCATGGGCCTCTTGTTTTTCCCATTATTTCACAATTTTATATAAACTGTATGTGATTAGATATATTGGTGTGGAGTGGGATGGTAATGAGTGAGTATTGGAGTATTTACATTGTTATCATGAAAAAAATATTCATATAATCTGTAATGCATCATTTTCTGCAATATCATCTTGGATATGCTTTTCAGTCTACCATAAGTTTTGAACTTTTATTTTTTCTGTCAATACATATATGATGAATTTAAATTTAAATATTATATACTGTATAGGTATCATATTTCTTCAAACGATAAAATTTTCCATGTACACTCATCATAATTATTCACAATGAATAAATAAAATGATGACTTTGGGATTAAGGTATATGTAAATCCATCCTTTTGTGATTAAATAGGTTTTGCAAAATCTTTTAATAATTTAACACCATGCTAAGTAAAAATATATTTTTGGAAAAAATGCTTCCCAGCAGATATACAGTACTGTAATAAGAAATATGGTTAGGTTAATGAACTAAGAAAATGTGCCAAGGGCTGTAACTCTTTCTAATATTTCTTCATTCATTTTTTATTGTAAAATGTTCAGCTGCCTTCTGTTCATTCATATAACATTATTGCTTTATTAATGATCATAATGATTCTCCAAAAATAAATAAATAAATAAATAAATAAAAAATAAAAAAAATAAATCTGAATTATAATGTATACTTACTTAGATGTGTATGAAAAAAAAAAAAAAAATAGATAAAATTATTTCAGTTTACTTTGCAGTGCAAAATTTGAAAAGTTTGAAACTTGACATTTTAACTTGACAAATCATTAAGAAAATGAGAGTCATAAATCTTGATGAGAGTTATCTCATATGTATATACAAATACCTAGTTCAAGAAAAAAAGTTTTCGTAGTCAGAATTTTTTTTGAGTAAACTGACCAAATGTGTAATAAACTGTTTTCTTTTTCCACATTAAACCTTACATTTATTTAGTATTGTATGAGTGTAAAGGAGACGTTATTGTATCTTAGTTATTTATATGTTTATTAACCTGCAGATTAAACAGTTGAGGTATATTGATATGGTTTTCATAAACTTACTCATAAGGATTGTAGCAAATGCCTGCAGTAATTGTGCCTGTGATCTTTGTCATTGGGGATAAAGATATTTTTTCCATCGATCAACTCTTTCTTTTTCACTTTCAATTGTTGGATATTTACATGACTGTATTCATTTTCTGATTAAGGCTGTTGATAACATATTTGATATCAATTGTTATTGCTATTAATAAATTTTTTTTTTTTATTTCTCTCTAATTCCAGAGGACAGTATGTATATCCCCTTGATAATCAATGATAACAAGACGATGAATGTTAGAACACTCTGTATGCATATGGTGCATGATACCCTTCATTATGTCCCAAGTTAATGATAATTATGTATGAATCTATTGTAACTTGTTTAATATATCTATAATGGTACTAAGTTGAAGTAAATTCTTTACCATTATATTATCTGGAATTTGACATGGTTTTAATGATATTCAATACATATATACATACTGCATTTCTAATATGTAGAATTTTCTATCAAATCTTGTAAATGCACTTCCGAGAAACTCTGTCCAACTGCAACTGGTTGCCCTGGAAAAGTATCCATATAACTCTTTTAATGTTATACATGTATCTCAACTCTGATCTAAATGAAGGTGTTTTCTTTCCACTCATATAGCGAAGGGTTTGCATTTCTAAACACCAGAGAGGATAAATTCTCTCTCCATACTAATATTACCCCCTCCCTTAAATAAATATATTGTGGTATTAATTTTGAATTTGAAATCACAAAAGGATTATCAGAATTTTCCCTTTATACAATATCAACTTATTTTTAAAGTGACAGAATTTAGCAAACTTTATGCAGTGGAATTACTTTTATTAATGAAAATTAGTTTAATTAAAATATATTGGAGATATAAGTATGAAAAGTGAAAGTGTAATATTTCTTTCACATTTTACCTTGATATTGTATCATACCTCTGAAACATGCATGGTAAATACCAGTAGTTGATGATGACATAATTGTTTATAAGTTTGCGTATTTATTTAGATAAAAATACTAAAAGTGAGAACTTTTACTACATGTATTATAACTTTACAGCATGTATAAATACTCTGTCTGAAGTTCATTGTAAAGTCTCTCATATGGAATAGGTCTTTGATTTAAAGTTCTGTTGTACCGTTATATTATAGTGTAAAATTCAATAGCATATAATTTGGTCTCCTAAGTTTTCCAGAGACAGAGAAAGAAATTGTGCACTGGTGATACTAAATTTAGAATGGTTTAGTTTGCCTTGCATTGACCTTTGAGAGTGAATATAGCCATATATCTGAAATACTTTATTTGTAGAAGGATAACCCAAAAAGTTTGTAACATTTAATCCAGTAGATTTTGTTGTACAGGAAACTGATATCTGTGCATGATTTAAGGATTCACCCTGCAAGTACAATTACAGGTCAAACTATTTTAACATTATGATCATGAAAATCACTATATCCATGTATTGTTGAAATCTTTCATTTAGTATGTCCTTTAATTTGCATAATACATGATTGTATGTTATCCCATATACAAAGTATATTTTTTTTAGTATTGATATAATGTTAATTGAGTGAGGTTTCACAGTCTTGTCTTAATGGAAATTTGATGAGAAGTGAACATTGGTATATTTACACATGTTGTTCACAAGTTTATTCCTGCAAATGAATGTTTATCATTATTAAAACAAGAGATTAATAAAGAAGTAAATGACAGGTGAGTACTGGTATTTGTTTGTTGTAATCTTTTAAAGAGTTAATAATTGATTTTTGTCATTGATTTTCTTTAAAATTGTACTGCAGGTTTGTCATAAAAGACAAAGACACCTTCTTCACAAACGCTCAGAGGAGCAAGATCTGTTATGAGATTCTTTCCCGAACACACTTTACGGATAGTGATGATGATGAAGAAGACAAGATAAAGAAGAAATTTGGTAAGTTCTCACTTAAAACCTCTATATAGCATTATATTTCATAATTGTATGAATCAAGTTAAAAATAACACCACAAGGAGTTTTTTTTTGTGTGTAATATGTGTAATACATGTACTTTATTGAGTTTTGCATTCTAATTATTTACTACCTAAAATAAATTTGGAAATACATGTATTGAATGTTTGTCCTGATGAAAGATTTGCATGGTAGAAAAATGAGTTGAAACAAGAGTTTTTTTTTTTTTAAAAATAGATACAGTGATTATTAGTATGTTGTCTTAAACAGGAATCAGGAAGCTTACAGACAATCAGACATACACTGCTGCCTACCCACTACATGATGTAAGTTCTTAGCTCTGTTGTAAAATCTGAAAAAAATCCTATTAAGAGTTTCAATTATTAGGGACTTTTGTGGGAAAAAAATTATTAGTATTGAAAAAAAAGATTCTGCAATAATTCATGGAAGAATGTACTGTATACATGCTTGGAAATATTTGCCCCCCCCCCCCCCCCCCCCCATTTTCATCCCTTTTGTCCTTGTCGCAAGTGGGTGAATTTAGAATTTGAGGCTATTTGAGAAAGATAGGATGAACTCTTTAACAAAACTCTGGGCAAATTTAAAACAGCGAAATTGTTTGTAAAAGGGATGAAAATAACACTGGATGAATATAACCCTGTATACATTATTTTCAAAAATATGCTTTGATAAAAGGACTTCATTCATTCAAACATATGACAGCTTTGAAAATGTGTATTAGTTTATCAGTGTTTTGAACTGACATCTTTTTTTGTTAAATTTGACAGGGACGGTACCACAGTGAACACTCACTGCTAACTGTTGGCAAAGACAATGATAGACATGTAAGATAATGTTGTGTGGCTGTAAGGCTCATCTGTAGTGTGGTAGAGTTTGACAGCATTGCCATTAACTGTATCTTTTTTTATTTTGAAGTTCAGAGCAAAAAAATTTGTTTTGGTAAAAACATGATGTTTTCTCCAAAAAGGGTTTCATTTACATAGTCTGAAAAGAAATTCTATCTTTTTATTTGTGAAATTTCATTTTGTTGTCTGATACACATATGTACATCTGTAAGACTTTGATTGTTGAAAAAACAATGTAACTATTTACTGGTAATTTTTGTTCACAGTTGCTGTATGAGCTATGGGCTAGACCAGGCCGTTGGTACAAATATCAGCCACTAGACCAAGTCAGGTAAACTTACAAATATTTTGCTATTCTGATGCCACCTGGGAAATGAAATTCAAAGTATTTAGGGCTTATCTAAATCATGTGAAACTACTTAGCTACAACATTCTTTGAAAATTCACAAAGGGTTGCCATACTTTCCATTGATTCAAAAGGTAGTAGAATATGATAATTTGGACTATTGGTAGATGATACATGTAACATGCATATATTCTCTTCTATTAAATCCAAATGTCACACAGTTAATTAAATTCAACCTATCCTTAGTATCATGAAACACACCTGAGGATTTCAATCATCTGTCAGATAATAGTGAGTTGCAGGTAAAAGAAGCTTGGTGATACGATGTTGAATACAATGTTTATTATTGTTTAATCTTTGACTTCTATATTTCATCTATCATTTCAACACAATGAGTGATTTTAACTTAAGCTTAAGATCTTTCTTCATCCAGTGAACCAGAGCAAGCATTAGCAATGAAAACATTAGGTAAATGTCCAAAAGTTTAATATAATGCATAAATTATACGTCTGTGATAATTAGGGTAGGCTTATGTCACCTCTTTGTTAGGAACACCTGAGAGTCCAAACTGCTAATGAAAATGCCCTAAATGTCTGGTAATGCCAATGATTGCAATGGACATCTTTAGAATCATTAATGCACATACATTTCTCTCCTGTTTCAGTCATATAACATTTCATAAATGGATATTTAAAGCACTAGTTTTTGTAGTGTGGTTAAGAAGTTGGAAATTCAGTTACACTATACAGTCAATGTACGGATCTAGTTAACCAAAACCTACCTCCTGTTTTTGAAAGGAAATTAAAGCTTCTCTTTTTCATGCAGGAACTATTTTGGAGAGAAAATAGGAATTTACTTTACCTGGCTGGGTTTTTATACCACCATGTTAATACCTGCTGCCATTGTTGGATTCATCGTCTTCATCTATGGACTGGCTACATTAATGAGGGATATTCCAAGGTTGGTTTGTCTACTGAGCCATGTGTAGTTAGTCATTTTTTTAAAAAAAAGTAAGCCCTATATTAAAGATTGAATCACAAATGCTATTGAGGATTTCCAGTAAAATATACCTTTGTTATTTACCTCTATTGTCTCCATGTTTGGGCTATCAAAACCAATGAAGTTCAATTTCATTATCTCCAATATACCTGAGGGATGTGTCAATGAGAGTTGGCAGACTTAGAACCACTTTTTCTCTGTGTTATTTACCCTAGTTATCTCAGATTCTTGGATATCTCAAGTTAGAGATAAAAAGGTTTGACTGTATTTTGTGAGAGAACTTTCCATTGTGTGAAAGTACTACAGTGAAACTTGTCTAATCCAGATGTTGTGTAATCCAAAATCTTGTCTACTTTGTAAACTTTAAGTCCCTTGCAGTAACTTCAATAGTTTTAAATGTTGTCTATTCCTGAATGTGGCCTAATCTGGCCAATTTCTATGCAACCACTGGTGTTCGGATTAGACAAGTTTTACTGTATTTACTTTACCATTTATATATTTTTTTTGTGTATTTTAAATTCTATACACACAGTGTCAGTTATTATGTTCTTGCTTTATTTTCATTGGCATGATATTCTAAAACAATTTATCTGCATGAGAAGTGGTTTCCTCCATTACAGCTCAGAGATTTGTGATGACCCAACCATTGGGAACTACACGATGTGTCCCATGTGTGACAAGCGCTGTACATACTGGCATCTCTCTGACAGCTGTAACTACTCCAAGGCCACCTACTTGTTTGACAACTCTGCTACTGTGGCATTTGCTATCTTTATGGCTCTCTGGGGTAAGGCATGATATACAGTTGAACCTTGTTAATTTGGACACTTGTGTTCCTCAGCAAGTTTTATGGATTAAGGAAGTGTCCGGATTAATTACACGCATCTTTTTTAACTGATAGATATAAATATGAATTCTCTTTCCCACAAAATTCATCCACAATGTAAAGTGTCCAGTTTGTTTGTGTCTGGATTACTAAGGCTTGACTGTAATCTTTATAGTGAATGTAGAAGTACCATGTTTATAAACAGTAACTTGAGTTTTTAACATCCAAATACTTTAAGAATTTATGAAATCCCTGATAAGTATTATTTATCTGCTGTGTTATTCTTCTCCATACAGCCTCTTTTTTCCATGAGTTCTGGAAGAGGAAACAAGCCGAGATCGAGTACGAGTGGGATGTGGCAGACTTTGAAGAGGGGGAGGTAACTCTTAATTTTGCAGTACATATATGTACAGGTATATTTTTGAAGGAAGTACCTGGGACATGAATTTTTAGCTCTTTAGAACCAAATTTTTTTATATCCATATAAAAAAGTATTTTGACATTTGGGGAAAGATACTAGTTCAGTAGAACAATGAATTCCTTATATCCAATTTGCTTATAAAGTGTTACTGTATGTACATATAAAAAGAGAGAAGATAGTTTTGATTCAGAGAGATTACAAGTGGCTTTGATGTGTAGTCACAATAAACAATTTGTGCTTGCCTATGTACAGTAAAACATGCTTATAGCGAACAAGTGCCCATGTACAATAAAACACACTTATAGCGAACACACTTTAAGTGAATTGACGCTTACAGTGAAGTGATTTTCATTCCCCAAGACTTTAAAATATTTTGTTAACTTAATGATATAATGAATTAAGCTTATAATAAAGCAAAATCGTCTGTCCCTGGCACTTTGTTTTAAATGTGTTTTACTGTAATGTTTTTATTCACTAGGAGAAAAAGCATGCCCACAGCTGCTTTTTTATCCATCTGTTGCAGCTGTACTATGGCCAATAAAAATAAACATAACTGGCTTAAACAAAATTATCCTAGGCTTTTGAAAAAAAAAAAAAAAAAAAAATTTGTCTGTGACGAACCTAGATGTTGATGGAATGAGATGTGCATTTAGTAAAAAAAAAAAATTATCAGTGATTAAATGAGCTACATCATGTATATAGTACTTATGATTTTTATTTCTTTGCTGTAGGAGACTGTTCGACCAGAATATGAGGCTAGTGTGACTCGTAGAAGAACAAACCCTGTCACAAATGTACGTAAAAATTAAAATGAAAGGACAGTTTACAAATGAAACTGAAAGTATACTTTTTTGTTCAGGTTTTGTTTGTTTTTATTTGTAGAGAGAAGAGCCTTTTGTTCCGTCCTGGAGCAAGTGTTTTAGATATTTCACCAGTTTCAGTGTCCTGTTGTTCTTTGTAAGTAATGAAATCATATGCTTAATAATTTATAATGTTATCAAGAATGATTTTTAGTGGGAATGAGATTCTGCAAACCCAGTTTTTAAATTAAAAAATGATATCGGATATCAGACATTAAATTTCACATGGAGAAATGCAATTAGAAAAAAATAATGGCCATGTGCAGTATTAAAGAAGTGTTTGCTAAAATGTTCCAGATTTTTGTGGTAATATTTTGACTATTATTCATTCTATATTTGTTTGCTTCGTTATTGAACAGCTGGCATTAGTCTTGGCGGCAGTGTTTTCCGTCATTCTCTACCGTATTGTGATGTCGGCCATTTTATATGGTAATGAGGAGAACATCATTAAAACTCGTGCCAGCTTTATCTCCTCCATCACGGCAGCCTGTATCAACTTGGTCATCATCATCATACTTAACTTTGTAAGTTATAACTATATACAATATCTCACAGCCTGTATCAACCTGGTCATCATCATACTTAACTTTGTAAGTTGTAACTATATACAGTATACCACATCCTGTATCAACCTGGTCATCATCATCATACTTAACTTTGTAAGTTATAACTATATACAATATATCACAGCATGTATCAACTTGGTCATCATCATCATACTTAACTTTGTAAGTTATAACTATATACAATATATCACAGCCTGTATCAACTTGGTCATCATCATACTTAACTTTGTAAGTTATAACTATATACAGTATACCACATCCTGTATCAACTTGGTCATCATCATCATACTTAACTTTGTAAGTTATAACTATATACAATATATCACAGCCTGTATCAACCTGGTCATCATCATACTTAACTTTGTAAGTTATAACTATATACAGTATACCACATCCTGTATCAACCTGGTCATCATCATCATACTTAACTTTGTAAGTTATAACTATATACAGTATATCACAGCCTGTATCAACTTGGTCATCATCATCATACTTAACTTTGTAAGTTATAACTATATACAATATATCACAGCCTGTATCAACTTGGTCATCATCATCATACTTAACTTTGTAAGTTATATCTATATACAATATATCACAGCCTGTATCAAATTGGTCATCATCATCATACTTTTGTAAGTTATAACTGTATACAATATATCACAGCCTGTATCAAATTGGTCATCATCATCATACTCAACTTTGTAAAAGCTAAGTATACAATATGTCACAACTTTGTAAGAAGTTGACATATGCATGTATAGCAACTTTGAAAGACTTAAATAGATAATGTATCACAGCTTTGTAAGATCTTAGTATACATATATCACAACATTGTAAGAGCTAAGTATACAATATGTCACAACATTGTTAGATCTAAGTATATGTCATGTCACAACTTTATAAGATCTAAGTATCACTACTATGTAGGAGCTAAGTATTAAGAATACCCCTTTGGGTGTTGTAGGATTTGATCAGGTGACTGACTGCATGTCCTATCCCAGTAAAACTTTAAAAATATTGCTTAAATAAAGTTGTTGGATTAAAATGATTATTTTCTTCATAAAACAAGCCCTAGCATAATAAATTAGATATGTCACAAGTAAGGCAATGGTATCATTTTCTGGTATCTTAAGTATTGTTTATTGGACAGTAAATGAAAAAAAAAACAGCAAGAAACATTTCAGAAATTGATAGAAAAAAGCGATGTTGGCCATCTGAATGGAAAAAGCACCCAATCATAAAATTATGTTTAAGATTATTGTGTATTAATTTTAAATTTTAAAAAGTAACTCTGTTATGGTCTATTTCTAAATATTTGGCATAATAAAGAAAAGTATAGTGTTTGTCCACAGACATGTTAAAAATTCAAAATCCCTAGTTTTGACATTTACATCACTAAGCTAGCTTAAACTCTCACTAGATCATGCAGCATGTATATACAAAGTATTTACACTTAAGTGTATATTGTTTTATTTTTTATGCATTTAGTAAATCATGGTCTATATTAAAATATATATAGAACATGTTTGGCAGTTTGGTTATTATTAAGAAAATTATAGCATTTGTCTATGAAAGAGCAAAGGCCACTTTGGGCCTTCTTTGGCCCTGTAAATTTCAGAAAAATTAAAACTGCGTTGTTGTAGTCGACAAGGCAATAAAATATCACTTAAACCCTTGGTGACTGAATATCTATGCATTATGACGTCAGGAATTAATTGTGTCATTATTCACATATCCTGAATATTTCTTCTAAAATTGACAAAATATGATGCTATCTGAAGTGCAAATATATAATGAAAGAACTGCTTATGAAGATAATAAAACATATTTTAATTTTTGGATTCTTTGCTGAAGGTTCTAAAATACACCTGTTTTCTGCAAAATTCAAGAACATTGCAATTTTGCACAACTGGTTTGTCAATACCTGAGCTTTTTACAGGAAACTTTGTTATACAAACTGAAAGCACTAAGTCTCTACTTTATATTGATGTTGAAAATTGGACATAGGGTTTTAGTCAATAAATTGGTATTTCTACAGGGCCATTTTATGCATAAAGTGAACCTAGCTCTTTGTAGATAACCCTCATAGATATTGGATATAGCATAATGCAAAGTGAAATTGTGAGCAAGAACTTATTTTCTTGTACAATATTTTGTAGTTCTATCAAAAAGTGGCATACTTCCTGACAGAACTAGGTGAGTATTCTTGAATTTCATTACAGTTTTTTCTTTTCAGCCTTAGCCTCCTTACTACCGGCAACATAATACCTAATCTAGATGCACTAAAAAAATTTCTTCAAAATACAATGTGCTATTTGTTAATTCATAAGTCATCTTGATTAATGGACTATGTAATTTGTATAGTTTGCATGCTGTAGTGCCAATGAAGATTAGAAGGTGAATATATAACTCATCACAAGGAGTCTACCCCAAACAAAATGAAATGGTGTCACATTTTTCTTAATTGGTTTAGGAATTTATTTAATTAAATTTGAAGTTATCAGATCTATAATTTTGTTCACTTCACATTTATGATATTGAATTTGAAATAAGTGAATTCAAATTATTTTTTTAATTGTGTACATTTCACACTTTTATGTTGCAGCAAGCATGATGCACAATATTCATCGTGGATATTTATTTTATTGTAAAATATTCTTTGATTGAGCTGGGGACAAATTTGAACTGTTGATTTGTTGAAGCATGGAATATAGTTATATAATTTTAACTCCATTTTTCAAAGATTTTCAAAAGTAGCAAATCCACATTTCATTGAATTGCTTGATTTAATGTTTTTAGATTGTATTATAATTAGGGATGGCAATTTGTAACCGGTTAACCGATTACTCGGTCGGAACGATGGCAATCGATTAGAAAATCTGTAATTGGTTAATCGGAAAAAATAAAATATTTGTTAAATTGAACACATTTTTTAAAATTTAAAAAAAAAGAAGAAATCTCTGCACAAAGGATGATCCTTTAGGATTTAAAGGATCTAATTTGGACGTATATGTAATTATGAATCTCCAGATTGAGACCTTAGCATAATTGGTCAGTTTATTAGCGTTAATCACTGTGAAAACAGCATGTCGTTACCCCGACTGTCCTGTATTTCTTTAATGATAATAATTGAATCATTGAGCACTGTGAATTGATGTGTTTGTCGTTTTCAGTTTTCAATCCAATTTACATGTAATTATTAAACAAATATTGTAAATTAACGGCTACAGAGTTCACATGTAGTTTTGATTATCATAGTGAAAATGCAGAAAGAACTTTTGTGTCATCTGCTCTGGAAAATTATCAAAGATTTGCTTTTTTCATTGTTTTCTCAATATTTTATTGTCTACTGAAATTTAAATAAAAAATATGTACCCATATTTTTCTGATCCAGAATCAAGACTAATGGAATGTTTTAACTCCTATCGTCTTATTTGGGTCTATTTGTGTATATGGACAGAGCTACTTGAAAAACAATTGTCAAGAAAACGTGCATTTTGATACAATTAACCGGTTAATCGGTCTTGCGGTTAACCGATTAGCAATTCTGTAATCGATTGCCATCCCTAATTATAATTCAAGTTTGTTCTTTGATGTAGTTTTAAACATATTTTCAAAACTTAAAATAATTGTTATCAAATCTGTGAATTTTTTTAATTAATGAAAAATTACATTTTTTCTTCAAAACAATTCATCATTTCACAATGAAATTATTTAAAATATTTACCCTTTGAATTGTTGGCCGTTTTATGGAATTGAGCCTAGTGAGATTCAGCTTACCTAGTTTTTCTTAATTATGAAAAACAATACAGGGTTTTATATTTAAACACACCTAACTTTCAGAACAACACCGTACTCTCACAGAGTGGGAGGACGCCTTCACCTTCAAAATGTTCCTCTTCCAATTCGTCAACTTCTACTCTTCCATTTTTTACATTGCCTTCTTCAAAGGAAAGTAAGTCTTTATAGCTACATGTATTAACTGTATGATTCTTATCAGCACTGGAATAAAAGATTACCAGCTTGATGTGGAGCATTGATTAGCTTTATTTACTATGTTATTTTTCTGATTGACAGATTTGTAGGAAGGCCTGGGGATTACAATCGCAGTCTCCTGGACAAGAGACAAGAGGAGGTAACTCTTATATATTTAAGTACTGTACATTGTAATGAAAAATAATTTATAAACATGTATTTTTACAAAGTGTTGTATAAGGAGAAGACTATCTAAGTTTCAGAACTTGTGTCATTTTTACTTATGTTCAAGTAATTTTTCATTTAATAATTAATATACATGTACACTTGTATGATTCTCTGAAATATGTTTCATTTGTAAATAGAGCATGCATTAAAGAAATTACACATTTGATAAAAGAAAGTAAACTGTCCCATTCAGATAATTTGAAATACAGTGAAGTGGAAATTTCTACTTGCTCTTTCCATTATTTTTAAAACTTAAGTTTAATCTAACTTTTTCCTGAGAGTCTTTAATCATGTTCCTAGCTTGTTTATGATGAACTGCATTTTTTTTTATGGTAAAGATCTTAATTCTCCATTTTTCTTTTGTTTTCAGTGTGACCCTTCAGGTTGCCTTATTGAGCTCTGTATACAGCTGGGCATTGTCATGGTGGGAAAACAAATTATTAACAACCTTAAGGAGATTGTCATACCGTAAGTAATCTGTCAACAGTTAATTAACAATGTTAAGTAGAGTGTCATACCGTATGAAATCTGTGAACAGTTGATAGACAACATCCAAATTGTCATACAGTAAGTAGCCTGTAAATCATCAATTAGAAACATTAAGGAGATTGTCATACCATAAAGCAACCAATAAGCTAATAAATCAAAACTTATTCCCACTCAAAAACAAAATGTTCTGCTTACTTTCTATTGGGTAATAAAAATTCTGGCATTTGTGTTTTGTACAAATTTATGGTTTTCATACTGAATTTGTCATATTTAATCCTTAAATGTTTTATGTTTCTATATACGAGGGTTGTTAGAAAAGTTCACGGACAAGTTCTATTGTAAGCGTGCAATTTGCATTAAACCAGTAAAACTCTGCAGACAAAAACTATACACATTTTCCAATAAATATTCAAATATTTGGTGTTTTCCGATGATCCTTAAAAAATTTACAGCTATTTTATTTAGATAAAACATGCTTCACGGAGCATGTCACTTTTTAGCACATTTACATTACAAAGACATTTTTTGGAAATTCAAAATTGCACTGTTGTAGCACACAAAGATTTATGATAATTTACCTACTGCTACAATAATCATGAAACGTCATTTGGCTAAATTTTGAATTAAATTGGAGGGGTCATGACTGTTTTATCGCTAATTATAGATGACCAGTGCATAATAACAAAGTCAAGAATGGCAACATCATTGAACGTCTTGGAGCACCGCGCTATTAAAAAAAATATGTGTGCAGACTGGAAAATACCCGAAAGAGACTAAAATGTTCCAGATGCTGCTTGGAATTGCCTACACATATTTAGTACCAAAGTGTGCAAATGGTAGTAGCTTATTAAGAATGGAAGGATTGACATTTTTGATTATCAGCTCTTGTGATACCCCAATACCCCACTTATCGCATGGATGTTGTGCCTATGGATTTTGCATTGTTTCCATATACTATGTAGACATTCATTTTAAGATCTCACTAATATACGATACGCCACAATAAGACATTTCAGAAAAAAGTAACATGTATTTATATAGTTATTTGATTTTTTAATAGGAAAAAAACATGAAAAGTCTACAGAAATGAAAGATATTTAGAACTTTGAAAAGGCTTAATAAGTTTGGAAACATGTTGTCACGTCACAAACCTAACGTTAAGTGATTGCTCCGTGAATCCTATGACCGCATAGTAAAAATCATCGTATATTTTCAAACTTTGAATAAATGGACCTGATTTTTTACATACTAATAAACGAAAGTTAAGAATTTAAGCAGACATACGTCATTCTTCAAAATACACATTACATTTTCCATAAATTAATGTGTC